>NC_056729.1:1374904732-1375064732 GCF_019279795.1 Protopterus annectens
ATTTGGAGAAGGATTCTAGTTTATAGTGATTTGCAAAAGTGTGCAAAGAGGACCAAGTTCCCACTTCTAGAATACTTCTAGAATCCATCCATTTTCAAAATGCCACAGATGAAACAAAGGGCCTGGTAGAATGAGCCTTGACTCTGCTTGGAATAGTTTTGTTATGGTGGGTGCAATCAAAGGTAATAGCATGAGACATGACTTGGAAATAGTCTGGCCATTATTTCTTACCTTCACAAGAAAAGACCAACAGATCAGATATACTGTCAAGTTAGTACCTAGGTTATCTGTGGATATCCAAGGTATGAAATATCCTCTCTCCATGATATTAGCTTATGGAAGGAAGAGAGGGAGATGGATAGCATGGCTAAAGGTATTCTTGTCAACAACTACAGACACAACTAAAAGATCATTTCTAAAGGAACTCTTTCTATGAGAAAAATAAAATAAAGTTGACCCACCATAAAAACTTGCAACTAAGATATTTTTCTTGCAGAAGGTCAAAGAAATTAGTTGCACTGATTTCCATGTCAAGATCCTCAAGACAGATTGATGAGCTGGTTCAAATGGAGCAAGAGTTAGTGAAACTAACAATAAATGAAGATCCAACACCCTTTTCAAAAACATTTTCAGATGACACTGCATTGAATATGGGGGGGGGGGTCATGGGCAGACAAGCTGAGATGACCAATAAATTAACCTTTTTTCAAAGAATTTTATTAAATAATTATTAAAATGAACAAATATTTCTATGAAATTATAACATTTTTCTTTAAAGTTAAAAAATAAGAAAATAAAAAAAACTTCTAATATATAAACCAATGTAGTTAAACTATGTACAAAGACGTTCATCATGCAAAAAAATTCTTAATGTAGCTGTAGGATTAATAAAAATCATCTGTTTACATAAATTAATAAACTATTTTTATAGAAGTTCATAGATGATATTCCATGAATTAAATAATGTAGTATTCCTAGATGATCTAGATTTAATAGTTAACATTTCCAAATTACACGTTTCAAGGAGTATATTTTTAAATTCCAAAAATGTAGGTGCTGTACTAGATTTCCAATTCTTAGTGATTGTTTTTCTAGCTATAGATAGTATAGACCAAACCAAAGAGTACTTATTCTCTTTTACACAATCAGGAACAGGAGTATTAAATAAAACAAGTGAATTTAGATAT
Source organism: Protopterus annectens (assembly GCF_019279795.1). Classification (NCBI taxonomy): domain Eukaryota; kingdom Metazoa; phylum Chordata; order Ceratodontiformes; family Protopteridae; genus Protopterus; species Protopterus annectens. The sequence goes on from NC_056729.1 coordinate 1,374,905,920, forward strand.
AAAGAAATTATCAGTAAAAATTGTTTGCAACAAATTATTGATATCATCCCAACATTTTCTTAAATATATGCAATTATAAAACATATGAGACCAGTCAGCATTCAATTCAATATTACATCTCCAACATGCTATATTCTTTTTAAAAAATATACTTATATTATGAGGAGTGATAAATGATCTATTTAAAAATCTCCATGTGAATAATTTCCATTTTAAAGAAGAAGTAGTCATACTTGCTGACTGTAAAATATTCAATGTGTCTTTCTCAGAAGGGGGATTATTATTAATTAAAAAAAATGTTTCCAATGAATATCTGAATGTGTATCTAAATCACATTTAATTGCCCTATAAATGTTTGATAACTTGTTATTAGCAGGAGATTAATTCAAAACTGATAAAATCATATATTGTATTAGCTTGGGAATTTTTTTCCTAATTATAGGAGACATAGAATCCAATTTATTTAATACATATTGTCTAGCTTCTTGAAGCTCTAACTATAAACAAGTACCAAGTTTATAGTCTTCCAAGAGTAAACCATTGGATTTTATCTCATTATTTATCATCATTTGGTGCCAAAATATTAAATGATTTTGCTGAAATATAGACATTTTTGTATAATCTGAAGAGAAAATAGAACTGTGTGTGTAGGCTATAGGGAAGAGTAAAAAAGCCAATCCTTATAGATATTATATTTGAATATATAATTTTTAAATGATTTTAAGAGAAAAACTCTATACTTAGAGTTAAAACTCAGAGAAGAAATTTCAGAAATATAATCTTTTAACCTCGGAATAAATGGATTATTAATTATATTTAGCTTATAGAAACTGTTTATATATTTGGTATTTTGTGACAATACCTCTATAAACTCTTTCCACTTAGCAGTGTATTCCATATCAATGAGATAAGAGATTGTACTGAATACTGATGAAACTGAATAAACTTCTAAATTTGGTAAGGCTATACCCCCATTATTCCAATTATACATATGGTATGTTAATGCAATCCTTGGCTTACTCGGTAACCACAACAATTTCTGGATCATTTAATTAATTTTTTTAATTATTTGGTAAGAAGGAGGTATAGATAAAGATTGAATTATATATAAGATATTGGGGAGAAGGATCATCTTTATTATTAAACGTTTATTGTCCATAGAAAAGGGTGATTTGTTCCATTTATTTATTAAATTTTCTGTTTGTTCCATTTATTTATTAAATTTTCTGTCTGTAATAGACTTTTATTATAATTTATTTGAATGGTATCTTTAATATTGTTAGTAATAATTATACCTAAATATGCTATTTGTTGAGACTGAGCTATATATTCATTATATTCATCAGGTATATTGTATTTTTTTAACCTGTTAAAATAATTTGTGTTTTATTATTATTAAATGTAAGGCCGGAATTTTTTTGAAAATATTCCATGTTTTTAAAACGTTTTTGTATAGATTCCCTCTACTCCCAAGAGTAATCAATATGTCATTTGCAAACATTTGTATTGTAGATGATATAGTGGGGTTTAATTTGTATCCTTTAATATCTGTATCATGTCTTATTAAATTTGCCCATGGTTCCATAACTAATGAAAATAAAAGAGGGGATAAAGGACACCCTTGCTTAGTACCTTTTACTACTGGTATATTTTGAGGTATACTAGTACCAATTTTAACATAAGCTTGGCTACCTTCATATAACAGAGTGATAAGATTGATAAAATTATTAGAGAAATTGAATTCCTTTAATAGAGTGAACAGATATTCCCATGTAACTGAGTCGAAAGCACAATTTATATCTAAACTAACTAGGGTTAAATTTATTTTAAGATTTTTCACTGAATCAATTAAAGTTAATATTCTTTTAATGTTATCATATGAAGTTCTCTTTATTATAAACCCTGTTTGATCACTATCAACTAATTTGGGTAAAAATGTTTTAAGCCTTTCTGCATAAATGGACATAAATATTTTGTAATCAGTGTTTAATCGGGAGATGGGTCTATAGGAAGTACACTAAGAGGGAGCTTTGCCAGATTTTAAAATAGGAGAAATAAAAGTGTATTTCCAAGAAGATAGAATTATGTTTTTGTCCTGAATAAGATTAAATACTTTATAAAGCAATGTTAGAGCATTTATAGGTAGTAATTTGTAAATTTCAGGAATGATGCCGTCATTACCTGGTGCTTTATTTTGCTTTAATTTGGTAATGTGAGTTTGAAGTTCTTTGAAAGATATTTTGCTTATCAATAGAAATCCCTTGTTCCTCTGAAAGTCTTGTTTTAGTGTATTCATTAATAAATGTTTTTATTTCCTCTTTAGAGTTAATTTCAGTAGTTGTTTGGTTGATGTTTATAAAAAACTCTCTAAATTCAGTTAATATATTATGAATTTCCGATACCATTTTTCCTTTTTTAGGGATGAATATTTCATTAATATGATTAAATCTATTTAATCTTTTCATTTTATTAGCAAGAATTTTTAAGGATTTGGGGTTAGAAGAGAAATTTATAAACTTGATTTTTTTATATTGATCATAGTTTTATGTTTTAATATTTCTAGATATTTATTATTTAACATATTTATTTATTTTTTTATCTGATATATCTTTATCACCCATATTACTAAGTTTTAAAGTGTTTAATTTATATTGTATATCTTGCAGCTCTTTATCCCAAGCTTTTATTTTTTTTGTTGTACCAATTCAATACCCTACCATATAGTTAAGCTTTTAGGGCGTCCCATATGTACATTTGTGATTTATCATTAGTATTGTTAAGCTCTAAAACATTCTGTACTTCTGTAGAAATGAAATCATTAAAATCTTTTAATTTTGTGATATAAGCTGGGATCCTTTTTATATGAATATTAAAATTTGGATTGACTACCACTTCAAAAATTATAGAATTATGATCTGATAAAGGACATGACATCACTGCTGATTTGTTTAAGGAATCTGTTAAATTACTAGAAATAAAAACTCTATCTATCCTCGAGTATGAATTATGTCTATGAGAAAAAAAAGGTGTAAAACAAAGAAGTAGTATCTGCAAAATAATTTATATATTTCAAAAAATAAGTATCTGAAAAGTCTTTTAATAATTTAGATGATGTAGATATTCTTCTCTTCTCATTAGTACTAGAGTCTTTGTAATCTAGAATACAATTGAAATCTCCTTCCAAAATAATGTTCCCTTTAGAGAATAGTGCAATTTGATCTAGATGTTGTTTCACTGTGTTTAACCCTACCCCTGGGATCCAATATATGTTATACAATGTGAAGATTTTACTGTTTATTTCTATGGTGACTGCACAAAACATTCCTTTATTATCCTTATATGTATCTATTATTTTAGGAAAAGGCATTATGTTGTTCCATAGGATAGCTACTCCTCTCTTTTTCTTAGTATGTTCAGAACTTACTAAAATCTTATATGTTTTCGATTCAAGTCTCAATATATCCTCTGTTATTAAGTGAGTTTCTTGTAAACATACTAACTGGGATTTATGTAACTTAAGATATCTAGTTAAATTCCTCCTTTTATTAGGATTATTTAAACCATTAATGTTAACTGATATACCTTTTAGTGCAGTCATTGAAAATTAAATGATGTAAATATAAACATACTGATCTAAGAAATACACAAGAATATATCTAATAGGAATACTACTATGATCATTAGAACAAACATAGTGTAAGATTATCATATTCTTAAAATTAAGGTTGTTTCTTACTACATAAGATATGAACATCTGAAAAGTTATTAGAAAATATTTATATCATAAACATGAACAAAATAACCAACCTGAACCCCTCTGGAGTTTAAAACTCCTAACTCAAATGACATCAGTCACTCGAATCGACCTCCTATCAAAAGCAGCATCCAGTCAGCACCAGCCTAAATGTCTATAGTCATAACTATAAAAATAAGGCTTCTCATCAATATCATAAACCATTTTTTGTATGAACCAAATATATAGATATAATGTTGTGTCAATTAGTAAATTGATGACAGCTAAATCTTAGGAATAAAGTATAAAATGTTCTTACATTAGTTAGTATGTTATTAAGAACTACTATGAACTGTTAGTTCACTCTTCTGTTTTAAAGTAATCACATTTGATAAGAACCTTAAAAAGAGACTATGGCATTCTTTTATTACCGAAATATGGCTAATAAAGGCTGAAGTGTGATATATAGTACTGCCATAGGTGATCAGCTAAATGGAACATAGTTGTAAATGAATCACCTAAGGGCCTTCAATAACCATTAACATTGGCAGCTAATAAATAAGATGCCAATGAAAGTGATTTTACTAACAATCAACTAACATTGTTCTGAAAGAAATGAACACTGCATTTCTTTGCCAGAAACCAAATATAGTGAGTACTCATCAGAAAGTAAAACCAACAACATCCTGCTAGTTTTCTTATAACCAAACACCCAGGTGCAGTCTCTCATAGAAGAGTGACTAATAAACCTTAAAATAACAAAACAAAAGATGAAAATTTCACATTTTCTAATGATAAATAGATCTAACTATTTGTAATGCACCTGTCCTTGCAATATTATTGCTGCCTATGTGGTACATCCCTATCAGCCTATTACACAAATGCATTCATAAAATAACTGAGATAACCTGTTATATACATCTATACATTTAACATTTTGTTAAATGCTTCATGAATATTTTCTCAGCAAGTCAATAGTTATAAAAAATGTACATGTAACACAAGTATATAAACAGCTTGTAGCATTATTAAATCTTCCAAAAAAACACAAATCACAACTAGTATTTCTTATCAAGATATCGGCACCCTTGTCATAAATAAAGCAAATATTTTATGAGAATACTATTTGTATATAAATACATAAGGCTCAAGAATACCTATGAGGATCAGAAAAAGTATTTAGGCTACATGCGTAGTATAATCCTTATTTATTTAAGAGATTATTGCATATAATGACTTACAATAAGTTGAAAGTAGTAATCTAGTTATATCTTCTTTCTGTATACTGTTTGAGGAAACAAATTCAATTCAGTAGCTTCCCAGTGAAGATTACAAGATCAATTTACTTCCGACACCTTCATGATGCCGTTTTAAGAAAGCTCAGAGCTTTCCAGCCACAATGGATACCACAGTCTTGAGCTCATCATGAAGATAAAGCTTTCAAAGTTTCGGCGGTAAATAGTAAGCAAAACATTACTTAACTACATATAAGGCAATGTCTCAAGACTCCCTCTATACTGAGAGAGATGAGGAAAAAAAGGAAAAAAAAAAAAACCTCCCATACACAACACGAAGCAATGACAGCTATCAAGCAAAGCTTCACTACACTATCAACCAGACTCTCTGGTTAATCTCCGACCAAAGCACACAGGCACCAAAACATACAATTAACACAAACAACACCACACATGTCTCTACAGTGCTAGAGCACCAAATCAGAGCCTCCAATTAAACACACCAACAATGTGGAAACGACCATGAAGCCATACCATTACTACAGCTACACTGCCACTCATATCCCGGGTCAGAAGTACCTTCACTAGCACAGCAATTCTGCAACTATACATCAGGCCATCATACAAGATTCCTTTATCAAACAATTAACCATAAATCAACTAAAATACAAATACAGCAATTATAACTAAATAAAAGTTTTCCAACCATTATAAGAACCAAAATCAAGATACACAAATACACCCCCTAATGATAAGCACCACTACAAGACATCCGGAAGCATAGATATCCGAGACAGGAGAATCACTGCATCTATGGGAATCAGACCAATAAACATTAAGATACTTAATCTTAAACAAATAAAAATCCCAACAAACGACTATTCTACAAAACAAAATAAACAACTATTTAGTTAACCAATTTACATTATATTAAATATAATACCGAAAGCTCACCTGGATGTCTGGTTTCATTTCCCCAACTGAGTGAATCAAGTGCAAATATGTACCTGTTATGATTCATCTTTTGATTTTTTTTTTTTTTAGGGTCAAATGTTTTCCAAGTGTTGTTCTCAGCATTTCTTTTAAGACTAGGACTGGCCCACTCCATTTCATCTACTTTTTCAGTATGTTATTAGATTTTATATAAGTTATTGCATTGTCTAGGTCATCAAAAATTTTAAAACCATCTTGATAAAATATTTTCAGTCTTGCAGGAAAAAGCAAATGGGTTTTTATTTTATTATTTTTTAGTTCTCTGACTAAAGGCAAGAAAATTTTCCTTTTTGATAATACTGAAGAAGAATAGTCATTATCAAAGCGTATAATATTGTCCTTCAGTTTGATTGGGAATTTTGCCCACGCCATCTTTAATACCATTTCCTTATCATAGGCTGATAGGAACTTTACAATAACAGACTTAGTATAATTACTCTTGGTGTTTTTAGATGTCATCATTGATCTATGGGCTCTTTCAATACCATATGAAAGTGCCTCCGGCAGTTCAAGTACTTCAGGCAACCAGGAAGATAAAACTGTTTCCATATTATTTCCCTCTATGTTATCCGGTAAGCCAAAAATTCTCACATTATTCCTACTGGACCTGTTCTCAAGGTCATCAACCTTTGTCTGAAGAAGAGAATTTTGCTTTAACAGGAACTCAACATTATGCTCACTCTCCTGAATTCTGTTATCCATATCACTTAATGCAGTCTCCATTCCTGAAATCTGCTTCCTTTGTTGCAATAAATCTTCATGTAAAATGTCCATTTGGTGAGAACACTTTTATTTGAAATTGTCAATTTTTATATCCATTTTGTCTATTTTGACATTTAGCTCTGGAATATAGTTAGTAATGACTGTAGTTCTTTTTTTGATAGTTGTCTCTTGATGAGAAGATTTAGTGAAGCTCATCCTGTTCTTTTACTGTAGTACTTCCAAGTGTAACTTTGACAGGAAAACTTAAAATCTACTTGAAATTTTTTATATACTACCTTAATATATATTTTAAAGAATTAATTAAAATAAAAAAAAATATTATTAGGGAAGTTTATATCAATATTTTTTGTCAATAAAGTTCTGTAAAGGCAGAGCTGATAAGAAAAGCTGCTACTCTGTGCTCACTTGGCCACATCCCCATCAATAAATGAACCTTGATAGAGGAGAAAGACAGGGCATTGGATAGTTACTTACACAAATCATGTAGAAACAGAAAACACTAGCCCTGAATGGGTGATTTTCTTTTCTTTTCTTGGCACCAACTAGAAAAGTTATTCCATTTACTAATATATGATTTTCAAGTAGCAAAATGTTTTGCCTCCTTAAATATGTGGTGCACATCCTCATAAAAAGATGCCTGACAGGTAAAGATTTTATCATCCAGGTAGTCAGTTATAGTTGTTATTGTCAGGATGTATCAAACACTTCTGGTCCTGTATCAGTAGATCCAGTCTGCAAGTAGCTTGTGGTAGTTGTCAATACCTCTCAACCATACTGAAATGCTTGGTAAATACCAGTTTTGAGGGTAAAATATTGGGGTATCATGAATTTGACAGCCTGTCAGAATGCCGAGCCAAAATTTAAATTGCAGAGCCATAATTAAACTTATTGCAGAGTCCACAGCAGTACATCTTTCTTCCTCCAAGTAAACACTGTAAGGTCTTTTTGTCTTATATGCAAGAGAGAAGACAAGAAACAGCAGATTCATACTTAGTTCTGTGCTTGGCAGATTTGACTGTGTTAACCTTACTTCTGTGCTCGGCTCGGCAATCTGCATTTGAAGTGTAGTTCTTTTGTTCTGGTAACCTGAATGGCATTTGCATTTGTGCTTTTAGTTCTGCTAGGCTGAATGGCTCTGCTGAAGTGTAGTTCTTTAGTTCTGTTAAGCTGAACGCATTTGCATTTGAAGTGTAGTTCTGTTAAGCTGAAAGGGATTTAGTTCTGGCATTTGCATTTGTGCTCAAGTGTAGTTCTTTTAAGCTGAACACATTTGTACATTGTGCTCAGCAGTCTACAGTGTGCTCCATTGCTTTTCGGCAGATAACTTCATTGTTTTTCAGCAGAAGATTGGATTACTGTGTGTTAAGAAGCTGTACTTGCATCCATTGCTTTTCTCAACAGATTTATTAAGGTCAGGTGTGTGTGTGTGTGTGTGTGTGTGTGTGTGTGTGTGTGTGTGTGTGTGTGTGTGTGTGTGTGTGTGTGTGTGTGTGTGTGTGCAGATTTGGTTTTGTTAACCTTAGTCCTGTGCTCAGCAGTCTGCATTTGAAGTGTAGTTCTTTAGTTATGATAAGCTGAATGGCATTTACTTCTGGCATTTACATTTGTGCTTAAGTGAAGTTCTTTTAAGCTGACCGCATTTATACCTAGTGCTAGGCAGTCTGATAACTTCATTGCTTGCTTTTATCAGCAGATTAAGGGGTGTGCTCACTGTGAGCTAAGAAGCTGTATTTGCATCATTTCTGCATAGTGCTCAGCAGTCTGATAGTGTGTGTGTGTGTGTGTGTGTGTGTGTGTGTGTGTGTGTGTGTGTGTGTGTGTGTGTGTGTGTGTGTGTGTGTGTGTGTGTGTATGTGAAATGCCGCTGTTATGTATAACTGGTGGCTAGAGTTACTCAGACTCAAACCCTGTACCATAGGTACAAGAGCCAAATTCTCTACCCATACCATGACCACTTCTCTGGAATGTTTGGCTCATACTTCTGGTCTGGTCCTCTTAAAATCTGTAAATAAATTTTACTTACGCAAGTGTTGTGTTATTTACTTTTGTATAAAAAGGTTAAAGTCGACTAGCATTAGTTAGTGGATAAAATGCCTTATTTTGTGGGAAAGTTAAAAGTGCTTTCTCAGTGTTTAATAGACACTAATTTCATACAAGTTTTTAACTGGTGTAAATATTTAATACACACATTTTGATTTTAAATTATTGAGTAACTGTCTAGTTAAATTGTTAATTTATGGAATTATACATTTCATTCTAATATTTATTTACTTTCCAAGTATTTTATTTCATTTTATTTTATTCATTTCCAGTGATGTCACTTCCTTTTAACGTTATATAAAAAGTGGTAGAAAAGTTAAAGTTTTTGTAACTCTCTGAAGAAGCTACGTTGGTACGTGGCGAAAACGCTTTTGCACTTTAAAATAAAAACTGCGTTAAGAACACGTTTTGGATTCTGATTTTTCCTGCTGGTACAAGGAGTCCGTTTTTCTGTTTTTTGGATTTGTCGTTTTATTCAACTTGTGTTTTGGTTTGTCAGCATGCCAGCGGATTCTCCTGTTAGTCCCAGCAGTCCCCGCATGTTTGCGGACTCAGGTGCAGTAGCATTGAATAATGAAGCAACTCTTGACGTTTCATCATTACTGGTTTCTCTCTCAAGGAGATTGGACCTACTTAATGCAAGATTTGACTCACTGGAAGCTTTTAACAGACTTGGAAATCGCATTGAAGCCTCTACTTCGAGTTTGGTTCGTGAAGGGACAGACGGTAACTTTGTGTCTGAGAGCTCTGGTTTTTCTATTCCAGCAGCTCAACTGATTCAACCTACTAATAGCCAACGACCATTTCAAGTGTCGGCTCAAAATTTAGAGCAACGGAACTCAGCCGGTGCGGGTTTACTACCCAACACAGGTACTGTTTCTACTCCATGTCTTGTTTTTAACAACACACCAGGTGTTAACAATGTTAGAACTAATGTTAACAATTCAGATGGGCGGCTTTTTAGTAGTGTTGTAGCAGACGAACGCTTAAACATGGAGTCCGGTGTCCTTAATCAAAGGACACATCCAACTAGCAACGCAGTAATACCGGGCGAACAGAATGTTAACTTCAAAGCTCCGTTTGCGCTTAATGAGTGGATGGCTAATACAGATAACTTCAAATTCTCGTTTAATGGGGTAGGAAGCCCCAATGCTTCTAATACAGACTCTAATAATGAACTGTTGTCTAACAAATTGAAAGTGTTTGATAGTAAAATACTCAGGTTGAAAAAATTACAACTTGAATCTTCCTATTTTAAACAATGTATCCAAGAGAATTTAGTACCGAAGGGTTTACGTTGTACCTTTTCCCCTTCAGGTTTATTGTATGATGCATGTTTTTATGCTGATTTGAAAGAATTATTTCAACAACAGGGTATTCAATTGTTGGAATTGATTATAAAACATTATGACCAACATGTGAATGTGCTATTGAATGAAATTAACTCATTAGATGTTGAAATCAAAGCAGATTTGAACTTTGCAAGATATAGGTTCGATTACGATCGCACCTTGTCTAGTATTGATGGCTTTCTTGCAAAGTTAAAATTGAACAAAAATAAAAAGTTAGTGAGAGACAGGCAGGCTTACACTGACAATAGCGCATACCCTAAACTTGTATACTCAGACTTGAAGGTGACTACTGTTAGCCATAGTCAACGACAATCTAATGACACTGCTATCACTGATTTGGATGAATTCCAATCAGATGATACTATGCTTGGTCCTGAAGAAACAGGACCAAGACGCAGCGATAGAATAAAGGGTCTTAAGGCTAAAAACACAGGTAATAAACATAACCAAGTAAATAGAACACATGGAGATAATAGTTTTTTAGGCAAACGCAATTTTCACAATCAACACAACAGGAAAACGAATCGGAACTAGTATTTACTAGTCCAAATATGGTTCTTACCGATAGTTTTTCTGATTTCAATGATTGTGTTTTTCAAGTAGATTACACTACGGAAGGTTTCCAAAGGGATAAATCAAATGAGGTTCCAGATATTATTATGAACCAAAAAGGTGACTTTAAGATTTACAATTTTAGTGAGGTAAAAATTGATAATAAACTTGTCGAGCTTCTTGCTTTGGGATATACTTTTGTTCCGGGAAAATATGGTGACATTTCAAAAGAAATTATAGAACTTAAATGTTTTGTCCGGAAACTTAACCTGAAGCTCCTTTTCAACAACGAAAATTCAATGCCTCATGACACTTTAAAGTTACCCAGTGTGTTTAATCCACCCTTCATCCTATCTTACAACTCTTTGAAAGAGTTTGTGAAGTTGATTTGAGACATTCATTTAAGTTAAATCAGAATGCTTTTCAAACAAAACATAACACTTCTAAGGAACAACTATATTTACTAAATGAATTATGTCTCGCTCCAGTCAGATTAATGAAACCGGATAAGGGAGGTGGGTTAGTCATTATGGACAACTCTAAGTATATAGAAAAAATGCTAGAGGTCCTTATGACACCTGCCTACTCTATAGCCTTGCTTAACGAAGTCCATCAAAGTCATACCTTTATGAGAGGCCTTTTCCGTGATTTATTCTTGGCAGGCAAAATTGACTTGGAAACCTATAATTTTATAGATATTACTATGCCAAAAATCCCAGTAATGTTTGGCATCCCCAAAGTCCACAAAGATCTTAAAAACCCTCCCATGAGGGCTCTCGTTGATGGTCGTTCATCCATGACGTACCCTTGTGCTAAATTGGTTGACAGTATTTTGGCAAAATATGTTAAAAACCTCTGTGGAGTCTGTAAAGACTCATGGAATTTTCTGACTAACATTAACAACTTGTCTTTTAACCCTGTGTACAATTTTCTCGCGATTGACGTCGTGGACTTGTACACTTCCATTCCACACCAGGAAGCACTGGAATGGATAGGGTTACTACTTGCTGACTTTGGGGTGCCAAAAATGGAAATAGACCTTGTAACTGAGATTTTGGACATAGTACTTACATCAAACTATTTTCTTTTTGACAAGAAGTTTTTCTTACAAAAACAGGGAGTAGCAATGGGCTCTCCCTGTGGAGCATCAGTTGCAAACTTCTTCATGGGATTTTGGGAAAACAATTTCCTTTTCCCTTCAAGTGAATACCTGGGTTTTGTAAAATTTTATACGAGATACCTTGACGATGTCTTCATTCTATTTGATGGTAATGCAACAGAAGCCAATCAGTTTGTCCACTTTTTGAATAGTACAACAGAGTTCTTGAAGTTTACGTTCAAGTTCTCTGAGTCTGAAATTGACTATTTGGATGTGAAACTAAGGAAGGACAGTAGACTTAATGTTTACACGTCTAGCATTTTTAGGAAGCCAACATACTGCAACTCATTCCTGCACTTCTCCAGTTTTCACCCTCTCAGACAAAAGAAATCCATTGTGAAGGGCCAACTGGTGAGAGCAGGAAGGATGTGCAGTAATCACTTGGACTTCCTTAATGAATGTGACTTGCTCCGTGAGATGTTCCTTAATAGGGATTATCCTAAAAAGTTAGTGGATGATCTAATTTTTGAAGTTACAATTAAGAGAACTAGCGGTTTTTATAAGCCTATTCTTTGGCAAAGAAACCATGGTGTGACATCTGATGTGCTTGATTCATCAATGTCACAAACATTAAATACTCAAGTTATTGAAGTTAACACAGGTCCTGAAGTTAGACGTGATTTTGCAATAAGTTACATTATTACATATAACTTTAATTCAGGGTCGACTATTCCAATTATTCAAAAAAATTGGCAATATATTCTGAGTACTCCAGGTTTTGCAGAAAAACTAGGCCTTTTCCCAAACTTTGTATTTAAGAGGAATTCTAATTTAAAAGAACTCCTTCAAAGAGACAATTCCAGTAAACTGTTTAATAGACGTTTAGGGATGTATGCTTGTAATTGTTGTACTTGGTGTCACAAAATGAAAACTGGTCAATCTTATAAAATCAGGGATAAAAAGTACATGATAAAACATCCACTTAATTGTGAAAGTAGGTCTATAGTATATGTGGCTTTTTGCGAGTGTTGTGCCTCACTTTACATTGGAAAGACCGATCGCAGACTACGCGATCGAGTCTATGAGCATATGTATGCCATTAAGAAAAATAAGGACACTAACGCTCTAGCAAAACACATTGATTGTCATCCAGGCCATTCTTTCACATTTATGGCCATTGACCAGATTAATAACAACATACGGGGGGGCCTACTCCATTATTTTTAGAGTTATGTGAACTTGAGTGGCAATTGAGAACTGACGCTTTCAGCCACCCAGGTCTCAATGAGTATTGTAATATCTCTTCAGTTTTAAAAATGAGGAGTTATTTAAGATAATTTTTGTATGCCACCCGAGTAGTGACTACTTATAGGTAGTTCCTTGTATTGATAACTATTAGAGTTATTATTTTTTGTTGTTAAGGTTCATTATTGAACCTTCTTAATAAATTTTACTTACGCAAGTGTTGTGTTATTTACTTTTGTATAAAAAGGTTAAAGTCGACTAGCATTAGTTAGTGGATAAAATGCCTTATTTTGTGGGAAAGTTAAAAGTGCTTTCTCAGTGTTTAATAGACACTAATTTCATACAAGTTTTTAACTGGTGTAAATATTTAATACACACATTTTGATTTTAAATTATTGAGTAACTGTCTAGTTAAATTGTTAATTTATGGAATTATACATTTCATTCTAATATTTATTTACTTTCCAAGTATTTTATTTCAATTTATTTTATTCATTTCCAGTGATGTCACTTCCTTTTAACGTTATATAAAAAGTGGTAGAAAAGTTAAAGTTTTTGTAACTCTCTGAAGAAGCTACGTTGGTACGTGGCGAAAACGCTTTTGCACTTTAAAATAAAAACTGCGTTAAGAACACGTTTTGGATTCTGATTTTTCCTGCTGGTACAAGGAGTCCGTTTTTCTATTTTTTGGATTTGTCGTTTTATTCAACTTGTGTTTTGGTTTCTCTTAAAATCTGTGTTTTTCTGGCAAATCAGTGAGAACTGAATTCACTAAATAATGATGGCCATTTGAGTTTCAGTCTTCCTATCTTTCAAGGAATACATTGGTAAGAAAATACTTTATTCTAGCAACTTTTCTAAAATTATGCAAGCAATATTTAAAATGTGTCCCTGATTTTGGACCTCCCCCTCCCATTAATGTTGGCTTTTTTCTAGATTTCTTGTACTGCATGGTTCTGCAGGGGGAAAGAAGTTTAGTGCTGCTTATGCCAAGAATGTTTGTGTTTGTTGTTAACAGCACAACAGGTAAAGTGTTTGCTTTTGATGCAGAAGGCTGTGGGTTCTCTTCCCACACTAGATACTGCACTGTGTTGTTCTTTTAAAGGGGGTGGATGCTGCAGTCCTGAGCATGTCCTCTTTGGCTAAGATACCTAGTAACTATGAGTATGTTATTAGTTTGCCATCCATTCCCTATTGCAATATTACTAGTTTATCATTATTTTAATGCAACATAGGCAATTTATTCCTCAAGGGCCAACAGGCATATTATCTGTACATGAAACAATAAAGTTGTTTACTTGCAACAACCTCTTCATTAGTTACAGATATCTTTAATTGTGCATCTTTACTGATTTTGGTGGGCTGTAGAAGTTTGAGTAGACTTTTATTATGGAAATTTTCTGAATTGAGCAGCTTTGTCATTATTGGTTCATGCATTTTGTTTCATTGCTTACAGGAAAAACACTCAAAACAATAAATTTAAAGCTCGCTGTAACAAGTGTGCTGTATTATACAAGGAACATAATTTAATGCAATCAGGAAGGTGAATCAAAAAACACATGTATGTTTCATGTGCAGGGGTCCTATGATTTGAAAACAGCCCAAAGATAATCTTTATCCACCACTGGCCAGATATATTTTCTTTGAATGCGGGTTTCAATGCTGTTTCAATGAATGTGAGTTTCAAGGGCAGAGAAGTTTTAATGCTAAGTCTATTTTCATTGTTAGACTGTATTGCTTTGTTTAGCAGATGTCTATTAGTGTTTGTGCTATAAAATGTAAAATCAAAGTTTTAAATAAAATCCAAATAATCATTGTAGAAGTATTATCAGTATGCACATTACAGTGTTTATGGTAAATGAGGCAAAATAGCCAAGTAATGGGACATTGGAATGGCTGCAGGGGGGAGGGCTGTGTATGGGGGGCCCCATTTGACCATGATTTTGTGAGGAGGAGGGCCAGCAAACTCAAAAGACAGCACTGATCAGTAGGCCATGGAGAATGACTTAGCACACTATAATATTCTTTTGCTAATCTTAGAATATTGCCTACCAGTAAATGCCCTACTTTTACCACAAATGCCACATACTGCAAGTCACAAAAATGAAATCCTAAGGTTCATCATCTTCTCCCTTCCCAGTGAACATCATTGCTACACATTTCAAAAAAATGGTTACCATTTACTACAGAGTCTGGGGGGGACCATATTTTGGTTGGCTGTTCTTCAGTTTGCATTAGAAAGTCGGTATGCCACAATTCCATTTGGCATGAGCGGAGTCATATAATTATGTATGCAAATTTTATGTTAATAAGAATACAGATTTGTACCTGTTTTTCATGGGCCTTTGTACAGATTTTTGATGTTTCCAGGCTGAGAGGTATGTAGTTGTTCCTGTCCATTACAAAAGAAGGTAGAACCACTGTTGCCCTGTTCCAGAAGGGCATCATCATAATGATCTTTAGAAAGTCCTTCTGAATCTTCATAATTGTCCTGAATATTATTGGAAAGGGTAGAACATTTCCATCAAAGAGAAAAAAAAAACAGGATCTGTCTTCCAGGACCTCAAAGATTGAAGCCTGGATATTTCACTAACTGATAATTGAGAGTTGAAGCAAAATATGTACTTGAGTTGTTCCCTACAGTTGGATTAAATCTTAGAAGACCCCCTGATACCATTGTGAATTAACAAGAGCCTGTGCTGGTCATGCTCAGCTTGTCTGCCCCATAATTTTGCTTTGATGGTATGCAAGATGCTTGTAGAGTGAGATTGTACTAAAACGCTATAGGCCAGGTAGTCATGGCTAGTCTGTGTACAGGGTAAGAACCTGTTTCCCCTTAATATGAGTTGTCTTCTGTAAACACTTATACAGGTCCCACAAACCAAAATGAATGACAGTTGAGAACACTTGTAAGTGCCAAAATCTGTTTTGATTTTATGTATTATAGTATGTTGTCTGTTCCAGAGAGCATTTATCCACATAGAAACTGCTCACAAAGTAAAGTCTGAGGCATGTATAGTGCCAGTGTAAGTTGAAGTTAGGAAGGAGAATGAGAGACCTGGAATTTGAAGTATATGGTGTCTTCAACCAAAAATATCCCTATTAAAAACCACAAAACTGGAAACAAAAATGTACACATTCAGCAATGGTTTGTATACCTGTGAGGTATGGTGCACAGTACATGCCAGGGTGCTGAACAGGTGCACAGCAATACTGTGTACATGGATGCAGTTTGTTTCAGAGAAAGGGGCATAACCTATTAATACAACCCATGCATCACAGAGATGTATAATGTTGGTAACAGGGATTGACTATAGCTGCAGTGCATGCTGTTGAGTGCCATATGTCATGCATGTTGACAGATGGGTAATGAGAGGTTTGTGTGTAATATCTTTGTGCAACCTCTCCTGTAAATGTGTGTGTGAGTGTGTGTGTGTGTGTGTGTGTGTGTGTGTGTGTGTGTGTGTGTGTGTGTGTGTGTGTGTGTGTGTGTGTGTGTGTGTGTGTGTGTGTGTGTGTGTGTGTGTGTGTGTGTGTGTGTGTGTGTGTGTGTGTGTGTGTGTGTGTGTGTGTGTGTGTATACAGTTAAGCAATGATGTACAGGACTTAAAGTGTGTTTCTTGTTTTCCCCACACAGGTGACGAGGTGGGTCAAGATCCCTCCTGCAGGCAGACTCATGTTAGTGTCCATATAGATATTGACATTGATGATAGGTGTGTTGAGGCACAGGCAGAATTGTCAGGGGCTGAAGCTGCACCATCATTTGACATCCCACTGTTATCCACCCCATCCCTGCACACACATTGCCTATACATACCCTATCACCAGTGGCCATAGATGAGGGACAGTTGGTGGGTGGTGGCATGGTACAGGACAGTGTGGTGTCTATGGCACATGTGTCTGGACACAGCAGCCATAGCCAGATGCTCAGTGAGGTAACACACAGGCAGATGTAGAGGGCTGCTTGTAGGAGGGCTGCTGGTCATCATGCCTCTGGCAAAAATACCACATCTGGTGTCACCAGATGCATGTTTCAGGCCATCATGGAGGTACAGGCATGTACAGAACGGTATACCAGACAGAGTCTGAGGCTGCAGAGGGCTACTCAATCTGCTGTTATTGACAACATCTGTAATCTTGCAGGTGCCCACCATTATTTTCCGGAGGTCCTGGATAGACAGTTGGGTGAGATGGTGGGAATCCTCGACCATGGAAGGTCTGTGCTTAAGCATATGGTGGGAGTCGTGTGACAGTCACATAAACATAGGTCAGCAACACCAACAGGTCGACGTGGGCGTGCAAGAAGTCAGAACTGCTCCTTTTGTGGCAGTACCAGACCCAACACTGATGGGGGGTGCTGTCCACACCACGACATAACAGGCCACATGCATATGGCCCTGGCTGGTCCCAAGAGGGACCTGGATCCAGCGGACATATGTCATCATCAGGGGAGAGTACCATACCGTTCATAGGTTCATAGGTTGGTACTAGGTTATTGACCCTAGGGCCTATACAAGTCTAGCCATAACAATTCCTTGGCTATTTCTTCCCACACTATTTACTTCCCTGGACCCCTGTCTAGCAGGGTGACTGACATGATCCCTGGGGTGAATTTCCTTTCTCCCATCCAATTGTCAAGGTTCCTTTTGAAGAGGCAATCCAACCAAACGAGGCACGCATGTAGGACTGAAGGTGCTCGGTCCAAACCACGACAATACATCCAAAAAGAAAGGGACCAGCACTCTATGGCAACAGATAAAATTAGATTTATTAGGATTGTAAAAACAACCTAATTTTGGTGCACAAACCGGTTTCGGCTATGAAAGCCTTTCTCAATGTGACTTAATAATGAAATACAAGTTCAAACCATGATGCATCTTGCTACTTATTTTATACTCACTTGTTAAAGTGGTATTACACATATTCATTTAGTGATCCATGATAATGACAAATCGTGTTTAACTAATAAATTGAATGACCATCTTAAACATTTGAATTCACCACTAGTTACATATTTATACAATTAATAATATTCACAATATGTGAAAAAATTGATTAATGACTAGACATTCAAATTATAATTAATACTGTGGTGAAATCTATTTTTAGCAACTCAGAAATAATGCTGATACTACAGTTTCCAAACACCCCAATCAATTATGATAATAAATAAAGGGTGTATGCATAATAATATGCATATTCTTAATTATTTTTTAGAAGCATATTATTATTAATAGTATATTTGAGAATATGGAATGTTTCTCATGACTGACAATTATGTATCTATTGCTGGTAATTGTTTGATGCTAAGAAATACTTTTTGGATTATTATTAAAAATAAACCAATTATCTAATATGTCTGAGATTATAATAATGGACTGCCTCAATGTAGTTCTCGGTATAGCTGTTGCATCCTTAGCAGTTATCCTTCATGTACATGATATTCATTAAGTCCAGGTTTGAAGAGGGCCCCAAGTGTGGTGATCCATCTTTGTTCCATATTATTGAGTTTGGTATGCCACCCCATCTTAAAGTTTCTATGTGATTGTATTCTGTCAATAATAATAAACTGAAATGAAGCCGTGGTGTGTTGTTTGGTGTGTTTGTATAAGGCATTGGTTATCCGCCTATTTCTAATGGAACTGAGGTGTTCGCTGATTCTAATCCTCATTGGCCTAGAAGTCTGGCCTACATAAAAGGCAGAACAGGAGCATTGAGCCAAATATATCACCCAGTCTGAGCTGCAGTTGCCAAAGGTTTTTATATTGAAAATCTTAGATGTATTTTTGCTAGTAAATTCTTTAGTTTTCCAAATGTATTGGCACAAACTGCAATGTCCACATGGGTAACAGCCAACTAGTGCATCTCCAAACAATGTAGTCTGATGTTTGATACCCGGAATATACCTTTTGTAGTGTGCAAAATTGGACTGAATAGTCCGTCCTCTACGATAGGAAAATGAGCAGCTTTCAGGAAGAATATCTCAAAGAAATTAATTGGACTGTAATGTACTCCAATGTTTATTAACAATTTGTCTGAACCATTTGGTGTTATTGCCATACGTAGTAACCAGCCTAATCGGTTGCTTGGCCAACTGAAGCCCTTCCATAGATCTATTGTATTTGAGCAAATCCTCACGACTTTTTGTGTCAATTTGTGCAACTGTTTTGTTAAGCTGATTTATATTATATCCTCTATCCACAAATCTGGTGGTTAGTTCAGCTGTTCTTATGGAATAGTCTGTATTAGATGAACAAATCCTTTTAAGGCGCATGTATTGTGATTTGGGAATGTTGGTAATAATGTGGCGGGGATGAGAACTTTTTGCATGCAGAATCGTGTTGTACTGCGGGAACTTTCGGTGTATTGTTGTCGATAAAGTATGATCCGCTAGTCTGTTGACTAAAACATCCAAGAACACAATTTCTGTGTATCCAATATTGATCGTAAATTCTATATCAAATGGATTCTTGTTGAGATATGCCACAAACTTGGTAAGAACATCCTTACTACCCTGCCACACCAACCAGCAGTCATCTAAATACCTCCGCCATATGTCCATATATTCCAAATAGATGTTCCGCTGAGTATCATAAATGAAATGTAATTCAAAATATCCCATGAAAAGATCGTCATAAATGGGAGCAAAGGAAGCTCCCATGGCTGTGCCCTTAATTTGCCAATAAGGGATCCCTTCAAAATAAAAGATGTTTTTTTTGTAAAACAAACTTAGTTAGTTGAATAAGAAAATTATTAAATCCTGTTGGATATAATTTTGATTCTTTTAACCAATATGTTACAGCCAAAATGCCAGCTTTATGTGGGATACTTGTATATAGTGATGTTACATCTAAGGTGCACAAAAGCCAATTTTCTTCCAATTGGGAATCTTCAATAATGTTCAGGAATTGTGTCGTATCTTGAATCCGGGATCTAACCATGGACAATAATGGTTTAAGGTACTCAGTCAGGAAAGCAGATAATGGCTCAGTTAAAGACCCATGACCTGACACTATTGGTCTCCCTGGAGGGTTGTTTAAATCCTTATGTGTCTTCGGTATTAGGTAAAGATGTTGGGGCATTGGCTCTGGAACTTTGAGTTGGTTGGCCACTTGTGAGGTGATGATTTCTTCTTCTTCAGCTAAGTCAAGAAATGAATCTATTTCTGATTTAAAATTAGAAGTTGGATCCACTATCATCTTAATGTAAAATCTAGTTTCAGATAGCTGTTTCATGGCTTCTGCTTTGTACTTGGTATAGTCCATAACCACAATGCCCCCACCTTTATCCGCATTAGTAATAACAATGTTTTTGTTTTGTTGTAATTGCCTTAACGCATCACGTTCTTGTTGATTCAAATTGTTCCGAAAACTGTCCATATTTTTTGAAAAGTGTAAATCCCTCAATACACATTCCTTAAATGTGGATACATATTTATCCATGGGAGGCATAAATGAAGATTTGCCAAATTTGAAGCCAGTAGATCTTTGAGAATTAATTGTATCAGAAAAAAATAACTTTAAATTAAGGGTTCTGCAAAAATTATTAATATCTTCTACCAATAAGTGTTCAGACACTGGTGCCGTGGGTACAAAATTCAGTCCTTTATTAAGCACATTGTATTGAAATTCTGTTAATGTAACTGATGAAATATTCAAAACATTATTTATTGTGTTGTAATTTGTTTCAGAAGTGTCTGTAGACTGGTTGTACCCCTTTCTGTACCCATGCTTGTGCTTCCTGCCTGCTCTACGTTTCTTACTCCTAAAGGGAGGGACTGCTTTCTTTTAGCCACTGGGGACACCTGGTTGGAGGAGACATCTCCTTCCGTAGTAGATGAATAGTCATCATCCGTGGTGACCTGATTTCTATTTTCTTGTTTTTTTAGAATGGGTCTAGGTCGCTTCCTACCCCTAGTAGGTCTGTATGTGTCTTCATTAAATCTCACATTCTTAGTGGTGACAAAAGGTATGCCTTGTTCATAATCCCCTAAGTCCCGATTAAATTTGTGTAGTTTTCTTTTCTTAAGATCTGTTTCAATATTCTCTAATTCCTTAGATAATTGTGTTAACTGGTCTTGATAATGGCTAGACTCAGAAAAGATTTCCACTTCAGAACAAGTTTTTTGTAATTCTGGAGTAAGGGTCTCAATATTTCTTTCATAATACTTAATAAGGCAATCCACAAATAACATTGATGCTTGATGTTGTGCCATGGCCCAATCTTGCCTTAATTCTTGATCAATGTTAGAAACAAGAGGTTGTAACTTAATACGGAGTCCTCTTGGTGTTATGTCCTTAATTTTGTATGCCTTGAATGACTTCAAATGCCAAATATTGGTTCTGAAAGCTTTCATTTGTCGTTGTAACTTGGTAAAAACATGTGTACATTTGTCTTTAAAAATACCACTACTCTCATTCATAGGGGTATGGCCCATATTGAGCCCAAAAACTTCTAAATTGTCCTTGTCTGCAGATAGGCCTTTTAAAATGTCATTTAAATCCATGTTTTGCATGATGATATCCAAATTGCCCAAATAATACAAATAATGTGTATGTTAATGTATTTGTAAATATTCTGGATGTAATCCAAAAAATATATTGTTTATAAAACTCTATGTTTATTGTCCTTAAACCCGACCAGAATATTGTGTGAATTTTCTAATTATTTATTTTTCTTTGGTCCAATATACACATTATCCTTGTAGGTTAGGCTCAACCACCAAACACCTGTTAAGGGTTTACTGATTTTAATGTCCTTACAATAAGTGGAATTCGGTCCGGTTTTATACAATATATTTATTTCTTATGACCATCCACCGTAAGGATATATGTCAACAAATTTTTAATATTTATTATATTGTGATACCCAAATACCCTTACAATCAGTGGAACCACTCTAACTCAAATTGTTGTCATGACAACTACTTATTGCAAATGCCACCGTAAGGGTATTTGTTAAGCCTTATTATTGTACCAAACTAGTGCCAAGGTGAACCTTGATGTATCAAAATAAATAGATTCTGAGTAGAATTCAATCAATCTCAGTTATCTAGTAGGTTTAATTACAATAACATATTTTTATGAACAAATTCAGTAATGGAGCATGGACTTATAATCCATCCAATTATCGTAATAATCTTATTTTTTTATTCATTAGATGTATTATAGATACTTCTAGAGTAAACACACTGTGAGCCATCATCAGTGCAAACTCAAGAACTGTATATTTGGCATTTGTGGCATACAAATTGGACCCCTATTGGTTTAGTTATAAACAAACTAAGACACCTAATGTTTTGGGCCAAAACAAATGGGATGCAACAGTGTTGAAATATGAAAATAATTCCTAGCAAGTGTTGTTTCTTATTCAATTAAATACATTGCTATCTAGAAAAATCATACAGCATGAATTGTCAGTGATTGCCCAATGTTGATACCTATTATAAAATAAGCCACAACTAGGCAAGAGAATATGAAGCCCTAATCTCCCCCAACTCTCATACAAAATTAACTATATGTTAATTACACCTCCTAGGACATATATTATTAAGATAAATTGCCTATATCCTAGCTTTGTTGTGAGAAAAAGACAGCTTACAATCGTAAAATATTATCACACATGTATCTGTGTGGATTTTGATATTCTTGCACCCAGCGTCTTTTTTGAAATAGGCAAACCTGTTAATTGTAGTTATACAAACAATCCTACAGTCCGAATTGAATGTTTTGACTTCCAGTGTGAAGCAAAAAAATTTTTTACATTCACCACAAATTATGTTGGCTGATACCCGTGAAAATGAGTTACCAAAACATAAATGCAAAATTGTGGCTCAAACCCTAATCACAAGCTACCATCCGCGACATGCTGAAAAGACCACCACTAAAGCCAAAGTTGTTGTGTTAACGTTCCGATACAGATACGCTTGCCTTATACATAAATTGTATTGCTATCCTTTAGTAATATCAAAACCATGTGTTAAAAATGTAAACATTTTACACGCTCATCTGCATTGATAGACACAACCAAGTAAGCAATAATATTTATCAGTAGAGTATGACCTCAAAAATAAAGCGGACTCACTATCTACCTAAAACTTTTCATATTGTGTTCCGCTTGGTCCAAAATGCATTTTACTATCATGCCCAGTTGTTATTCATAAGGTAGAAGTTATCATTATGCATGGATCCAACATTAAGAAAAAAATATTGTGAAACATACAGTATAATTACAATATTGTTCAAATTATAACTCAATAATATGTCCAATGATTTGGAAAGTTATATATCCATGCTCGTGCTGTTTAGGAAAATCCGTCATCTGACTAATGCTTGATGAAACGCAAAAAAAGTTTTATCAACGTTCCCGTCTTTTAGTTATGAATTATTCCATCAATATTACAGCGAACTGTTCCCACAACATCTAGTTGTTATTGCTGATGGATCCGAGGACAAAACAAAGATGTAAATAAGAGGCAGTCATAGTTAACCCCAAACATGGACTTCTAATATTACCAACCGAAAACAGTATAGTCTGTCAATGAAACAAGTCTAAAATGGCCGCTTGCTTCTGGTCGACGCCCTTGTAGACATACAATGTTAATAAAGATGTAATACGAACCACTGGTTGATATAGTCGGCTATTATTTTTAGTTTGCCAGTATCCAAAAACGAACAAATATACTCCAATTGTCCAACTCAGTATAAAAGAACCAAGATGCCTGGAAAGCGAAAAAAGATGCACTCCTGCTGCCTGGCGTCCCCAGCGTGAAAGCAGCAATCCAACCAAACGAGGCACGCATGTAGGACTGAAGGTGCTTGGTCCAAACCATGACAATACATCCAAAAAGAAAGGGACCAGCACTCTATGGCAACAGATAAAATTAGATTTATTAGGATTGTAAAAACAACCTAATTTTGGTGCACAAACCGGTTTCGGCTATGAAAGCCTTTCTCAATGTGACTTAATAATGAAATACAAGTTCAAACCATGATGCATCTTGCTACTTATTTTATACTCACTTGTTAAAGTGGTATTACACATATTCATTTAGTGATCCATGATAATGACAAATCGTGTTTAACTAATAAATTGAATGACCATCTTAAACATTTGAATTCACCACTAGTTACATATTTATACAATTAATAATATTCACAATATGTGAAAAAATTGATTAATGACTAGACATTCAAATTATAATTAATACTGTGGTGAAATCTATTTTTAGCAACTCAGAAATAATGCTGATACTACAGTTTCCAAACACCCCAATCAATTATGATAATAAATAAAGGGTGTATGCATAATAATATGCATATTCTTAATTATTTTTTAGAAGCATATTATTATTAATAGTATATTTGAGAATATGGAATGTTTCTCATGATTGACAATTATGTATCTATTGCTGGTAATTGTTTGATGCTAAGAAATACTTTTTGGATTATTATTAAAAATAAACCATTTATCTAATATGTCTGAGATTATAATAATGGACTGCCTCAATGTAGTTCTCGGTATAGCTGTTGCATCCTTAGCAGTTATCCTTCATGTACATGATATTCATTAAGTCCAGGTTTGAAGAGGGCCCCAAGTGTGGTGATCCATCTTTGTTCCATATTATTGAGTTTGGTATGCTACCCCATCTTAATGTTTCTATGTGATTGTATTCTGTCAATAATAATAAACTGAAATGAAGCCGTGGTGTGTTGTTTGGTGTGTTTGTATAAGGCATTGGTTATCCGCCTATTTCTAATGGAACTGAGGTGTTCGCTGATTCTAATCCTCATTGGCCTAGAAGTCTGGCCTACATAAAAGGCAGAACAGGAGCATTGAGCCAAATATATCACCCAGTCTGAGCTGCAGTTGCCAAAGGTTTTTATATTGAAAATCTTAGATGTATTTTTGCTAGTAAATTCTTTAGTTTTCCAAATGTATTGGCACAAACTGCAATGTCCAAATGGGTAACAGCCAACTAGTGCATCTCCAAACAATGTAGTCTGATGTTTGATACCTGGAATATACCTTTTGTAGTGTACAAAATTGGACTGAATAGTCCGTCCTCTACGATAGGAAAATGAGCAGCTTTCAGGAAGAATATCTCAAAGAAATGAATTGGACTGTAATGTACTCCAATGTTTATTAACAATTTGTCTGAACCATTTGGTGTTATTGCCATACGTAGTAACCAGCCTAATCGGTTGCTTGGCCAACTGAAGCCCTTCCATAGATCTATTGTATTTGAGCAAATCCTCACGATTTTTTGTGTCAATTTGTGCAACTGTTTTGTTAAGCTGATTTATATTATATCCTCTATCCACAAATCTGGTGGTTAGTTCAGCTGTTCTTATGGAATATTCTGTATTAGATGAACAAATCCTTTTAAGGCGCATGTATTGTGATTTGGGAATGTTGGTAATAATGTGGCGGGGATGAGAACTTGTTGCATGCAGAATCGTGTTGTACTGCGGGAACTTTCGGTGTATTGTTGTCGATAAAGTATGATCCGCTAGTCTGTTGACTAAAACATCCAAGAACACAATTTCTGTGTATTCTATATTGATCGTAAATTCTATATCAAATGGATTCTTGTTGAGATATGCCACAAACTTGGTAAGAACATCCTTACTACCCCACCACACCAACCAGCAGTCATCTAAATACCTCCGCCATATGTCCATATATTCCAAATAGATGTTCCGCTGAGTATCATAAATGAAATGTAATTCAAAATATCCCATGAAAAGATCGGCATAAATGGGAGCAAAGGAAGCTCCCATGGCTGTGCCCTTAATTTGCCAATAAGGGATCCCTTCAAAATAAAAGATGTTTTTTTGTAAAACAAACTTAGTTAGTTGAATAAGAAAATTATTAAATCCTGTTGGATATAATTTTGATTCTTTTAACCAATATGTTACAGCCAAAATGCCAGCTTTATGTGGGATACTTGTATATAGTGATGTTACATCTAAGGTGCACAAAAGCCAATTTTCTTCCAATTGGGAATCTTCAATAATGTTCAGGAATTGTGTCGTATCTTGAATCCGGGATCTAACCATGGACAATAATGGTTTAAGGTACTCAGTCAGGAAAGCAGATAATGGCTCAGTTAAAGACCCATGACCTGACACTATTGGTCTCCCCGGAGGGTTGTTTAAATCCTTATGTGTCTTCGGTATTAGGTAAAGATGTTGGGGCATTGGCTCTGGAACTTTGAGTTGGTTGGCCACTTGTGAGGTGATGATTTCTTCTTCTTCAGCTAAGTCAAGAAATGAATCTATTTCTGATTTAAAATTAGAAGTTGGATCCACTATCATCTTAATGTAAAATCTAGTTTCAGATAGCTGTTTCATGGCTTCTGCTTTGTATTTGGTATAGTCCATAACCACAATGCCCCCACCTTTATCCGCATTAGTAATAACAATGTTTTTGTTTTGTTGTAATTGCCTTAACGCATCACGTTCTTGTTGATTCAAATTGTTCAAAACTGTCCATATTTTTTGAAAAGTGTAAATCCCTCAATACACATTCCTTAAATGTGGATACATATTTATCCATGGGAGGCATAAATGAAGATTTGCCAAATTTGAAGCCAGTAGATCTTTGAGAATTAATTGTATCAGAAAAAAATAACTTTAAATTAAGGGTTCTGCAAAAATTATTAATATCTTCTACCAATAAGTGTTCAGACACTGGTGCCGTGGGTACAAAATTCAGTCCTTTATTAAGCACATTGTATTGAAATTCTGTTAATGTAACTGATGAAATATTCAAAACATTATTTATTGTGTTGTAATTTGTTTCAGAAGTGTCTGTAGACTGGTTGTACCCCTTTCTGTACCCATGCTTGTGCTTCCTGCCTGCTCTATGTTTCTTACTCCTAAAGGGAGGGACTGCTTTCTTTTAGCCACTGGGGACACCTGGTTGGAGGAGACATCTCCTTCCATAGTAGATGAATAGTCATCATCCGTGGTGACCTGATTTCTATTTTCTTGTTTTTTTAGAATGGGTCTAGGTCACTTCCTACCCCTAGTAGGTCTGTATGTGCCTTCATTAAATCTCACATTCTTAGTGGTGACAAAAGGTATGCCTTGTTCATAATCCCCTAAGTCCCAATTAAATTTGTGTAGTTTTCTTTTCTTAAGATCTGTTTCAATATTCTCTAATTCCTTAGATAATTGTGTTAACTGGTCTTGATAATGGCTAGACTCAGAAAAGATTTCCACTTCAGAACATGTTTTTTGTAATTCTGGAGTAAGGGTCTCAATATTTCTTTCATAATACATAATAAGGCAATCCACAAATAACATTGATGCTTGATGTTGTGCCATGGCCCAATCTTGCCTTAATTCTTGATCAATGTTAGAAACAAGAGGTTGTAACTTAATACGGAGTCCTCTTGGTGTTATGTCTTTAATTTTGTATGCCTTGAATGACTTCAAATGCCAAATATTGGTTCTGAAAGCTTTCATTTGTCGTTGTAATTTGGTAAAAACATGTGTACATTTGTCTTTAGAAATACCACTACTCTCATTCATAGGGGTATGGCCCATACTGAGCCCAAAAACTTCTAAATTGTCCTTGTCTGCAGACAGGCCTTTTAAGATGTCATTTAAATCCATGTTTTGCATGATGATATCCAAATTGCCCAAATAATACAAATAATGTGTATGTTAATGTATTTGTAAATATTCTGGATGTAATCCAAAAAATATATTGTTTATAAATCTCTATGTTTATTGTCCTTAAACCCGACCTGAATATTGTGTGAATTTTCTAATTATTTATTTTTCTTTGGTCCAATATACACATTATCCTTGTAGGTTAGGCTCAACCACCAAACACCTGTTAAGGGTTTACTGATTTTAATGTCCTTACAATAAGTGGAATTCGGTCCGGTTTTATACAATATATTTATTTATTATGACCATCCACCGTAAGGATATATATCAACAAATTTTTAATATTTATTATATTGTGATACCCAAATACCCTAACAATCAGTGGAACCACTCTAACTCAAATTGTTGTCATGACAACTACTTATTGCAAATGCCACTGTAAGGGTATTTGTTAAGCCTTATTATTTTACCAAACTAGTGCCAAGGTGAACCTTGATGTATCAAAATAAATAGATTCTGAGTAGAATTCAATCAATCTCAGTTATCTAGTCGGTTTAATTACAATAACATATTTTTATGAACAAATTCATTAATGGAGCATGGACTTATAATCCATCCAATTATCGTAATAATCTTATTTTTTTATTCATTAGATGTATTATAGATACTTCTAGAGTAAACACACTTTGAAGAGGGCCAAAGAGGCACTCTGCTTGACAAGTATGGGCAGTCTATTCCAGAGTCTAGGGAGTCTCTGGGTCTTATTTATTGTGATGACAAGGTTTAGATCCCTGGAGCATGTGGCTCTGAGGGATTGAGATTTCTTTAAGTGTAGCATGTCCAACAGCTCTGGGTTTGACATGGCCTTGGATGTTAAGCAGAGATCGCCTCTGAGTAGACAATATACAGCAGAGTATAGCTGGAGTTTTTTAAGGTGGTCAGCGTAGGGCATCTGCTTTAGGCCTGTGATTCTTTTAATTAGGTATTTCTGCAGCATTTCCAGTTGTTGCAGATGTTTTGAGAGGTACATACCAAATGGGGCATGTACCTGGTGGTGCCCGTGGAACCCCTGGCAGGCACATTTCTAGTGTCCATGGCAGGACATGGTGAACTGCACTCCCTGCCAGGTACAGCCTGCATTTGTCCAACAAACCCCTGCATAGGGCAGCCACATGGCAGAAATGTGTGCATGCATACACACACACACACACACATCACCAACACATCTAGGGCAACCTCATACCTACACACACCACATCTGCATTGCGCAATTAATAATGAAACCCTCTAACACACACATTATATCAAATGAATGTCTCAGCCTAGGACACTGGCAAACCCACAATACACCTTGTGCATATGATGATACCTGTGCCACATCCCTGTCATCCATAACATCAATGCAGGGACAGGCTAATATAGTTCTGATGCACAGGGTGACTGTACTATGGTATACCAATGTAATGCTGTGTAAAATGTTTTCAGCACTAAAGTTCAGTGCTTACATGTCAGGATGTGTAGCTGTCCAGCCATGATGCATTATAGCTGTTATTAACACTGAGTGATTGTGGTCTCCATAATGTATTGTGTTTGTGTTGTAGGTGTCTATGTGTCTGCAGGATGTTGATCTGCTGTTGTTTCCTACAAGTGGTATAGCACTGTGATGACACCTTCACTGTGCCATATCCTGGATACAGCTGAACACAAGTCACATGTCTGTATAACAGTTACTGCATGTGCCACATGCCTTTTAGGACTGAAGGGTGTATACAGGTGGGTGCATGGTGGCTGATGTCAGCAACCCTTCTACAGTGGACAATGGTAAGTGTACTGGGTGGTACACAACACATGTTTTTATATAACACACAAACACACACACACACACACACACACACACACACACACACACACACACACACACACACACACACACAGGCTTCGGTGTTAATGCAATACACAGAGAATAGTGTACACATGGATGCACAAACTTTTGCAAGGAACCCATTTTAGCCTATGTAATTCCACCAAGACAGAATAGACACAACATCACAATGGGAAATAATCAGTCTGTTAGTTTTATGTCATTGATGATGGTACTGGAAGGTTATATGTTCCCATCCCCAATGTAGTGTAGTCCTCAACTTGGTAAACATAGGTCTGCTGGTGTGGGTGGCACAGCCCTACCCTTTGGAGGGTGTGAGGTGGTGTACAACTGCAGATAGTGATACTGACAACTACTTAACCTGTTAACATGAACTGTACAGTATTACAGCCAACTAAGCAGGGGGAATACACTCAACAATAGTCGGAATGATGGTGGCTGTGTCCACAAGATCCACACCCAGCTATATATACCAACCCCACTATTGCTGTACAGCTATGCAGTGGGGAAGAGGACATTTACACATCTACTACTAGTTTTGATGGAATGAATTTATACAGGATGATACCTGTGAAATATTAGCATTTGTCAGGCAGTTCTCAGACAGATGACCTCCTGGTACATGTATATTCTGCAAATGGAAGTAGATCCCTTCACATACACACATGCTCTTACTTGGCAACACTGGGACTAGAACCCCTACCTAGGCATGTAGTGCTACTAATGTGTGTGGCCTTAACTGCACACACCACACAGGTTTAAGGATGAGCTGTTTTCCAGGTTACATGTTAAGTGAAGAACATCACCAGGCCTTGTACAGTATGGTAATGGGGGATGTACTGGTTGTTTATGAACAATACATAGTGTGACAGACTGTCATAAACACATTGACAAACACATAACAGTCATGCACACATCTGAGAGACCTGGTTTTATGAGTGATAACTACCTTGTCAATGTGTCCATTTTGTAATAGATAAGTTGCACACAGCACATGCATCATTGGGCTGGATAGTGTAATCATTTACCTGTATGGTTGATGGTGACAGTGGTCCCCATACAGTGGACCTTGGGAGATGTACTGGGGCTACCATGGTGCAAAGACAGTATACCCAGCACTGACACCCCACACTGGATATTGTACTCACTGAAACCCATGATAATACTCTGACATACTCACCATCACACATTGACCAGGACTGCAATACAACCTCTTGTCTATCTCAAGAGTGCTACTACAGGGATATGCATTTATTGCACATGCCACAGGGATAGTAGGGTGACGCTTTGTCATGGCTCTCCTACAGTCAGCAACATCACTATCCCTTTTACTGTGTTTCAAGGTGTATTGTATTAGGAGATTGTGGCATCAGAATGCTGTATCCTACAAATATGCACACTTGCACACATACACACACTTGCCAGGACTCAGAGGGTAACCCATGCCTATCTACCCATTTGTACAAATGTGTTGTGCTGGTACTGCAAGCTTCAGGTAGCCCATAGGGTGAAGAGTGTAACAAGGTACATGTAATGTCCATTACAGCAGCAGCCATATCTAACTATGAAAATGGGGTGTGTGGTCGGTGTGAATGGCCTCAGCGTATTATCAACTACAGGTTTAAAAGCACAAAGACACTTTTATTCTCAGTAATGCACACTGACACATTTGTCAGTGCTGGGGTTCATAGGAGTAGGTGTTCATAGGTGTGTACCAGGATATTGTCCATGGAGAGATGGGAAGAGTAGGGGATGTGGGTACAGTGGTTTCATGCCACCTGCCATTTGCCAGCAAGCCATCTATCAGCTGATGCCACAGGAGTGATCCTCAGGGTGAGAGTTAAATGCAACATCCAATCATCTGGTTGCCATTTGCAGAGGACCAGTGAGGTGCTCCAACTGACATGTATGCAACATGTATGACATAACATGGTCAGTATCTGTCTTGGAGACCTGTACCCAAGCATGTTCTGTTGACTGTGGTAGTGTAGTTGAGGTATCCATGGCATGTGGTGCATAAAAGATGGTTTTGCCTAGCTGTGGTATTCATAACACAGCTGGGAAGACATGTCAGTGTCAGTCAAGCATAAATTGCCTGTAAGCAGCCAAGATGGACACCTGACATCTGCACATCGGTAGAGAGGACAGACAGACATCCACTAGCCAACTGGTTATGCATTAGGATGACTGTGTTGACAGATAGATGTCTGACACTGATAGGTATGCTCTTACTACATGACAGCAGCCCTCAATAACATTTCACATACACACAGTAGCCTGCATTTAATATCCACATGTCAGATCAATATCCAGTAGGAAATACTGAATGACACACAGCTCACACACCAATAACATGGCAGTGAGGACTCAGAGTCCATCTTTGCATGCAGGGGTGTTTGGTTCCAACACTACAATCTGCAATCTACTCTTATTTGGGAAAGCACTGTCAACAGTAGTAATGTAATGATACACTATGTGCCAGTGTGACTGCATATAACCTGGGATACTACCCATGCATGTAACACATTCAAATAGAAAAGAGTGTTGTACAAGTCATATATACTTACATGTCTCAGACAGTAGACTCACACCCCTTGCTAATGTAATGATACTACATAGATGCATGCTATATACATGAATTTAAATACACTTATTAAAAATGTCATTACCCTGCTATTTTATCAGATTGGAATGTGATCACTGGTTACCAGGGCTGAGCCAAACTTAGCAGGTTTCAGCATTGCTTAAATGCAAATGCTAAGCAGATTTGTGCAGTGGTAAGTGAAGCTTACATGGTGTAAGTGCCTTTTTGTGTAACCACACATTAGCAATGCTTACCATCATGCAAACCTGCACAAACCCACTTAAAGCTGTTCAAAACTACCTTACCCACTCTGTATCCAACATCCCTTGTTCTGCCCAGCAGCACAAAAAATAGCCTTTGCTGGTCTTGAACCCAGGACCCAGTACATCGTAGTCAAAGCAGTTAACCATAAAGCCATCACAGCTACAAAGACTTTTGTTGTTTTTTCCAATATATCTGTCAGTACACATATGGAATAGTGGTAAACAACTGCTATGACTTCTACATTTGTGTAGTACTTGTTAGTGATATTAGTGTTGAATCAAGTATGTTGTTCTATCTAAATATACACATATCAGATAGATATGATGTGATACATCTGGGAAGGTATATGGAACAGTCATGTTTACACATAACAAGCAGGGGTGGCTCGTGCTATTGGGCTACAGGACTGCAGCCCTCCCAGCTGTAAAGCAAAAAAGAAAAGAAAAGAAAAAAAATAAAAGAAAAAAATAAAAACAAATGCAAGTTGTGGAACATCGCGCATGCACACTCACAGCATTTCCTTATATCCGGACTGTTGGTGAACCAGACTGTCTCAGTCTGGATTAGGAAGACAGCATTTAGCAGCAAATATCCCAGAAGTCTATGTAGTTACATCTGCATAGACTGGAAGGGGATCGAACTGCAATGTCTGGAGTCTGAGTAGCACCCAGCTTGCTCTGCTCTCACAGGAAGGACTTGCTCTCATCATGGGCTTTTGGATGGATGTTATGTATAGTAGGGGAAAGACTTGCTTTGGGCTGCTCTCATTTTACAGACATTGGACTTGCTGTGGGCTGCTCTCATTTTACAGACTTTGGGCTCAGGTAATACCACAGACATTACTAAGGAATATATTTGGGTTCAGAGGGTGTGTGTGTGCGTAAGGTAGAGAATAGGCTTGAACCCTGTACCTTGGCCCCAGGTGTCAAGAGCCTGAATTCCATACCCACCACCATTTGTAAAAAATTGTAGATTTTTGCCTCATATTTGTTCTGTTCTGTTCCTCATAAAATCTGTGGTTTCTGTATTTTTTGTCTTTACACAGTTAGTAGTGCAGTGGTGCAGTGGTAGCATTGTTGCCTAACAGCTGCAAGTTCACCAGTTTGATTCTTGGCTGGTACCTTCTGTGTGGAGTCTGCATATCCTTCCTGTGTTTGTGCAGGTTTGCTCTGGTATTCTCCCATCTTATAAAGACATGTGTCTGGAGTGTTTCTCCCTGGCCCTCTGCTAAAATTTGGCTTTTGCTCCAAGTCAGACTTTTCTGGTTAACAAATGTTAAATAAATAAAAATGACAAGTATTTGAATTTCAGACTTACATAGTATCACATAGTATCACAAAACATTTTATTCTAGCAATTTTCTAAGTTTATAATATGGCTGACCAAGTTCGCGGATGACTGCAAACTGGGGGGCCATAATTGACTCTCCGGCTGACACAGACATCCTCAAGAAGGGTCTTACAGAGACAGATACCTGGTGTCAAAACCATGGCCTCAAGCTGAATGCCAAAAAATGCATAGTCATCCCCTTTGGAAAAAACAAAGTGCCCACGAATTACCACATAGGTGGTAATCCACTAGGTACGGAAAATGCAAGTAAGGACCTGGGGACACAGGTAGATAGCAACCTCTCCTTTGATAATCACATTGCCAAAGTGGTTAGAAATTCCTTCTATGTAGCCCACCTAATCACAAAAGGGTTCACCTCTAGATCAAGAGAGGTCATTGTGCCCCTCTACTCATCACTCATTAGGACCATAATAGAGTACAATGCTCCATTTGGTATGTACCTTACTCAGCACATGAAACAGCTGGAAAGACCACAGAAATAACTCACCAAGAGGATCATGGGTCTCAAAGAGATGCCCTATGCAGCTCAACTGAAGAAACTCCACCTCTACTCAGTTGCTTACCACCTGTTCAGAGGTGATCTATGCCTGACATATAAGGCCATGTCCAACCCGGAATTAATGGATATGCTTCACCTCAAGAAAACCAAATCTCTTAGAGCCACACGCTCCAGTAAATTAAACCTCAGCACAACAATAAACAGAATGTGCCGGATGGACAGATTCCTGTCCCAGAGACTACCCTTGCTCTGGAATAGAATCCCAGTTTATGTTAGGCAGATCCCCTCGTTGACTCTCTTCAAGAGGAATCTTGATGAGTGGATGGGAAATCGTAAATTTACCCCTGGGATCACTTCAGTGGTCCTGCTAGACAGAGGCCCAGGAAACTAATTTAAAAGGGAGGTGAAAGCCAACACATTCTGGCTAGGCTTATAAATGCCCTTGGGCAGATAGCCTAGTACCTACCTATGAACCTATAAGATGGATATTTGAAATCTGTCCCTATTTTTGGGACTGTATTCACCAATTATTGGCTTCATCCAGGATTTTTGTGCTAAGGTTGAGAGCTATGGTAAGAACTGAATAAACTGAATATGTCTGGGGGTTGTATTCCCCCATTATTGGCTTTATCCAGGTGTTTTTTCGCTAAGAGGTTGAGAGCTATGGTGAGAACTGAATTCACTGAATATGTTTGGGAGCTGTATTCCCCCATTATTTGCTTTGTTCAAGTGTTTTGTGCTAAGAGATTGACAGCTACTGTGAGAACTGAATTCACTAAAAGGTAGCCATTTAAGTTTCAGTCTTCCTCTCTTTCATAAAACAACTAATTTGGCATGTTGGTATGTTGCTTTGCCTGTTTTGCAGAGGTTCTTGGTTTCAAGACTTGGCAGTGAAATATATGGTGGTAACACAGCATTTTATTCTAGCAACTTTCCAGCATTATACAAACAATGTTTAAAATGTGTCCCTGGTTTTTGGGCTTTTGCCCCCCCCCCCAATACATTTTGGCTTTTTCCTGATTTTTTGTGCTGCAAAGTTCAGATATACAGCTGAGTGTTGAGTAAATTTTGCAAGGAGCTGAGAGCTGCAGGGGAGCAAAAGTTTAGTGCTGCTTATGCTGAGTCAGCTTGCATAGTTAATAGCACAACAGGTAGTGCACTTGCTTTTGATGCAGAAAGCTGTGGGTTTTACAACCACAGTACATAGATGCATTGCTGATACTGTACTGCATTGCAAAGGGGGTGGATACTGCAGTCTTTTTTAGCGAAGATACCTAGTAACTATGAACCTATCAGTTTGCCATCCATTCCCTATTGCAATATTACTAGATTATCACTTTTGTTAGTGTAACATAGGAAATGTATTCCTCAAGGGCAGCAGGCACTTTATTTGCAGATGAAACAATGAAATATAAAGTTGTTCACTAGCAGCAACCCCTTCATTAGTTACACATCTTTTTAATGTGGAATTATTTAAATGACTTTTACTTCTTCAGAGATTGTGAATATTTACTGATACTAGTGGACTATAGAAGTTTGACTAGACTTTTATGATGGAAATGTTCTGAATTGGCAGTTTTGTCATTATTGGTGCATGCTTTTTGTTTCATTGTTTACTGGAAAAATCTTCAAAACAATAAATTTAAAATGCCCCTCTAAAACTGTACTGTATTTTACAAGGAATACAATTTAATACAATCAGGAAAGTGTATCAAAGAGCATGTGTATGTTTCGTGTGCAAGAGGCCTGTGATTTGAAAACAGCCCAAAGTTAATCTTTATCTGCACTGGCAAAATGTATTTTCTTTGAATTTGGGTTTCAATGCTGTTTCAATGAATGTGAGTTTCAAAGGCAGAGAAGTTTTAATGCTAAGTCTGTTTTCATTGTGAGACTGCATTGCTTTGTTTAACAGATATATATTAGTGTTTGTGCTGTAAAATGCAAAATAAAAACTTTTAAATGAAGGTCAAATCATCGCTGAAGTAAAGCATTAGTGTTTATGGTAAATGGGGTGAAATAGCCAAGTAATGGTTCATTGGAATGGCTGCAGGGGGGAGCCTCCATTCGACCATGATTTTGTGAGGGGGGGAAGGGCAGCAAACTCAAAGACAGCCCCGGCTGAATTATACTTCTCAACTGTCCAGATTTTTGCAGAATGAATATATTTTTGCTTCTTATTTTTGGTTTGTTCCTCATGAAATTTGTGGTTTTCTGGCAAATCATTTAGGAATTAATTCACTAAATAATGACAGGCACTCAGTTTCAGACTTCATACCCTTCAGAAAAATGCATGCTAAAGCAAGACCTGCTATTCTATCAACTATCATAGTTTATGCAAGAGCAATTTTGGTACTGTTTATATGTTCCCCCAATATATTTGGCCTTGTCCAGATTTCCTGCATTAATAGGTTGAGAGGTACGTGCAAATAAATTGCTTTATAGAATTAGGCATATCCAAACCTCTCAACTGACCCCAATTTTGGCTCAAAATGTTGCTCTTCCCTTAATAATCCCTCCGCAAAATGGCAATTTTTGAAGAAAACCTGGAGGGTTTACAATTAATAAGTAACTGTAATAATCAAAGTTATAGATTACATTTATTTTATAAATGCATGTAGATTATTTTATTTTGTCGGCTGCTCAAGTTAACAGTACTAATATTAAAAAAGTGTCCTATCTTTGACAGGTTCCCAGCTGTATTGTGTGGCTATTTTATATATTTGCATCACATGTTTGTTCCGTTTTTCATAAAATTGTGTTTTTGCAAATTAATGACAAATCATTAAAGACTGAAGTTAGAAAATAATGA
Source organism: Protopterus annectens (assembly GCF_019279795.1). Classification (NCBI taxonomy): domain Eukaryota; kingdom Metazoa; phylum Chordata; order Ceratodontiformes; family Protopteridae; genus Protopterus; species Protopterus annectens. The sequence continues at coordinate 1,374,942,904 of NC_056729.1, forward strand.
CAGACATTTGAGTTTCAGATTTCATACCCTTCAGAAATTTCATACTAATGCAAGACCTACTATTCTATTATCTTTCTAAGTTTATAAGAGCAATATTTAAAAATTTTTCTTATTTTTGTGCCTTTGTCCCACTTCTATGTATGGCTTTGTCCAGATTTCTTGCTCTGAGGTTGAGAGGTATGACAAATGTGTCAGGGTCATCACAGTCAGCCAGAGACATTTCAAATTGTGACATACTTGTTGCACCCCACTCCCCTATGTAGTGACTCTAAATGTGTCCAAGCCAGGCAAGGAGCAGTTATGCAGTGTAAATGTGCAGAGTATCCCCCCATCCAAGGTAGACATAAGTACTACAGTGACTTTTCATCTGTCCATAATTTTGCAAAATGTTCTGGTTTCTGTCATATTTTTATACTGTTGATTTATGCTTATTATTATTAGAAAATGCTTGTTGCTCTGTGTTTAAGTAACAATGCTTTAATGACCATCAGGTAAACTTGTCTGACATTGTAAGATGCAAGTAAGCTTTAATAGGCATACTGTTAAGGAATTACCAACACTGAAAGCATTTCTGTTGTTGCCATGCAGAGAATACTTACATAACTAGATAACGTATAAGCCTTGGGTATTGAAATGCATATGACAGAATTAGATTATTTTAAGAAGCTCATTACATTTTTGGAGACTTGCAGTCATCTTTGCAGGCTTTACCTGTAAACTAAACATAATGCCAGTATATCGTGTGTGGTCCATAACCTATGCAGTAATCCTTTAAGCAATGTATCTTGAGCTTGTTTCTTGTTTGCTTTTCATTTTTTACTTTGATCATTTTTCCCCATGAAACATGTAGATAGTTGCTGTCAGGCAGCAGGTCTTTTTGGATAAGAAACATTTTTACATGTGGGGGTATCACAGAGATTGCTACATTCAGCATGTTACTTTAATAAAGCTGAATATAAATTATAATTCGAACTGCAGTGCAAGGAGAATTGGTTTGAGTTGAGTGCTGTTTGTTTTTCTTATACTTGATTTTGACTGGCATTCTAGTAATGTATTTAAAAAGTAATTTATTTTTTCATGCCTCACAACCTTTTTGTTTCCATTTAGATATTAAGTAAATTGTCATGCAGCCAATGCATTGAAATATTTTTTTTCTTCTATACTTCATTTTGTCTTGATTGTGCTCTCATAATGACGGTTTGGCACCCAAGGCAGCGTATTTAATTAAAGTTACAGTTTTTGTGGTTTTGAGCATAGCTCCTCCCCTTTCTAGTTGGCTGCACCCCTTCCCATTGATCCCACCCATTCAGCTGTCTCCTGCAGCCCCCCTTTGATTTGAAGTCACCAGCCACCACTGATAACAAGGATATGGATATATATATATATATATATATATATATATATATATATATATATATATATATATATATGGGTTTGCTTCATATGATTGAAAGCTCATATGGTCAACAAACTTTTCAGAGAGACCAAAACACCTAAAGCTCAAAACACTGAAAACTCATTTGATCGAAACTCATAATATCGACACATGAAATTCAAAGCATTATGCACTTTCGCCACTGTAGTGTGACCCTGGAGTTAGAATAAATAGTTAGGGGGTGTGGGGGGCACAGTCTCCCACATTGGGTAGTGTGGGGCCAAAGCCCCCCACATACACAATAATTTTTAAACACTATATGTTTAAAAGTTATTATGTTTGTGGGGGGCTCTGCCCCCCCCACCCCGCCAATGTGGGGGTCTGTGCCCCCCCACATCCACCTTAACTATTTATTCTAACTCCAGGGTCAGTTTACAGTGGGGAAAGGGCATAATGCTTTGAATTTCATGTGTCGATGTTACGAGTTTCGATCAAATGAGTTTTCAGTGTTTTGAGCTTTAGGTGTTTTGGTGTCGGTGAAATGAGTGTCGATCATATGAGCTTCAAACATATGAAGTAGACCCATATATATATATATATATATATATATATATATATATATATATATATATATATATATATATGTACATATGTAGATATATGTATACATGTACATACACAAAGAAAAAACAGAGTCGCCACTCCAAGTAGCCAAGAACCAGACTTGGTAGTATCAAATAAAAATATTTAATTCCACAACAAGAAAGACTCAGTAGTAACACAGTCAGTCAAGCACTTTCGTCATCCAAGACTTCTTCAGAACTGTGTAATACATCACTGACACACCTTAAATAAGCATTTTAATAAGTATTAATGACCACATTTGTATCAAGCCAGAGTTGAAACATAGGACTACTAAGTTATAGTATTGATGTTATTATATACCATACTTGTCAAACATTTTGTACTAGTTCAAAATTTTATTTATGTATTATGTATTGGTGTTTTAGAATTATTTTTTAGGGTGTATGTTTTTAAATTTTAATTTGTTTGTTAATTGGGGGGAACTGCTTATTTAAGGTGTGTCAATGATGTATTACACAGTTCTGTTAGAAGTCTTGGATGACGAAAGTGCTTGACTGACTGTGTTACTACTGAGTCTTTCTTGTTTTGGAATTAATTTTTATTTGATACTACTGAGTCTGGTTCTTGGCTACTTGGAGTGGTGATTCTGTTTTTTTTTTGTGCATTTTTTCCACTCTGTACACAATTTTGTTGTTCATGTACATACACATATATATTTATATATATATATATTGCTATACATCTGTATATTGCATTTATATATATATATATATATATATATATATACATATATAGATCTATCTGTATATATATATATATATATATATATATATATATATATATATATATATATATATATATATATATATACATATATGTATAACATTTGTCCATAACATGTAGTGGAGTCATACATCAGCACCAGTAGTCACAACCTTTTTGTGCAAGGGGATGTCATGTAAGTATTGCAGGTATAAATGTAGACTTTTGCTACTGTAACAGGGGTTGTTTTAACAAAAATGTTGTGTGGGAAGTCACATCTGATATTGACATGTACGCCATCAGTTACTGGCAGACATCATAAGATCATCATAGTACAGTATCACACAAATCACAGCAATGATCCTGTGGAATACAGCAGCGATATGACAAATAAATGTGGGCAGTCTGACATACTCTGGTCAGTCCAGAGGTATACACAGCACCCCATACTGCAAGACGTGTGGACCAAGCCTGACAAAGTAGATGTTTACAGCCATGTATATGGGGATATCATGAAAATACTGGAATAGATAAGCTCACACAGTTTATGCATTCACACACTCCTGTCTGTCCTGACACATAATAACTAGAGGAGCAGAGGTCACAAGCCCACATACTATCCACTACTTAGTGACATATATCTGTACAGCATTCCACTGCTTTGTCAAAAATACAAAGCAGATATGGTGGCCCAGCAAAAGAACATCTGTCAGATATCTGGATATAGCATCACACTGGGTAAATACACTGAGCTGCTAGGCATGTCACAAGGCACTGTGCAAACTACAGGCAAACAGCCACAACACTGGCCTACATTTCTTATGGGGGAATACACATGTACCTGCAAATATAGCAGGCTCTACAGGCATGTAACAGCACGGAGTAATGGACAACTGTGTGAAAGTGCATACCCATAACCAATCTGGACAGAGCCACAGTCACATATGGTAAGCGTACTTAATATTACAGTATATGGACTGTGTGAACAACACTATCATCATATATGCCACTCACACACTTACCCTACATATACTGAGCCAATACACAGTGTATTGAAATGCCTGACTGTTGTATGGGACATGTGTCGGTCTGGCCCTACAAACATGTACGCCGATAGGGTACCATACACTGCAGCAGCATGCAACATCACATAGAACAGGACCAAGAACAATGACATCTACCTCAGTCTGTACACAGACCAAGGTACATATTAACAATACACACTCTGTAGACAATCACCATAAGTACACAAATCTCACTACTGTACACGCTATAACAGAATGTCCAGGTTTTTTCCTCAAATATAAGGCCTAATATACATAACATGGCCAGCAGTCTGATATCTCACTGGCTTGTTATCAGGTATGATGTCAGTAAATAATGATATATTGAACATATGCACCTCTTACTTCATGACATATGTAGAAAGGTTGACAGAGTTGTGGCTGGAGGCACAAACACAGGGCCAGTTATTGACATGTTGCTGTGATAAACCCATATATTTACTGGTGTAACAGGGTTTGTTGTGACATATGTCTTCTGAGGGATATGAAGCCAGTAACTCACATGGCTGTCATCATGTACTGACTGCAATCCTCAGTGTACGCTATTGCATTTCTAAAGATAGGAAATGTGTGAGTAACACAACAGATGTAAGACTCCAAACACTGGCCAGTCTGCAGATAGCCCTACAGGTGAGGGTTTCCTCAACCACATAACACTGTCATGGCAGATATTAAATCATGTAGAACAGCCATAGCCACACAAACCCTGTTAAACCAACATTACTTCAAATATAGAAGAGCATTACTTACATTCTGTCCTCATGTCTGGAACATCCCCCTCCTGTTTGTTGGCCTGTCTCCACAATGTATGTTGTAAGAGATATATCCAACTCCCTCCGTGATGCTGTTTGTCAAACACCCACATGAAGTCCTGCTCACAGTGAATGAAAAGAGCCAACACCCACATGAAGTGCTTAGTTATAGGAGTGTGTTTCCATGCAATTGGCTATAGGAATGATACCACAGCTGTTCCACATGCAGTCAGCTAGTGGGGGACTGCAATTCATGCACAGGCCATCAGCTGATCATGAGCATCACTTACAAAACACAAGCTGCTGCCTAAGCAAAGCAGGTTTACTTTTCTGCATCCACCAGAAAGGGAGTGAGAGAGACAGAGACAAAGTAAGAAAGGAAGGGAGCAGGAGAGTAAGAGCCAAGCATGTTTGTGTATGATCCATGAGTGGACAGTGGTATCTGGGCATTATGATGATTTCCTATATTGTGTACTAATCCATACTGTCACATGGTAATTGCACATGGCTGTACACATTTATGGCTGAGGATTGTGGACTAGAATCTCTACAACGTTTGGAAAATGTTGACCTTGTAATGTTGAAAATGGGACATGTAGCTCCTCAGTATAATGATCTGGCAAAACCCACAGTGCCATGGACCCTCTCATTACACAATCACCCCAACACCCACACAGGACACTGATAACACACACAAGCACACACTTTCCAGTACTGAGTTTCAATTATGTATTGTTATTACATTGTTATGCAGTTATTGCACACTCCACGGAGCTTACATGTTGGAGAGCTGTTCACAGGTATCTTTGAAGGTGAGTGACATCAGCAACAGTGATAAAGGAATGATAAGGGAAGTGTAGTACATGTGGCTGTCCATGAAAGCAGGTGTCAATGAAGACACAACTACAGTCTCTCAGGGACTCACACACATTATCACAGTTGGCAGGATCAGAACTCCTAAATAACTAGTTTACTACACTATAGTATTAAGCAGTTATCACATGCACCACAGAGCTTATCAGGCTGATACATGCCCAAATGGTTATTTCAAGGTGACTGACATCAGAAGGCATGCTACAGTGGGGCAATGGGAGGTGTAGTGAGTGTGAATGGCTTCAAAACCATTAATCTACACACACACACACACACACACACACACACACACACACACACACACACACACACACACACACACACACTTGCCAGTACTGACATGTATGGATTCATTGCTTCACAGGTGTGTAGTAGCTGACAGTGCCAGAAGGCTGTACAAGTCTAGGCAAAGGGAATACCTTGGCATCAGGCCACATGACAATGGTGTCTAGTGTGGCTCAGGGGTGTAGTCTCTAGACTGGCCCACACAGGTGGATACTGTATTCACTATCCACTCATCTGGGTTACTATTGTGGGTGGCCAGTGCTGTGCATTGCTTGCCATGTATGTGATCTATATTCCATAACATGGACAGTGTCTGGGTTGTGAACATGTCCCACATGCATGTTCTGTGACATGTGAAGTGTACCTGGGGTCTCTGGGGCATGTTGTATGGATAGATTATCATCTTATGTGGCATTCCTGACCTCATGCGGTGAGACCTGGCTATGGAACTGAGGTCATGCCTGCACTTACATTGACAGCATGATACAGGTATTCAGTGAAGTTAGTGGCATCTGTCCATACAGTGCATGTGTATAAGGCATGGTATTCCCTTTGTGGGTTACATTTGCAGACTCAACAGTTGTTGCAGGTGTCCAGTGGGGAACAAAGCAAAGGACCACTGTAAGCAATTATTTGCCTATTGTAGGAATGGAACTGGGTGCCATGTCCTTTTACTTGCTGGATAACACACACTCAGTCAAGGAGATGTCACACATCACAGTACATTCTGATGTCAGTGGCAGTGCTGTGGTCAACAGGCATGTAGTCCACTGCAATCACATCGTGGTTACTATCTGTGGGCAATATGCAGGGAACTACCAATAGAGTGGTTGTTGCCTAGCCAAGTGTGTTTGTGTATGAGACATGAGTGGAGAGTGTTCTCTGGGTAATACAAGGGTTCCCTATATTGTTCACTGATCCATAATGTCACATATAGGGCTATGAATTGTTTATACCAGCCTCTCTGCTGTTTGACATCTGTTGTCCTTGTAAGGTGAACATTGTGACATATAGTAGGTCCTCAATATAATAATTTAGCAAAATCCACCCTACATTAAATCCTGTCATTACACAATCACAGTAACCTCCACCCAGGACACTGATAACACACACAAACATACACATGCCGGTACTGAGATTCAACCCCCTACTTAGTTATGCATTGCTACTACCATGTACCGCATTTATTGTATGTGCTACGGATCTTACTGGATGGATGTTGTCCCAAGGTACTTCTAAGGTGAGGAACATCACCAGCCCTAGTAAATACTAGCATTGGGTGATGTAGTGGGTGAAAGATCCCAAAAATAATTTTATCCTAATCACACATTTACATTGCCAGGGGTGAGGTTCAAACCTCTATCTACCAATCTTTCTGGACCATTTTGTTACAGATTTACCACAAGCACCACTGACCTGACAAAGTATAGGCTTCGCAACAGATACTTGTAAGGTGGATGATATCTGCAGGACTTCTAAAGTCAGGCTCTGAGATGTGCACTGGCTGAAAATAAGGACAAAATCTTCAAGGTACACACACAAACACTTGCCATAGATGAGATTCAAACCCATAGCTGTGTATTTACTGCTACTACATTGCCCCGCATTTATGGCACGCACCACAGAGCTTATAGGGTCAGCCCTTCTCCAAAGATATATTTCAAGGTAGATGATATCAGCAGGCTTGCTAAAGTAGGGCAAAGGGAGGTGTAGTGATTGTGACTGGCCTCAAAAGCATTGATCCTTACACACATACACACACACACACACACGCACACACACACACACACACACACACACACACACACACACACACACACACACACACACATAGTTTCATAGTTGCCATGCCGGGGATTAGAACTTCTACCTAAATGGTACATCACACTACAGTATTATGCAGTTATAGCACATGCCACGGAGCTTATAGGGTTAGCCCTTTTCCAAAGGTGTATTTCAAAGTGAATGACATCAGCAGCTTTGCTAAAATAGAGTAATGGGTGGTGTAGTGACTGTGAATGGCCTTAAAAGCATTGATCCCTACTACACACACACACACACACACACACACACACACACACACACACACACACACACACACACACACAGAGTTTTACAGTTGCCATGTCTGGGATTAGAACTCCTACATAACTAGTACATCACCATATAGCATTACGCACTTATAGCACATGCCATGGAGCTTATATGGCTAGGCTTTCTCCAAAGGTGTATTTCAAAGTGAATGACATCAGCAGCCTTGCTAATGTAGGGCAATGGGAAGTGTAGTGACTGTGAATGGCCTCAAAAGCATTGATCTCTCTGCACACACACACACACACACACACACACACACACACACACACACACACACACACACACACACACAGTTTCACAGTTTCCATGTCTGGGATTAGAACTCCTACCTAACTAGTACATTACACTACATCAGTTATTGCATGTGTCACAGAACATACAGGGATTAATTTTGTCCAAGGAGGTATTTCAAAGGGACTGACATCAGCAGGCTTGCTAAAGTTGGGCAATGGGAGGTGCAGTGACTGTGAATAGCCTCAAATGCATTGATCCATAAACACACAAACACAGAATTTCACAGTTGCCATGTCTGGGATTAGAACTCCTACCTAACTAATACATCACACTGTAGCATTACACAGTTATTGCACACACCATAGAGCTTAAAGGGATGATCCTTTTCCTAAGGGATATTTCAAGATGACTGACATCAGCAGGTGAGCTAAACTAGGGCAATGGAGAGTGCAGTGTCTGTGAATGGGCCATAAGCCATTCCTGTGGAAATGCACACAATACTCAGTCACAACGCAACTTTACATTTGACAGGACTGTGTATACAACTGCTAGATGGATAATAACTTGTACTGTCATGTTATACAGTTATCACGAGTACCACATACTGCTGAGGCCTACCAGAAGCAAATGTCTACAGTGATAGACATTGATACATCATGGGATATTGGCCAAATGTATGTGTGGTAGTTGAGACAAGCCTCATGATGGGAACCTCTTTGTCACTGTCTGTCTCTCTCTTCCCACATCTATGTCTGTGTATGTTTGACCTATTATAGTCTGTTGTCCTTAGATATATGTGTGTGCATTCCAATCTGATGTGTTTGCAAAGCATGACTGATGTGCAGTGTGGAGTGTGTGCACAGACATCTGCGACTGACAGATATGTATAGTCCACTGTTATTGCCAGACATGGGCTTCATTTGTGGGAGCATGCCCACTATAACCCTTTTGTATTTTGTTGTAAGACATGGGCTTCATTTCTCTAAGTGTGGGAGCATGCCCAGTATGACCGTCTGTATTGAATATGTGAATCCATTCCAGGTAGGTTGTACTCCAGTGCAGGCATTTGTGTTCTACACCTACAGCTAGCAACCTGTTTCTGCATGATATCTGTAGATAGGTTGACAATATGGGGTCACAATGGGCAAAGGATAGTGGGATACTGTAACTAATTGTGTCTGTGTTGCTTCTGCTACATGGTTTTGGTATTAGCAGAAATATTCAGACATATGCACTGTTTTACACTGTGATGTATTATGTCATCAACTACTGACAGATATACGTATTTGCTCACAATAATTTCCTGGGGAATACAAATGAATGAAGCTGTGTCCAGTATTGTGGTCTGCAGCATACATATTCTTGTACAATCCTGCCATTCTGGAGGGGGAGCTGCAGACACTTGGTGATGGGTCTGTGTAAATGGTCCAGCAGCTTGGTACTGTGGTGGCTGAGGATCTCATGCTTGTACATCTATTGACGTGACAGAATGGGCATATCATGCTGCGGCCATACCTCTCAGCTGTACAGATTCAAACAGGTTACCCAGAGGCAGGGCTCATATAAATGGTCATTACCCTTTCACATTGTGGTTTATGAGCAGGTTTATAGCCACCCATTCTTGTGTTTGCAGGCAGGGATAGCATGGGCACACATCAGAGTTTCAGACTTCACACACTCCATGGTGTCCATGCTTCTACCCCCCCCCCATTATTCTATCCTAACATTATGCATTTGATATCTGATAAGTATCCCTATAGTTATCACTTCACCCCAGCAGTATTTAGTAGTTGGTCCACAGTTCATGCATTAAGACATGGTGGACATGCTACTGAGATTTGTCGACATGGCCTTGCACTTGTGTTCTGTGTAGTGTATAATGTTGTTATTTTGGACTCCATGAGATAACATACATTGGCAGTACTGTGTGTATGTCTGAGCCCACATTCATGCCATGTCCATCTTTCAGATGGTGACAGATATTACATCTGAACAATTAGAATGGATTACTGCTGGATTGGGTCTTGCTGGGATGCATTGTGTTTGGCACTGCAGTTGTTAGAACTTGGCCCTGTCATCAACAGTACTGTCCATTGGCCACTAGGACACAACCATCCCATACCTACATGCTGACCACTTTCACACAATATACAACACACAGTAACCTAACAGACAGAGCCATGCATATTGTACACATGCAACAATCTACCCTGCTAATTTGGCCAGCTCAGGTAAACTGTGCTCCACTGTTATTATAAAAATATGAACATGTTACTACATTTCTAACTAGGATTGTGGGGAGGCACACCTGACAACTGTAAACATTTGCTATGACTGTACTGTTATTTCAGGTACTCTGTTGGCTTCCATTATATTTTGTATTCTGTCCTATCTTGCAGACTACAGGCATATCAGTGTAGTAGAACTCTTAGGTTTTATTGACCTACATTTCAGTTTTAGACTTCTTACCCTTCAGAACTAACATCCCACTGCCTGACCTGTTGTAGTCTATCTGTGTAGGTCTGGAGGGGGGCTGTTCTCCATTGGCATCAATCAGAGGCTTTATCACAGCCTTTCTTTGTGGTAATCTACACCTGTCCTGCTGGCTAAGGCTGTTGTTGGGTATGTGAGCCTCACTGACATGCATGTGTGCATCCTATGGACACACATTTGCCCCACCACGTGTCCTGCAGTGGGATTTGTCATCTTGTCTAGTACTGCCTACTGTGTTGACACCATTATTTGTTATGGATTTCATGCTGCCCATATAGGTGTCTACTACCTGCTGCCATCCTATTCAGCCACCCAATTCCCTTGCATGCTCACATCTGTACCATAGATACAAGTAGCAGAAGATACTACTCCATTCAGCAATTGATAGTGAGAGTGACTTACCTTGTGGCTGTGCCAGTATTGAGGATGGTGCTGGAAGGCTGACTATGTTGGATGCACATAGTTCACTCCCTATACATTGTTAAGCACAGGTAGTGTCATATTTGGCATCCCTTTTACTTACGTGCGATTCTGAGAGAGAGGTGTCATTCCCTGGGTTCCTACCATGTCAGTGTAAGTGCTATGCATTGCCTCTTTACCAAAGACTGGGCATTCTGGGCATGCCTACTTCTGCCTACAGGGCAGACTCAGGTTGTTCCTCCTCCAAGTCACTCTGTGCCTGTGCTGGCCTTGGCAATGTTGGGGAGCTGTGTGGCCCTGCCCCATGCTGTTACTGCTGCAACTGTTTCCGCAGGATCATATTGTGTACAATGGCACATACAATGACAATTTGGGTACATGTAGTTGGAGAGTATTGCAAGGCTCCACCAGATATGTCCAGGCACCAGAACCATGACTTGAGCATCCCAAACACACACTCTATTATGATTCTGGTTTGTGCGTGTGCCTCATTATGGAGTTCTTGTTCGGATGTGTGTGCATTTCTGATGCGTGTCATCAGCCACAGCTCCAGTGTGTAACCAGCATCCCCCACTAGGTGGTCATATGGGATGTCCCCATTGGCAAATCTCTGGTACAGCTGCGTCATATGCCAGATGTGAGAGTCATGATAGCTTCCAGGGCTGCTAGCACACACATTCATAATAATTCCCTGGGCATCGCACATGACCTGGCAGTTGATGGAGGGGAAGCACTTGTGGTTTACGTAGACCCTATCCCACTCACCAGTTGGTGCTTTGATGTGTATGTGCATGCAGTCCATAGCACCCACTATCTCAGGGTGTTCTGCTATTTGGTGGAAGAGAAGCATATTGCTGGCCAATGCTTCATGGGTGTTGTGGAAATATATGTGCTCACTGGCGTGTGCTGATATGGCTTCCAGGATCCAATCTGATGAAGTTCCATGTTAATGGGTACTTTTGGGAACGAAAGCACTTATAGTGACTTAATCCTCACTTGGTGGAGTTTTTGTTTGCTTTCCGTGTGATTTGGATTATCTATCAGCCAGTCAGAATTGAGCTCCTTGAGCTCACGTCGTCATTTCCAGCTGCTAATGTGAGATGGAAACAGCAGCACTCATTTGGATTTATCAAGAGCAGGCCGGGAAATGTTAACAGCAGCACTCATTTCATCAGAAGCATGGGTTTTGTGGGAATCAAGTTAAGTGGATCATTGGGGGAATCTTTGGACTCAAGTAAAGTGTGTGTGTGTGTGTGTGTGTGTGTGTGTGTGTGTGTGTGTGTGTGTGTGTGTGTGTGTGTGTGTGTGAGTGTGTGTGTGTGTGTGTGTGTAAATGCCCCCATGTAATACACCTGGTTTAGGCTCAAACCCTGTACCTTTTGTACAGAGTAAAAAGAGCCTAAAGTCTAGCCACCACCATTTCTGAGTTTTGTCTAGCTTTTTTGTGCTAAGAGTTGAGAGCTAAGCCTATGGTGAGAAGTGAACAGAATTTGTATTCCCCCATTATTGGCTTTGTTGTTTGCCCAGGTTTTTTGTGCTAAGAGGTTGAGAGCTATGATGAGAAGTGAGAATTGAATTCACTACATAATAGCCATTAAGTTTCAGTCTTCCTGTTTTTTAAGTGACTACTGATTTGGCATAGCATTGCTCTGACTGTAGTGCATAGGGTCCTGCGCTCAAGACTTGCCAGTGAAATGCATGGTGGTAACACAATATTTTATTCTAGCAACTTTCGAAAAATTGCACAAGCAATGTTTAAAATGTGTCCCTGGTAAGTCCCTATCCACCACCACTTGTGAGCTTTGTCCAGGTTTTTTGTTCTAAGAGTTGAGAGCTATGGTGAGAAGTGAGAACTGAATGTGTATTCCCCCATTATTGGCATTGTTTTCCCAGGTTTTTTGTACTAAGAGGTTAAGAGCTATGGTGCGAAGTGAGAACTGAATTCACTAAATGATTGCCATTTTCAGTCTTTCTTTTCTTCAGGAAACTGCTGATTTGGCAAAGTGGTATGTTGTTCTGACTGTAGTGCATAGGGTGCTGGGTTCAAGACTTGCCAGTGACATGCATGGTGGTAACTCATTTTATTCTAGCAACTCTCCAAAATTATACAAGCAATGTTTAAAATGTGTCCCTGGTTTTTGACCTTCTGCCTCCACCCCAGACAACACTGAAGTTGAAAATAAGTGCGAGAAGCTGTGCAAGATCCCTATGGCTTACACTGCTGTCATTCTATTTATAGTGTGGGTGTGGAAGTAGACTTTTATGATGGAAATGTTTTGAATTGAGCAGTTTTGCCATTATTGGTTCATGCATTTTTTTTCATTGCCTCCAGTATAGCCTACTGGAAAAATGGTCAAACAAATTTAAAATGTGCTCTGTCTAACAAGTGTATTGTATTATACAAGGAATATAACTTAATAAAATCAGGAAGGTCTATCAAAGAAAAGAACACATGTATGTTTCTTGTTTTGTGTGCAAAGGGCCAATGATTTGAAAACAGCCAAAAGGTAATCTTTATCCACCACTGGCCAGATGCATTTTCTTTGGATGTGGTGTCTGGGTTTCAATGTTGTTTCAATGAATGTGAGTTTCAAGGGCAGAGAAGTTTTAATGCCAAGTCTATATTCATTGTGAGACAGTACTGCTTTTTTAGCAGATGTCTGTTAGTGTTTTGTGCATTGCTGTGCTGCAAAATGTAAAAATAAAATCCAAATACTCATTGTAGAAGTAAAGCAGTATGCACACATTAGTGTTTATGGTAAATGGGGAGAAATTGCAAGGTACTGGTACATTGGAATGGCTGCAGGGGGACTCTGGTGCCTTATTTTGGTTGTCTGTTCTTCAGTTTGCATTTGAAAGTTGGTATCCCACAACTCCATTGGAGTGGGTGGGGTTACGTAATTATATATGCAAATTAGATGTTAATCAGCGTACAGATTTGTACCTATTTTTCATGGGCCTTGTCCAGATTTTTGATGATTCCAGGTTGAGAGGTATGGCTGTGCTAGTTCTCCTTGCTTACCTTCCTACTGCTGTTTTCCCTTCCCATTGCCTTCCTGTTTAAGCCTTGAGCTGCTCAGATGTGAACGAAGCTGCTATTTCCTGGTTATTTATTTATTTTTTTGTTTGTTTAAAGCATGGCACGCACACCCGTTTAGGCAATGTAAATACTGCTAGGCAGCTTCAGAAACACCCCCTTCCTTAGCTGTGCTTAGCTAAGGCCAAACATGGGCCACAGTGCTCCAACAAGCTTACAGCATGCATGACACACTCCCTTATGAAGTCATCTAGCTCTTAGGCTTACACCATGGTATTACTGCACTTACACAGTTGGGTGCAAGCTAGCACTGAGGGGAAATCTGTGATTCAATATCATTGCCCTCATTTGCATAGGATTGATTGCTAATGCATGGTTACAAAACTGACACTCAGCCTTCCCCCTTAGCAACCACTATTCCATGGTCTTGTTGTCTTATGCATGCCTTTGACTATTATGGCAAAATTATGATTTTGGTTTAAAAGCTTATTTCTAGCTTTTTTATTATTTTCAGGCCAGACCCATTTGTGCATCGCTGCCCTGCTCTTAAATGGCCAAAATCAAGCAGTAAAAAAAGGTAATTTTTATCATTTTAAAATTAATTTTCATGCCTATGGCCATATATTTGGCCTTTGGCTTGCCTAACCCTTCTAATACATGTATTTTTACAAGCTGTCATGCCTTGGTTTTGTAGTTTGCAGAAATGTATTCAGCCACTGGCTGAATACATTTATGTAGTCTACACTATTCCTGCATGGATGCCTGCCTGCTTCCTGGATTGCTAATTCACCTAATGTGCATGTTTTTCATCAGCAAATGAGGTACTTAGCATACAGTGGCTGTGTCCATGCAGGAATAGTGCAGGAGCGCTCATGCACGTCTTGGGAGCTTATTCCTGGATAGCACAGCAGCCATATTGCCTGCAGCAGGTCTTGCACTATTCCTGCATGCTGTGCAGAGCTTGCTGAATCCTGGGGATTATTTACATATTTACAAAATATACAAATTTATATGCACATATATATATCGTTCTCTCTCTTTTTTTTTTTTTTACTATTTATCATTTTTTTATAACAGTCTCATTGCTTTTCTTTCACAATTGACCCCCACTCCTTCCAAAGTTATAATCTAACTTTTTGCAATATATCTGCCAAAATCCATTTCCCATTAAACACAATTTCACTTAATCAATCATTTTAAATAACCCATGTGACATAAAATAAATTCTTATTTTACCTTATCTCATATTGTTTTCTTCTTGCTCATATTATACCCATACATAAGTCATCCTTTGTTTAAGACATTTAACTGAGGACCTATCTGCATGAGCATTGAAAAGACTAGGGTTTCTTTATTTAAAATTCATAATATACATTTTATACATTGTATATACATCGGCCGGCTGCGGTGGTGCAGTGGTTAGATCTGCTGCCTCACAGCAAGAGGCTCTCTAGTTTGATCCTCAGCTGAGGTGCCTTCTGTGAGGAGTCTTCATGTTGTCTCTTTGGTCGTGTGGGTTACCTCCCAAAGACATGTTGTAGGTGGATTGGACACTCTAAATTGGCCCTAGTCATGTGTGTGCCTTCTGTGGAAGGTTGGGCACCGGGCTATCAATTCAACACCATAAAACTCCACTGCCAGCCATGAGTGGACAGCTGACCTGCTGTGGCAAACCCCTAACTGGGAAAAAACAAAAGAAGAAGAATACATTCTATATACATTATTTCCATTTATATACAATTAATTTCCATATTACTTTCATGTTGTGGGAAAAGAATACAGAAGGTAATATTGGATAAGTTATTGTCAGCATTGGATAGGTGGGGACTTGAAACCATAGGGACTTGAAACCAGATGTCAGCATGCATATGTTGAAAACAGATCAATTACCACCTGTAACATGATGTTCTATAACAATATAATGACAGCTATGAATGAAAAATTGTGCTGTGATGTAATTTGCATAGATTTAACTTCAGCATTTGACAAGGTTATACACAAAACACTCATCAATGAATTAGAACATCTAGGTATTGATGTACTCTTATAAGATGGATAGCTGCATGGTTGACAAATAGGATATATCAACTATCATACTGCAAATGGACAGATGAAATTCTTGGTTACATGGGGCTCTGTCCTAGGCTCTTACTAGCCCATTACTTGTTTATATTGTACCTTTCAAACCTAACTTTTTGATCTGAGGTGTTCTATAGTCCATATGCAGACAACCTGAAATTGGATAAACTTATTACCTGTGTTATAGATAAGGCATGTCTGCAAAATAATTTAACTAAATTGACTATTTCAGCACAGGAGAATAATATATTGATAAATACATCAAAAAGTAAGCATTTGAGATTTGGGAGACATAAATTGGAAGGTCAATATTAAATATAGCATATCCTAATTTAAACTTCCTGTAAGGACCTGGGTATATAGGTAGATTCAGCTATGGGTTTTTATAATCATATCAACCAATTGGTTAATGACAGTAATAGAATTATAGGTTGTTTAAAATGATTTATACATTCTAGGAAATTAAAAATGATGAAGTCATTGTTTGTTAGTTACAGTAGACCCAACCTTAAGTATGGAATAACAATATGGAAACCCATTAAGAAAACAAGCATAAGTAAACCGGAAAGAGTACAGCAGAAATATACCAAGGGCATCCATGGATGTGAAAATGTAAGCTGTTATGAAAGACTAAAATATCTGAACTTGTAAAGTGTTTCTTATAGATGTGTAAAAAGAGATCTTATTCAGGAATATAGGTAATTTAGAGACAACTACCTTTGGAAATTTTTGTGGTTATCAAAAAGTACTAGAGAATCATTAGACAGCCTATGTAGAAGTTCTATAGGAAAGAGAAGTGCACTAATTGGCTCTCTGACAAGGTAGTTGATGCATGGAACAGACTACCAAATTACATTACAACAAGTACTAGTTTAGATATTTTTAAGAACAGCTTGGACACATTATTGGAACAAGTGTTTTGGTATATTGGCAAGCTAGAAGGGCATTAATGCCCATGCTTCAAATATTTGCATGTGTGTATGTATTTTCCTTTATATTTTTATGTTTTTAATCCCCACACTGCTTTTTTCCATAACCAAAATCATACTTTTTTCAAAATTTCTGACAAAGTACATTTTTCATTAAATTTTATTTCATTTAACCTCTCATTCCAACTAATCTGTATTATACAAAAGAACTTTTCATCCCATTTATCCCTGTATTTTTATTTTACAGTTTCATAATACCCATATTCTATTATATCTATATTTATACTTTTCAGTCTCTTTATACTTTCATTTTCAAATATTTTCCCTATAATTGATTTACTCTATCACATTTCATAAAAGCATGTTCTACCCCTCCACAATATATACAAATTCTTTCTTCCATTTTCTTATATGGCATATTTGCCTTTACTGGAAGATTATTTATGGATGATCTACATAAAAAAATTGTACATTCAATATATTTCCCACATCTATACATTCTTGCTTTTAATGTTTTTATTTTTCTTTCTTATAAATACTTCCATGGAAAAATATAATAAAACTTACCTATTGTGGTTTCATATGATTCTTTTCTATTCTTTTCTATATTGTTTGTATCAATTTTCAATAGTAATATTTTCTGTTGCTAAATTCTTATTTCTACATTCCTTATACCTTTCTTTCCTTTAAGAGACTTAAGTTTCTGCCAAGTTTCTCTATATTTTTATTTTATTTTATCAGCCAATCTTCTTTGCCTTTGTTTCATCCAAGTGAATACTTTATACAAAGTCAAAGATGCTAAATATACAACTGGATTTATTAAAGTCAATCCCCCTTCTTTCCTTGAAACATAAAGAATTCCTCTTTTAGTTGGGTTTAATCTTGAACCCCATATAAAGGAAAAATATATAGGTAGTAATTCCCTTTCATATTCAATCGGCATCAAAAATATACTTGCCAAATAAGCTACTTTTCCTAATATTACTGAATTCAATAAATATCCCTTCTTTTTGTATATAAGCTTGAATGTTCACCAAAATAAACAAATATGCATTATTTTATTTAACATATTCTTCCATTGTACTAATATTTGTTGCTTGCTACCTAACTTTTTTTCCAAAAATGTCTATTTCTTCCTTAATAAATTGAATACCTTCTATTATACCTGAATATCGAAATAATTTACTTTTTTTCTTCATTAATACTCAAACCCATGCTTCCCAACTATCCCGAATTACTTGGTTTTTACCGAGTTTTGGGGTCCCAATGAAGGGGTGCCACGATTCCCAAGAAGCACCCCTTCATTTCCAATTTTTCTCATCTATTTTTAATTTTTGAGCTTTTTAAGCTGATGTCATCAGGTACGCAATGACGTCAGCTCCATCAGCCTGTTGGAATTAAGCTCAGGGATGTGTGTGTCTGTTTGAATACAAGAAGTTGTTTGTGCCATTCTGGGACTGTCTTTTCAAGGAGTTGTTTGTGCTCAACAGACTGACAGTTGTGCCGTTATTGAGCTCTCTTCTGGGACTAACTTTTCAAGGAGTTGTTTGTGCTCAATGGACTGCTGCCACTTGTGCCATTATGGATTGTTTTTTGGTTTGCAGAGTGAGCCAGATGGGTTCCGGACAGAACACAGAGGTGCTGCACAGCTTACTTCTCTGAATGACGATCTCTGAAGCTGCAGGTAGTGTGTGTCTGAATGACGATCTCTGAAGCTGCAGTGTGTGTGTGTGTGTGTGTGTGTGTGTGTGTGTGTGTGTGTGTGTGTGTGTGTGTGTGTGTGTGTGTGTGTGTGCGCGTGTGTGTGTGTATGTGCCGGAAAACCGTAGTAGTTGAGAGGAATGATTCTGTAGCCGTTCCCTTTGTTTCGTCTATTTTAGTGTTTGCTACTGGCACCACTGCTTACACAACGAGCAATACAGCTCATTTAAACTGTCTGCTTTTATTCACAAGACATAGCTGCCTAATGACTGCCCTGCATAAACACCAATAGGGCAGGCTGAGGCGATATACATATGAACGCAATGTATAAAGTTTACAGTTTAACATAATGTGTCAACCAACGTGGGTTAAGAGCACCATGTGTGTGTTATAACATCTGTGGATTATTTTGCCTTGCAGCCTAGCCCAAACCCAAAGTGATATATTTTTTGAGAGAAATGTGAGCTTTGGTAGAGCAACCTAGATGTGCATTACCACATAGGATTATATTTCACCCTTCTGCCAAATATAAAAGCTTATTCTAGTGGTTTTGAGGAAAGTTTTTGTCCAAAAAAATCTCAGGACATTAGACAATGTTTGTGTTTTTTTTTGCAGGACGCTAGATAGAAAGGATCAGGTGCCAAAGTTATTAACCAGAATAAATTTGTAGAGCACCCAAGCAGTAGCTACAGAATATTTATACATGAGGAACAGTGACAATCATATACCAGGCAAACTGGTATTCCACCGATAACATTTGGTCTACTTTGGTTAGCTCTAAAATGCCTGAAAAGGCATAGCTTGTAACAGTCACTGTGGCTTTGAATAGGGGATGCTTTGAAACAATGCTACGTCCTGTTGTCTCGAATGGTATTTATTGTTGTTTCCTTAGTTAAGCTTTCAGACTAGAGTTTTAGTGCCATGTTCCCCACACATTTACAAGAGAAACTCCCCTCAAGTGAAAATAGTAGAAGGATCCAATATGGCAGCATCCATGTGGGTGTTGGGTGAGACATTTAATACTATTAATAACTTTGTACTAATAGTTATGGGTTTATTACCTTTCTGGATTGGTGTATGGCCCTCTAACTCTGTGTGTGTGTGTGTGTGTGTGTGTGTGTGTGTGTGAAAATCCCCCATTGAATGGAGGTGGTGGCTAGAAAGGCTCAAACCCTGTACCTTGGGTACAAGGTAAAAAGAGCTTAAAGTCCCTAGCCACCACCACTTGTATATTCACTCCTCATATTTTTGTTCTGTTCCTCATTAAATCTGTGGTTTTAAGGACTTTTGCTGCAAAGCACTGAATGATTAATTGAACTCACTAAATAATGATAGGCATTTGAATTTCAGACTTCATATTCTTCAGAAAATGCATGGTAACACAAAGAACTTTTATTCTAGCAATTTTCTAAGTTTATAAGATCAGTAAATATTTGAAATGTGTCCCTGTTTTGGGGTTGTATTCCCCCATTATTGGCTTTGTCCGGGTTTTTTGTGCTAAGACATTGAGAGCTATGGTGAGAAATGAGAAGTGAATTCTGTATTCCCCCATTATTGGCTTTGTCCAGGTTTTTTTGTGCAAAGAGGTTGAGAGTTATGGTGAGAACTGAGAATGGAATTCACTAAATGATAGCCATTTATGTTTCAGTCTGTCTTTCAAGAAGCTGATGACTTGGCATAGGGGTATGTTGTTCTGACTGTAGTGCACGGGGTCCTGGGTTAAAGACTTGGCACTGGCAGTGAAATGCATGGTAGTAATGTGTTTTATTCTAGCAACTTTCCAAAATTATACAAGCAATGATTAAAATGTGTCTCTGGTTTTTGCCCTTTTGTCCCCCCCCCCAAAAGAAAAACTGAAATTGAAAATAAGTGCAAGAAGTTGTGCAAGATGTCTCTGAGTTACACTACTGTCTATTTATATATTTACACTTTTCTGATGGAAATGTACTTAATTGGGCAGTTTTGTTAATTATTGGTTCATGCATTTTGTTTCATTGCCTACTGGAAAAATGTTCAAACAATACATTTAAAATGCAAGTGTGTGTGTGTGTGTGTGTGTGTGTGTGTGTGTGTGTGTGTGTGTGTGTGCATGTGTGGAAGTAGACTTTTATGATGGAAATGTTCTGAATTGGGCAGTTTTGTCATTATTGGTTCATGCATTTTGTTCCATTGCCTACTGGAAAGATGTTCAAACTATAAACTTAAAATGCACTCTAACTTGAGTCTAATAAGTGTGCTGTATTATACAAGGAATATAATTTAATAAAAGTCAGGAAGGTGTATCAAAGAACACATGTAACGGGCCTATGATTTGAAAACAGCCCAAAGGTAATCTTTAGCCACCACTGGCCAGATGTTTTTCTTTGGATGGGGTGTGGGTTTCAATGCTGTTTCAATGAATGTGAGTTTCAAGGGCAGAGAAGTTTTGTCAAGTCTGTTTTCATTGTGAGACAGTATTGCTTTGTTTATCAGATACCTATTCATGTTTATGCATTGTGCTATAAAATGTAAAGTAAAGCAGTATGCACACATTAGTGTTTATGGTAAATGGGGTAAAATAGCCAGGTATTGGAATGGTTGCAGGGGGACTCTGGTGCCATATTTTGGTTGTCTGTTCTTCAGTTTGCGTTTGAAAGTTGTTATTCCACAATTTTACTGGAGCGGGTGGGGTTATGTAATTATGTATGCACATTTTATGTTAATCAGCGTATAGATTTGTACCTATTTTTCATGTGCCTTGTCCATATTTTTGATGATTCCAGGTTGAGAGGTATGCTCAAACCTAACCATTTTAATTTCATATTAAGTGCCTTAATGGCTGTTTTCATTCCTTCCTCATTTATAACCACTAGTACAAATCATCTGCCAAAGAAAACACTGGTGGGATCTGTATTCCTTCAGTTGTACAATATCTCATGTCCTTTAATGTCAGCTTCACTTCATTTACAATTGCATTCATTATTAAAGCAAACAATATAATACTTGCTGGGCATCCTTGTTTTATACTTTTATATCTATTTTTTTAACTTAATCAACCATTCACTACCAGCCTTACTTAATTTTTATCATACACTGAAACCAAAACATTATCTTTTTACTTAAATTATATTCTTCTAAAATTTGCCATTGTACTGCATGCTGTATTTTATAAAATGTTTTGCTAATGTCTCCTACTAAAACTTTAGCTTCTCATCTTCCTATTGTGACTTCCTCTACTATTTCTGTTATAATTATTATTAGTTCTTGACCTCATTTTCCTTTCACACTGGAAATGGTTTCATTCAATAACTTATTTACTTTTGTCTTCTATTCTAGTTTATATTACCTTCATAAATATCTTATAGTCTATATCATTTAACTCAATAGATCTCCAATTATTTATATCTGCTTTGTCTCCCTTCTTCTATATAAACTTCATTGCACCCATACATATTTTTTAATCTTCTATACCTTTTTCTAACTCTTCTTTGAAAACCTCCAATAGATATGTTTTTGCCATTCATTCATATTTATATACATCAAATATTCAATCTGACTTTAGTGCTCAGTGTTATGGGTTTGAGACTTGGGAGAGCTATTTTTATGAACCTACATGATTGGATGGGAAATAGGAAATTCACCCCGGGGATCACCTCCATGGCTCTGTTTGACAGGGGCACAGGAAAATAGTTTTCTTTGGTGGCAAAAGCCAGGGAACCTTTTTGGCTAGGCTTATATAAGCCTTAGGGCCAATAGACTAGTACCTACCTATGAACCTATGAATTCCATCTATTCCTATAGCAGCTTCTAAATTAGATGTTTTTAAAATTTTTTTACTTCTATCATAGCAATTCTTTGTTTCATGTATTCATTATCTTCTTTAACTATTCTTAAATCCCATTTATGTTTCTTTTGTTTTAAATTTTAACAAATGTTTTCATAATAACATTTCTTACTACTTGCATTATTTCTTTTTGTGTTTCACTATATCTCCATCCTCATTTCTTAACTCTCTTATTATTCTATTATTTTCTTTTACCATCTTACTTAGATAAGATGCTATGTCCTCTTTCTTCCCTTGGAAGGAATATCTTTGTTTAAATAACATCCTCTTAATCTTTTCCTGGTTCATTTCATATATATTTTTTCTTTCTTTATAAAACCCTCTCTGTTATGTACTATATTTCTAAAGATTTGATCACTGATATCTTTATAATTACATCCATCTTGTTTCCTTTCATCCTTTGCCATTTCAAAACCTCTTTTTTTTATATATATTTTAGAGCTATCCACAAGTGTGTCCAGTCTTTATAAAAGTCTCCCATTTCTATCATCTGACCATAGTTTTAAAAGTGTTTTTCTTATATCTTCATTTAATTCTGCTTTATTTATCCTTTTAATATCTCTTTTTATTTTTAAATATCCTTACTTATCTTGCACTTTTACCCAAATTGCTACATGGTCTGAAAAACATGTAATTTGTATACCTTTATGTAATACTTTAGACTCTCTGATAATATAAAATAGTCAATTTCAGTCATCAAATTACCTCTTTCATATGTCCACTACTTATTATTCCATAAATACATTTTATTCCTTTTAATTATTTCCTCCCATGTCTTAATTCATAGTTAAAATCTCCTGCTAAAATAATTTGCATATTAACACCAACATAATCAATCATTTTCCTAAAGATAATTTCCCTTTGTTTTTGTATAACATGTGCATATAGTGCCACAATTCTGTATACTTGGTTCTTCCATTTTCAATCTACTATTAACACTCTTCCTATATTACTAATATAAAATCTAATATTTCAATATTCTGTCAGATTTCTTATATTTAATAGCATTATCATATCTAATAACCTACACCATTCTAATATTCATAATCCTCTTCTTTACATTCTTGAGGCTATTCACATTTATAGACAAGATGCTCAGTGTATAGAGTATGTTGTTATTCTTCATCCTTTTCCTTTCTTATTTTCTCCTATTCCTATATTTTTTAAATATACATTTTCTATCTTTCACTATTTTTCCATTAGAATTTCTTTTGCTTTTAATTTGCACCCATTTATCTTCTCCCTTTTCACTTGAATTTCTTATCTCTTCTTCTATTTCTTATATATCTACCCTTACATTTTCTTTTACTTCCACTGTTATATCTTTCTCATTATCTTTTTGTAACATGTCTATGTTATCTTCTATCCCTGCCTCATTTACTATACTTTTGTTTCATTCTTGTGCATTGTTTTCTTTTGCCTCACAGTCTATCCATGAATGTCCAATCTTTTTACATGTAATGCATTTTAGTTCACATTCTTTTTGCCTCATGAACAACTGTACTAGAAATAAAGCATTTCCTTTTATCAAGATTATTAATCAAATGATCATTTTTACCACAAAAAGCATATCTTTAGTTGTCTCCAGTATCTCACCAAGCTCATATTTCCTTCTACAATAATTACACTAGGCACATATATTATTTTATCATTTTGCATTTGCAATATAAGTCTGCATTCCAATCCTCTAGTCCATAAATCTCTGTTATCATAAATCTTACTAATAGTCATTACTACTCTACACACAATCTTTAAATAGTCTCTTGAAGTGTCTCTTTCAACTTCTATATGAAATTGTATATACATTCTCCTTTTTGCTTCTCTGTTAAATGCTTGTAACACATATAAGTTCCAATGATTTTATTCCTTTTTTCATATTGCTGTAAGAATTTTTCCATACACTGTGCCTCTTCTAAAAAAAATAATTCACAAAAAGAGTTTTTATTAATACCAATAAAAAGCTCTTAAGTATCTGGGTTCAATATCCAGTGTTGAAATGGCACTTTCCCACATTTCTTATCTGTCAAGCTCTTTTTATGTCTTGCTACTTATCTTTATGAAATGTTTTCTTCTTACTTCCATTTCCTTTTCCTCTTTTCATTCACCTTCAGCTTGTGCATATGATTGTGTTTTTTTCTGTTTTTATTTCTTGTACTTCCTCCTCTTGTATTCTACTCATTGTTTTACCTCATAATACTTCCTTTTCACTTCCAGGTTCACTTTGCTCAATTAGATCTTTAAAATATACATCTCACACACATCCCAATTGGAGGTTTGTAACAACACATTCTTGTGTTGCTGGTTCTGTTACAAACATATTTTGCTAAAATAATTCCTCCAAGTCTAAAGTGCTTAGTTCAACTACTTCTTTTTGCCTTTGAACAGGCTGTCTGGCTTTGTCTTTCAATTGTTCTCCATTCTCCATGCTCTGCTTAACACCTAATTCAAATTCTGAGACATTTAAGTTTTTTGCTGTTCGACTAACAGCTACATTCATATCCAACACCTCCAAAAATCCTACTTCATTCTCCATGTTTGTTTTTCTGCTTCCTGCTTCTTTGAGCTGCCTACACTCTTGGACTAGAAGACAGGAAGTGTAGCATTGAAATCCCCATAAGCCGAAGAATAGGAGAAGTTCCCTGATGCCTTGGCCAAATTTTCCCAAGTAGTATAAATACCACCTTGGGTCTCCCCTGAACACAGGCTACTAGCCTAATGGGACTAAGCTGGTCAATAAAGGATAAATAAATAAATAAATATTCATATCTATAGTATATATTCATAAATATGTTCAAAAACATTTTCCAAACAACTTTTTTCCAGAGGTTCACCATTATTTTATATTTTAAAAAATGCTATGTTTTATCTTCCACCCCCAAAAATAAACATACTATTTAACTTTTCTTTTCATATGGCATGTTCCCCTTTACTGGTAACATATTTATTACCAGTCTCCATAAGAAATCCTAAAACTCTTCTATCTTGCTACACCACTTTTTACTTATTTTAATGGCTTTAATCACTTCTTCTGATAAATTTTCCCATGGATTTATATAATAATATTGTTTCATAATGTTGTTATACCACATCCTTCTATCTTTCCCTATATCATCAGTTTTTATTTTCCATGTCAGCATTTTTTCTTGATAATTTTCAATTTCTTCATTTACATTCTCTTCATCTTATTCTCATCATCTCCCAGAATTTTTCATACTTGTATTTAAACATTCTAAATATTAAAATCTCATTTTCTTCCTTTACCAAATTTCATACTCTATATAACTTTAAAGAATCAGAATAAAGAATTGGATTTAGTAGCCAGACTCCCCCTTCATCTTCACTCATGTACAACGCACCTCTTTTCACTGGGTTGCATTGTCAACTCCATACGTAAGAAAAAAACATTTTTTACAATTTGCTTTTCATATTTTTCTGGGATCATATTAACATTTTACATATATGCTATGCTTTCATTAGTACAGAATTCACCAGATAAATATTTTTCCTAAATGTTAATCTATACAGCCTCCAGAATGCATATTTTTTTCATTTTTTTAATCAAACCCTCAGTTTTTTCTTGATTTTTTTTATATATTTCTTTTTCCATATCATAACATTCTCATGTATTATTTTCTAAATTCTGTAATACATTCCTATACATTTCCCATATGTCACTTTGTCTTCCTTTCTTACATCATACTGCCATTGGAAAAAAAACACTTTTTATACTTCATTTTATAATCAGCCCATCATTCAAACCAGTGTTTATAGAAGTCCTTCGTGGTTATATGATTCTTCCATAACCACAGTACTTCCCACTGTTCAATTTCATCCCATAATTTCATTTATTCTTTTTATTTCCTTCCTTATTTTAATATATTCCCTTTCTTCCATCACCTCTATCCACGTTGCTAAAGGATCTAAAAAATATATATCACCCTCTGCTACCCCCAAGCCTTACAATAATAGAAAATTATCAATGTCAGTTCCAAGTGCCCCTTCTATAAGTCCATTGACTTTTGTTCCTCATGGCTAATGCACCACATTTTATAATGTCTTGGATTTGTTTTATAGCTTTCCCTTTCTTTTCATATTTCCAATTAAATAAAAGTCCTTTCAATTATCATTTTAATGATAACCACCGCATAGTCTAATATTTAATGAAACAGAGTCTCTCTTTCCTTCCTATGCATGCACAAAATGCTATAATTCTATAAACATGTTCTCTCCACCTCATATCCACAGTAGGTAACCTTTCCATCCTAACTAATGTTATATCTAGTATTTTCACCTTTTTTCACAAAACAGACACTCCAGAACAGTGTTCACTTCCTAAGTTTAATATTATATTTCCACCTACAATTTTTCTGTTTGCAGTCTTTCGTCACTTGTTGGGAATCTTGTATCCTCTAATAGAATAACATCACATCACATTTATCATACCATCCAGTACTTCTGTCCTTTTTACAGTGTTAATAATACTGTTCACATTTACTGAAAGTAGCTTACAATTGCTGCATTTCCTTCTTTTAAAGTTTATGGGAAATATTTTTAAAATTTTGTTTTCTTATTTTTATGCTTTCCCCAGTTGAATATTTGCTCCTGGGTTTATGTAAAAAATATTTCTTGATGCTTAAAATCAGATTTTTCACTGTCTAAAACTTCAGAAAAATTATTAATATCATTCCTTTCTTCTGACTCCTCTTCCTGCATGCATTCTCACTCCCCATTTTTCTCCTCCCTATGATTTTTTTTCTTTTTCTACAGTTTCATTTTCACCTAGTTCACCCATTTCCCTAGCCTCTTGTCCTTACTCGTGTATATTTTTTCCCTTTCCCCATTTATCATTATTTTCGGTTTACTCTTGACAATCCATCTAAAAGTTTCCCTTTGTACATAGCCTTCATTCAGGCACACACCTTCTTGCTGTATGTCCTTTCTCCCAATATTTGTTACATTGTATCTTGTCACAGTCTTTAATTAAATAAAAATGTCCCCATAAAAAAAACAAATTTTTTAATTACTGTATTATCCGCTGCCACAAAACCAGACACCTCCTCCATTTTTTGCTGTTTTCCTCTTTTATTTTCTGTCACTGCTGCAAATGTTTTAACTGTTGCATTCTCTGTTGCCACATCACAGGGTTCCTTTTCCATATTACCATCCTCAGAACATCCGAGAAAAACATTTGGCATATCTCCCAATGAAACAGCAGAACAGTTACCTGGATCATTCTGCTCATTTATTTTCAACAGAAAACCAACTGCACGTCCTCCTGATGCCAGTTATTCTATCTGAACTACTTCAACAGATGTGCTTACTTCCTTCTCCATGTATACATCTAAACCACCATCCAGGAATCTTTGTTTACATTCTGAAGTTCCATATTGAACAGATTCTTCAGCAAATTCTCACTTTCCAATTCAAAAAACTCTCCATGGTATTCTCTCCTCTTCCATGCTGCTGTTTTCCTTAGGCCTCTTTCTTGCTGCTGTAGGAGCTATCCGGCACCATCAAGCAGCTCCAAAGATTAGGGATTCTTTATTAAATACATTTTATTTAGATTATTTATATCATTCACAATATATACATTATTTACACTTGCTTCCATCTAACATTTAGCATCATATAACTTTATAAATTTAATCATTTCAGTTATTCACCTCACTTTTTTCCACAACCATAGACATATCTTTTTTTCAGAATTTCAACTAATATCCATTTCCTAATATATTTTATTTCATTAAATCTTTCAGTCCATATGACCCACAAGATATAAAATCTTTTTATCAATTTCTTTCACTTCTTCTGTTCTTTTACCAACCATAATATCCATATTCTATCACATTCATATTTTTATCTTTCACATTTTTGTCATCAATGAATACATTAATTTCTTATAATTTTTCCCACAATTGAGATATTCAAGAGTACATGTTCTGTCGTCTCAGTTTCTCCACAATAGTTACATATTCTTTCCTGAATTCTTTTATATGGCATATTTGCTTTGATGGGTAATTTACTTATCACCAATCTCCATATAATGTCTTTGCATTCATAATTTTTTGCTCTATATAAGCCTATTTTTAATTGCATTTATTTTTTCATTATCTAAGTTTTTTCCATGGATAAATATAATAACATTACCTTGTTATAGTTTCATACCATTCTTGTCTGTCTTTTTCCACATTTTATATTTTCAATTTCCATAGTAATATCTTATTTTGATATTCTTTAACCTCATTATTAATAAGTCATCCATGTTCTCCCATGTATTAAACTTGTCCATTGTAATTATTTTTCATTATATTGTTTATTATATTGCTGTTTTCTTCTTTCAATCCCTTCATTACTTTACACAAGTTAAATGAAGCCACATGTGCAATAGGATTTATTATTCCTAATCCATCTTCTTTTTCCTAAACATACAATATTCCTCTCTTCACTGGGTTTAATTTTCATCTCCATATAAGAGAATGTAGTCAATAACAGCTCTTTTTCATATTTAGTTGGGATCATGTATATACACATGCCAAATATTTAATCTTACCTAACAAAATATAATTTATTAAATATACCTTTTTATTGTATAATTTATGTCTTCCAAAATATGCACATTTCTTTTAGTTTTTGTGTCAATTGCTCCCATTGTGCCTTCTATTTTTATAATAGTTCTAAATATTATTCCTAAAATGTCTACTTATTCTTCATTAAAATTAATACCTTCTAGCTCATCTAATGATCCAAATCCTTGATTTTTGTTCTTATCTATACTTAAACCAAACATTTTTAAGTACATATTTAATTCCTTAATTCATTTTCCATCCATTTCTTGATTTCTTATCTTTAGTAACTAAATGCATATCATCTACATAAGTAAGAATGACAGGTACATAAATATCCTCCATTATCCTATATCTTACTATTTCCAGTTTTTATTCATTACATTTACAAACACATTTATTGCTAACATGAATAAAATACTACTTGCTGGACAATCTTGTTTTATGCCACATTCTATTCTTATTTATTTACTTAACCATCCATTTAGTATTATTTTAATAATATTATTCTTATATACCAATCTTATAATTTTGATTATTTTGCCACTTACATTGTAATCCTTTAATATACTCCATATTTTTTTATATTGTATTTTATCAAATGCTTTGTTTACATCTCTAATCAATACTTTAGCTTCTACTTTTTTATTTATAATATTACCTATTACTTTTCTTAAAACCCATATTACATCTTGACTTCCTTTTCCTTTGTTTTCAAAATATTGTAGGTTCAATCAATCTATCCATACCTTTTGCTATTTTTTTCCCTATTATTCTTATAAATATTTTATAATCTGCATTATTTAATAATATTGGGCTCCGATTCCTAATACCCTCTTTCTTCCTTTTCTTTCACATAAATTTCATGGCTCCTATACAAATCAATTTTTCATTTATCTCTTTTTCTTACCATGTATTTAAAACCTTTACAAAATATACTTTTTGTGAATTTTTCATAT
This sequence comes from Protopterus annectens, assembly GCF_019279795.1. Taxonomy (NCBI): domain Eukaryota; kingdom Metazoa; phylum Chordata; order Ceratodontiformes; family Protopteridae; genus Protopterus; species Protopterus annectens. The sequence goes on from NC_056729.1 coordinate 1,374,972,932, forward strand.
TATACTACATATGATAATCAATTCCATCTAAACCACTTGCCTTTTCCATATCCAAGTCTTTTAACATTTCAACTTCTATTATGCTTATATTTCTTTCCATAGTCTCATTCTCATCTTTACTTAAAGTGTTTCTTCCCATATTTGTTTCTCTTTTATCTCTGTCTACTTAAATGTGTTTTATATACTTTTCTATTACTTCAAATATTTCTTTTTGTGCATTCACCTTTTTTCCTCGACTGGTTTTTAATTCTCTTATTACTCTCTCATTTTCTTTAATCATTTTATTCAAATGCAGAGGTATGCCTTCTTTTTTACCTTGTACCAAAGTATTTCTGCCAATATAACATTGTCTTAATCTTCTCAACTCTTTTCATAAACTCCTTTCTCCTTTTCATACAAGCTTTTATTATCTCTTAGTATTTCTCTGAATACTACTTGACTTTAACAGCCTATATTTTTGTTTTTATTTTCTTCTTTTCATCATTTGACATTCTAAAAATCACCTTAAATACGTCCCTTTGAAATGTAACTACGAAACAGTCCAAGTTTTATAAAACATTCTCATTTCTACATGATCTTCCCATGATTGATCAATTTCTTTTCTTCTTCATTTAAATATTTTTCATTCAATCTTTTAATACCTTTACCTAACTTTATGTATTCTTTTTCTTTTATTTTTATCCATATAGCCAAATGGTCTGAAAAATGTTTCTTTTATTCCTTTTTTATAATATTCAGTGTATCAGATATTATAAAATAATCATTTTTTACCTTAATTTCACTTCTTTTTTGTGTCCCATATATATTATTCCATATATATATATATATATATATATATATATATATATATATATATATATATGTATGTGTGTGTGTGTGTGTGTGTGTGTGTGTGTGTGTGTATATATATATATATATATATATATATATATATATATGTGTGTGTGTATGTATATCCAAAACCAGAAGTTGGTGTGAGTAAAATGGTCCTCCAATAAAAATATAAAATATAACAACAACCAAAGGAGGCACCAGACCACAGCAAATAAAAACATAAAAGTATTTATTGCAGAAAAGGTGAGCGCTTTCGCAGCGAAGCTGCTTCATCAGACAATTCAACAGAAATGCATCAACTCTTTTAAAATAACACACAACCAATGGAAAAGTACATTCAATTAAGGACAATTTCTTAAAGGAACAACATAACTTGTATTTCTAAAACCTGCTGTGAACGTCACATATATAAATATAAATAAAAATGACACATAGAATCAGCAAATAATCATTTAGGTAAGGCTCTGTCCAGCCAACTTAGGATGTATATATACTTTCTCATTCAAGCCACTGCCATTATTGGCACGCAGCCTTATAATCCATTCAAGTTCCCTTCCTTCAACTCTATTCTTAACTGCACCTCCACATATTCCCATCGTAACTACCTCAATGACCATGAACTTGAAGGCATGTTTTTCACCCTTCTCCATAATATGTTTAGAGAGAGCATTAGTCGTAACCTTCCTGGTGATATCATACAAATGGTCTCTGATTCACTCACGTAATCTACGTGTCATCATACCCACATAAAATGCATAATATCCCTCACAGTGGCATAAATACACTAAGTTAGTAGTCTCACAGTTTGCTACCAGTTTAAACATAAATTCTTTATTCATGTCAGGATAATAAAATCTGCCTTTGTGATCTAAATATTGACAATAATTGCAAGTATTGCAAGGAAAAGTACCTATTCCATCTCCTCTATCCTGTATATAAAATTGTCGATCCTGTCTGGGGCCACATAAAAGTCTCTTCAGGGATTTCTTATTTTTAAAAACATAATGTGGTGTATCCCCTACCAATTCTCTAACATTTTCATCTGCACATAAAATATTCCAATTTTTTCTGTATATATATTCTGTATAGATTTAACATCACTCAAATATGTAATCGGGATTTTCAAGGGGTTACATCCCTTCATTCTATTGCTAGCCCTTGAGGTACTGTAGGAAAAATAAGGTCTCCCTGAATCCTCTCTCATATTGCATGTGGCAGACAATTCTGTTTTCACTTCAGCTTGCAAATAACCTGTCCGTCGGAAACTCTGTTCTAATGTTTCCAGCTCTTGTTCAAATTTATCATTATTAACAGTCAGCCTTGATACTCTTAGGGCCTGTCCCCTTACCACATTACCAAAAATATGTTGTGGATGCATACTGCTTCTTTCAACATATGGGTTCTTGTAGCATTATTTTCTATATATACTCATTTCAAAGCCCCCCATGGGTAGTCTATCAATCCTGACATCTAGAAAATCAATATTACTAGTGGAACTATGAGCTGTAAATCGCAGGTAGTCAGTGCTGCTATTAATAAATTCCAAAAAAAAATTGTTGAAGGATGAGGTATCCCCCTCCCAGAGGAGGAACAAGTCATCCACAAAACATTGATAAAAAGATAGATTAGAGCCCAGATATCTAAGAATATTATTCTCTTCCCAGGCAGCCATGACTATGTTGGCGTAGCTATTAGCACAGAGTGTGCCCATAGCCACGCCAGCAGGTTGCCTGTAGAGCGTTTGTTCAAATACAAAGATGTTATTCTCAGGAATGGTCTCTACCATAAAACACAGTAATTCTATCATTGAATGTTCATAAGTGCTATGTTGTAGCAAATACTGTCTAAGTAGTTCAATTCCCTGGTCATTTGATATAGCCGGAAATAAAGCTTGTACATCTAGGGTAACCATCATGTACCCCCTGGTAGGTGGTTTACCCCTAATGTGAGCATTAAGGTCTTCCAAAAAATGTTTTGTGTCCCTCAAAACATACTGATTTTTAGCTAATACTTGTTTCAGATGTTCTTCGATATAAATCGAGAGTGGTTCCGTAGCCCAACCCCTTTCAGCCACTATGGGTCTAAGAGGGGGGTTGACAGGATCTTTATGTATCTTAGGGAGACCTTGTATAAGGGGTATAACTGGTTCCTTAACAACAAAAAAGTCATAAAGTTCTTTTGTGATGCTATGACATTGCATGCATTCAAATAATTCATTATAAATAGAAAAAACACTTCTATCAGCAACTTATTTTAGAATGCTTTCATATGTCCGACTGTCACTTAACATCATTAACATTGAATTCCTATATGCACAGTAGTCCATAACCACAACTGGGCTGCCCTTGTCACCTGGTCTAATTGAGATGGACATATCCTGACACAGACTTTCTAATGCTATCTTTTCATTTATTTTCAGGTTAAAGAAGCATTTAGACCTATTATTATTATCATACAATTTGTAAATGTCATGCAAGCACATCTTTTCAAACATGTCCACCACCCCTTTTGTGGCAGGTGCATAGCCTGTTGGTTTCTTAAAAGTTCCAACACTGGAGGTTTCAATTATATTGCTGTTACCAAACTGTAGCTTCAACATTAAATTGCGTGTATATGTGAAGTTCACAGCAGGTTTTAGAAATACAAGTTATGTTGTTCATTTAAGAAATTGTCCTTAATTGAACGTACTTTTCCATTGGTTGTGTGTTATTTTAAAAGAGTTGATGCATTTCTGTTGAATTGTCTGATGAAGCAGCTTCCCGATTACATATTCGAGTGATGTTAAATCTATACAGAATATATACAGAAAAAATTGGAATGCTTTATGTGCAGATGAAAATGTTAGAGAATTGGTAGGAGATACACCACATTATGTTTTTAAAAATAAAGAAATCCCTGAAGAGACTTTTATGTGGCCCCAGACAGGATCAACAATTTTATACACAGGATAGAGGAGATGGAATAGGTACTTTTCCTTGCAATACTTGCAATTATTGACAATATTTAGATCATAAAGGCAGATTTTATCATCCTGACATGAACAGAGAATTTATGTTTAACTGGTAGCAAACTGTGAGACTACTAACTTAGTGTATTTATGCCACTGTGAGGGATGTTATGCATTTTATGTGGGTATGACGACACGTAGATTATGTGACCGAATCAGACCATTTGTATGATATCACCAGGAAGGTTACCACTAATGCCCACTCTAAACATATTATGGAGAAGGGTGAAAAACATGCCTTCAAGTTCATGGTCATTGAGGTAGTTACGATGAGAATATGTGGAGGTGCAGTTAAGAATAGAGTTGAAGGAAGGGAACTTGAATGGATTATAAGGCTGCGTGCCAATAATGGCAGTGGCTTGAATGAGAAAGCATCTATACATCCCAAGTTGCTGCACAGACCCTTATCTAAATGATTATTTGCTGATTCTGTATGTGTCATTTTTATTTATATTTATATATGTGAAGTTCACAGCAGGTTTTAGAAAGTTATGTAGTTCCTTTAAGAAATTGTCCTTAATTGAGCATACTTTTCCATTGGTTGTGTGTTATTTTAAAAGAGTTGATGTATTTCTGTTCAATTGTCTGATGAAGCAGCTTCACTGCAAAAGGGCTCACCTTTTCTGCAATAAATACTTTTATGTTTTTATTTGCCGTGGTCTGGTGCCTCTTTTGGTTGTTGTTTTATATAGATATATATAATTTTTTTTTATTACATTTGTTTACCGGGTAGTGTCCGACTGGGACAGGGCCCCATTTTCAGTGGAGACCCAGGGAGAAAAGCTCCAAAGTATTACAAAAAAACAAATATTACAAAGTATATTTACAGAATGCAGTCAAGGCAATGATACAGTACACTGCAAAGACATAATAGTGCAGTACAATGTACAGAACAATACAGGCAATAATACAAAAAGCATCAGAACAATACAGGTACTGCATGAATTACCATACTGAGAAACAAATACATATTAGAAGTATAGGAGTTTTTCTGAGAACAGTAAATGATGTGGGTTAATCAGTATTCTGGTGATTGGCAGGAGCACAGCCAGTGGTTAGTCAGGTCTTCTTGTAGGAGTGATTTTGACTAGTTGTGGCTGGGGTTTCTTGTTATCATCTCTGGTAGGTTGTTCCAGAATTTTGCTGTTGTGTGTGAATAGAGAAAATTGCCGTGACAGTTAAGGGAGTTGGAAACCTTAAGTAAATGTTTGTTAGAGGATCTGAGAGTTCTGGTTTTGTCACTAGGTTGAACGAAGTGGGAGATTGCTGAGCAGTAGTTGGGGTTCATAGATCCATAGGTTGGTACTAGGCTATCAGCCCTAGGGCCTATACAAGCTTAGCCATAACAATTCCTTGGCTATTTCTTCCCAGAATATTTACTTCTCTGGTCCCCTGTCTAGCAGGACAACTGACGTGATCCCCGGGGTGAATTTCCTATCTCCCATCCAATTGTCAGGGTTCCTTTTGAAGAGGGCCAAAAAGGTGCTCAGCTTGACATGTATGGGAAGTCTATTCCAGAGTATGGGGAGTCTCTCGGTCAGGAACCTATCCCTCCAGCATGTTTTGTTCATTATCATGACCAGGTTTAGATCCCTGGAGCTTGTGGCTTTGAGGGATTGGGATTTCTTTAAGTGTAGCATGTCCAACAGCACTGGGTTTGACATGGCCTTGTATGTTAAGTAGAGATCACCTCTGAGTAGGCGATATGTGACAGAGTATAGATGGTGTTTATTTAGAAGGTCAGCATAGGGCATCTGCTATAGACCTGTGATTCTTTTAGTGAGGTATTTCTGTGGCCTTTCCAGTTGTTGCAGATGTCTTGTAAGGTACATACCAAATGGCGCATTGTACTCTATGATGGGTCTAATGAGGGATGAGTACAGTGGGACAATGACCTCCTTTTTTCTGGATGAAAAACCCTTAGTGATGAGGTGTGCCACATAGAAGGATTTCCTGACTGTTTGGGCTATGTGGTTATTGAAGGTTAGACCACTGTCCACCTGTGTCCCTACGTCCCTTATCACACTTTCGGTGTTTAGTGTACTGCCACTTATGTGGTAATTCATGGGTATATGTTTTTTCCCAAAGGGGATAACTATACATTTCTTGGCATTGAGCTTGAGCCCATGGCTCTGGCATCAAGCATCTGTTTCTGTAAGGCCCTTTTGTAGAATATCCACATAATTTGGGGATTCAATAATGGCTCCCAGTTTGCAATCATCTGCAGACTTTGTTTTGTGGGTTAAGGTTAGCTGATTAAGTGATAATAGGTTGGGTAGCTCTAGCCAGTTAAGCTGTGAGAGGGCTGCACAGTGGTGGGATCTGTGTGGACGATTAGTGGTATATTTAGCAATCTTACTGTATCATGCTTTGAGTTTTTTTTAGGTCTGATTTTCATAGATTTGTGAATGTAAGTGAACCATACAGGAGGATGGATAGCAGGTGAGTGCAAGTAGTGGCTAACCTGGCACTGGGAGTTAGGTATGGCTTTATCCTGAATAGGCTGCTTAGTTTGATGTGCACCTTTTTGATAGTTTGTGCAATGTGTATATCAAATTTGAGGTTGTTATCTATGGTAACACCCAAAAGTTTGGTGTGATTAGTGGGGACTGTCTTGGTTCCATTTGTGGTGGTGATGGAGAGAGGGAGAAGGGAAGATTTTGGTTTTCTGTTCTGAAAACTATGATTTTGTTTTTTTTTGGATTTAAAATGAGTTGCTGCTGAGAGAGGTATGTTTCAATGTCTCGAAAAGATGACTGCATTTTTTGTTGGAGTTCATGAGGGAGCAGACAGAGCAGATAAGGGTAGCATCATCGACATACTGTACTATGGAAGCTAGTTGGGTTGCAGAACTAAGGTTGTTTGTAGGATCATAGGAGGCTACTAGACTATTGGTCCTGAGGCCCTTACAAGCCTATCTAAGAATTCATCCCATGTTCTGACAAGTCAGCACGCAATGCCCCTGTCCAGCAGGAACACAGGTGGAATCCTAAGGGTGTATTTTCTGTTCCCCATCCAGTTATCCAGGTTGCAAGTTAAAAGGGATAGTGAGGTACTCTGCTTGCCATGGAGAGGGAGTCTATTCTACAGAAGGGGGAGTCAATGGGACACAAATCTGTCCCACTAACAAATCCTATTGACGTCACAGAGCAGGTTTCAATCATGTGTGCAGGTTACTTAAGTGGAGCTAGACTTGCAGATATGCAGCAGTCCCATCAAGATGGGATATGAGATTGCTTGTTATGCCAGACAGAGGTCACCTCTGAGTAGTCTGTATGAGGCTGAGTGGATGGACAGGGCTTTTGGCTTATCCATGTAGGGTAGATGTTGGAGGACCTGGAATCTCCTGGTGAGGAACCTCTGTGGTCTCTCCAGCTGCTGCATACATGTCAAAAGGGGTATTGTACTCAATAATGGGTCTTATATGGGAAGCATACATGGATGTTAAGACCTCCTTGTCCCTGGATGAGATGCCCTTCCTAATGAGGTGGGCCATGTAGAAAGCTTTACATACAATGGAGGCAATATGGTGGTCAAAATTCAGGTTGCTATTAACCTGAGTGCCCAAGTCTCTCATGACTGATTGTGGGCTTAGGACTTTGTTATTATGTGATAATTTCTGTGGATGTCACTCTCCCCAAAGGGGATGGAGAGCATTTTTTTGGCATTCTGTTTGAAGCCATGTTTCTGGCATAGTCATTTCTTTGCATGAGACCTTCTTGGAGGATGTCCACATCAGTAGGGGAATTGATGAAAGCACCCAGCTTGCAGTCATCTGCAAACTTGGTCAGTCATAGCCCACTGGTTTTGACCTGTACCTAAGAAAAGTATATCCTAAACAACAGAGGCCCCAAAACCAATCCCTGGGGTATGCCGCTCATTACAGGTCTACTGCTTGAGGTGACTTCCACTATTTTGACTAGGTGGGTTCTATTAGTGAGCCAGTTTTCTACCCATCTGGTAACATATGGATTGATGCCTAGTTGAGAGGGTTTATCTATTATACCTAAGTGAGAAATAGTATTGAAGGCTTTGGTCATGACAATGTAGGCAGCGTGCACCATCTTCTCTTCATCTATGGCTTTGGTGACTGTCTCAAAGAAGTCGACCAAATTTAACAGGCATGACCTCCCCTTGATGAAAACAAACTGTGTGGAATCGAGTGTTTGGAGGTTACCAATGTCCTTATTAATGAGGTCTATGATAATCCATTCTATGACCTTGCAGATCAGGCTAGTTAGACTGATAGGTCTATAATATTCTGGATCAGTGGATGCTCCATCTTTCTGCAAAGGGATGACAGTGGCTGACCTCCCCTCGGCTAGGACCAAGCCAGTACTCAGGCTTTGATTGAATAGGGTGCCTAATAATGATGCAAGTTCCTGCCTGAGTTCATGTGGAATGCAGAGTGGGATGTTAGCAGGTCCCATGGAGGCTGTATTTTTTGCCTTTGAGAGGGCAGGGATGACTTGCTCCCTAGAGATAAGGGACTAGTGCAGGTGTGGGGATGCCTGCCCTGATTTACTGTTGGGGAGAAAGATGTGAAGTTTTTGCTGAATGTCTCTGCCAGCAGGTTAGCTATATCTATGGCATTTGTGTATCTGGCATTCTTGACCACCAGTTCTGAGCAGATGTGAGTGCTTCCTTTGAGATTGTGGACATATGTGAAGAAGGCCTTATGACTCTCTTTAGTTGATGTGGTTAGTTTGGAATCGAAGTTTGCTTTGGACAATTTCACTACTGCTCTTATTTACTTGTTTAGGCTAAGGAGAAATTGCTTCCAATTAGGCACCTGCTCATTCCTGGTCCTGGACAGCATTTTTATCCTTTTATTATAAAGCTTATTTATTGCAGATGTCCACCAGACAGGATTATTCTTCCTTCAGGAGGATAATTTTGTCCTGTCAGGTATTCCTGATTCCATGCAGCTATATAAATGCTCATATAGTATTTTGGTGTAGGTTTTGACATTTGTGCCAGTTCCTACAGAGGACAAGGTGCTGTAAAGCTGCTTATACCTTCTCTCGGGAGGTTGTAATCAGCTTTGGATAAGTTTTTTTGTTTGACCCTAGCTGGGGGAGGGGTTGGTGGAGATGGTGACTTTGAAAGTGACCTCTTTGTGGTTACTCATGTTGGGTTATACCAAGTACAAGATATTATCACCTGTTGTGGGTTGTCAACCAGCTTGTCCAAGACATCTGCATTGAAGAAATCAAGGAATCTCTGGGCATTTGCGTTTTGGCATGAGTAGTTCTTCCAGTCTATGGTTGAATAGTTAAAGTCACCCAGGATCAGGGTAAAGGTCTGAATCTTGATAAATTAAAAGAGGTTCAGATAGATGGATTGGGCATCTTGAGTCAAAGTTGGGGGCTTGTTGGTAGCTATGATTTGAATAGGAGTCTTGCCAATGGTTTACTACACCTGGAGTGTCTCCTGTGCATCATACATTTTGACCAGCCTGGAGGTGTGTACCTCTTTAATATATATTGAAACTCCACCTCCTTTTGTTTTGCTGCCCATGGTTTGGGGACTGAATGTATGATAGGATGAGTAACCTGGTATGGCTGGGGTGTTCTCCATAGCTTTGAACCAGGTTTCTATGATTATACAAATGTCAGAATCTTCCAGGGTTAGGAATGCTTGCAATGAGTGCAGTTTCATGTTTAGACTTTTAGCATTTAGCAGCATGATCTTTAATTTGTATTTGATGAAATTTTCATATTGGTAGTTTTGACATCACAACATTGTCTAAAAATGCACTACGGGGGAGACAACAGCCTTTGGCAGAAGCCTGAAGCCCAAGGGAAGCAAATGCAGGCTGGTGTAGGTTTTGACATTTGTGCCATTTCCTACAGAGGTCAAGGGGGCTGTAAAGCTGCTTATACCTTCTCTAAGGAGGTTGTTAGTTGGTAGTTTTGACATCATAACATTGTCTAAAAATGCAGTATGGGGGAGACAACAGCCTTTGCCAGAAGTCTGAAGCCCAAGAAAGCAGATGCAGGCCATCTCTGGCAAAGTATTGTGGTATGTCGATCATGTCTTCCCAGGCTATCAAGTACTGGATCCTCTTAGAATGACTCCAGAAACTAAGCCAATTATTAAAGTCAATCATTTTCTGTTTACATTGAAGCATCATGCTGGGTGACAGTAGAATGTTACTTAAGGCTAGGGACATACCTGCAGGCTCGATCATGTCTCTCTTCATATAGTCCAGGGAGGTACTTCTCAAGTCATTCACGCCAACATGGACTATGACAGAGTCATAACAGTACCTGTTGTTCAGAGACTTGAGTGCACATGTGATATGGTGGACTCTGGTACCTGACAAGCAACTGACCGTGACTTTCTCCTTATCCAGCCTGGTAAGCAACACATCTGTGCATCTCACAGTGGAGTTTCCTACGACTAATATGTTGGGTTTATAGTTAGGCCTTAGTGGTTGTGAGACACAGGTGTGTGGGCTATGTGTGGTGTGTGGTGTGGTGGGCTGTGGAATTCAATTTTTTTTTGCATTGGAGGTCTCTTTTGTTTGGATATGCTTTTGTTTCAAACCTCCGCATATGTGGGGGGGGTGTTGTATAGGTGTGGATACTATTTGAGGTATGGTGTTTGTGTTGACAACCTTTTCAGTGCCAGATATACTGGCTTGTGCGGGAGGGAGCATAGACTCTAGGTTCTTCTTTTGCATCTCTCACAAATTGTGCTCATAGGTGGTAGTAATAGAGGGTTGTCCATGTACAAAAGGCAGTTGCAACACTGTCTCAGGATGCCCATATCAACCAGACTGGCAGGAGAAACCATAGGAAATTGTCTACCCATATTTGTCAGAATCTGAGGGAGAGAGGCCAGAGATAGCTAAGGGGTAAAGAGTGGAAGGTCTAAGATGAGTACTACTAGGTGATCACACAACTTACAGTATGAAAAAATGCAGCTAAACAATAATGAAATGCAGTAAAATGCAGTTAAGCAGTAATGAATTGCAGTAAATAGCAATGAAATACAGTTAAACATTAATGAAATGCAGTTAATCAGTCTTCTTTTGGCTTTTCCCAGTTAGGGGTCACCACAGCGGATCATCTGTCCGCTTATGATTGGCAGTGGAGTTTTACAGTGTCAAGTTGCCAGCCCGGCATCCAACCTTCCACAGAAGGCACACACATGCACACACTCACACCTAGGGCCAATTTAGAGTGTTCAATCCACCTACTGCGTAAATTGCTTTAAAACAGTGCAAATGTGATAAATTAGCTATAAGGCACAGATAAAATAATAGGCAAGTGCAAATGCAACAAAGAAAGTGAAAATAAATGAAAAGCACTTAGATTGTTCTTGGAGAATCAGGAATGTTGTAAAACATCCCAGAGATGATGCACCTCAACAGAGCCTGGTTCAAACAAGCCCAAACTAGCTCAAATGCAGGGTTTAAATACCACAAAAAAATAGAAGATTCTAGTAACACAAAGATCTAGCCATTCTTGCTAGCCCCTGCTCTCTTTACCAAATCAGCTTGTGCCAGACAAGGTCCAGGTAGCCCTACTACTTTTATTAGCTGAGAAGATAGGCCCCTACCAACACAAAATGACTGCCAGAAACCAAGAAGGCAAAAACAAGCAGCTCTCGATGCAGCAAACCTGTATCTAGACTATGCTACTCAATTTAAGGTTAAGAACATATTTAAACTCACAGAAAATCACAGATTAACCACTAACAGACAAAACTAGAACTCACAGTATGTAAAAATACAGTTAAATAGTAATGAAATGCAGTAAAATGCAGTTAAACAGTAATTATTGCAGTAAATAGCAATGAAATACAGTTAAACAGGAATGAAATGCCATTAATCAGTAAATTGCTTTGTGATAAATTAGCTATAAGGCACAGGTAAAAATGATAGACAGATGCAATTGCAATAAAATAAGTGAAGATAAATGAAAAAGCATTTAGATTGGTCTTGGAGCTCCAGGAATTTTGTAAAACATCCCAGCAATGATGCACTTCATCAGACTATGGTTCATACAAGCCCAAACCAGCTCAAATGTGGGGTTTAAATACCACAAAAAATAAAGAGTCTAGTTACACAGAAATCTAGCCAATCCTGCTAGCCCATTTTCTCTTTACCAATCAGCATGTGCCAGACAAGGTCCAGCCAGCCCTGCTACTCTCACTAGCAGAGAAGATAGGCCCCTACCAACACAACATGGCTTCCAGAAAAACACAAGGCAAACACAAGATGGCTGCCAGAAACCCAGAAGGCAAAAACAAACAGCTCTGAATGCAGCAAACATGTATCCAGACAATGCTACTCAATTTGAGGGTAAAGAACACAGTAAAACACAAGTTAATCACAGACAAAAACAGAACTCACAGTATGAAAAAATACAGTTAAACAGTAATGAACTCACAGTATGAAAAAATACAGTGAAACAGTAATGAAATGCATTAAAATGCAATTAAACAGTAATGAATTGCAGTAAATAGCAATGAAGTACAGTTAAAACAGTAATGAAATGCAGTTAATCAGTAAATTGCTTTAAAAGAGTTCAAATGTGATAAATTACCTATAAGGCACAGATAAAAATGATAGGCAAGTGTAAATGCAATAAAATAAATGAAAATAAATGAAAAAAAAAAAACACTTAGATTGGTCTTGGAGCCTCAGGAATTTTGTAAAATGTCCCAGAGATGATGTACCTCAGCAAAGCCTGGTTCAAACAAGACATCATTCCCTTCTTTCTTTATTTTATTTATTTATTTATTTAATAAATCACAATTAAAATCTCCTACCAATATTATTTCCATTTACCCCTACATAATTCAAAATTTTTGAACATTCATGTCTTCCTTTTTTGAAACCTATGCATATATAGCACTGATTATATATGCATCCTTGTTATGTCTTATATCTAATACTGTTATTCTACCTAACTCTACTGTAGTATAATCTAAGATTTTAACTTTCATTACATAATGAAGCAATCCCTGAACATGTACCTTTTGCCATATTCCATGCAATACTCAAATCCAGTAAGCTTTCCGTCTGCTTTCTTTCATTTTCTGTTAAGATTCTTGTATCTTCTAGAATAATTAGATGCATATGATGTAACATACACCATTCCAGTATACTTAACCATCTTTAAACATTTTTATACTATTCATGTTTATTGATAAGACCCTCAATATCTTGTAGATATATTACATTTCCATGTTACTCCTCATCTTTCTATTTTCTTTCATAATTACACTCTTGAATTTTATTTTCCTGTCTTATTCTTTTCCCTGTTGAATTTCTGTTAGACCTTACTATTTTCCATTTACTATCTTCCTCTTCTCTTGTTTCCCACACTAATTCCTCTCCTTCATTATTTTCATTTTCTTTGTATTTCAAGATTTTAATTTCTTTCTGTATATTTTATTGACCTTCGTTTTCAACATTTTCTGCTTCTTCTTGCACACATTCTTTTGTCTATTCTTTTTGTTCAATCTGTAATTGTTTATCACAGTTATTTAATTTGTGTTCTATTTCCCCACATTTTTACACATTGATTCACAATTCTTTGCTTCATGTCCCACTTTTGCATTGACAAAACATCTTCTTTTATCACATTTTCTTATTAAATGGTTGTTCTTCCCACAAAAATGCAAGTTTTCTGCTGTCCCTTATATCTTACATAACTTATACTTGGAATATGTACAATATTATTTCTCTATCCTCAAAATAACCACACAATCCCATCCCCCAGTCCATAATCCTCTATCATCATACATTTTCACAGTGTCCAATACTTCTTTGCATACATTTCTTAAACTATATTTTAATGCATCCTTATCCACCTCATTTGAAACTGTACATTAATTCTTTTTTTAGTCTCTCTATTAAAAGTTTGTTCCACATAATAGTTCCATGGACTACAGTCTTTCTTTTTTTTAAAACCTTTCTAAAATTCTCCATATATTGCCCAGTTTCAAATATAATGTCACAAAAAATATGTATTAAGGTGAATAAAAGCTCTTACCTCATTAGGTGATATTCCCAAGGCTGCTATAACTGTGTCCCATACCTTGTATCGTTCGAGCTCTCTTTCTTTTATACTAGTTAAACGCATGTGTTTCTTGTTTCTCACCGATTCTCTTCCTCCCTCTTCTTCTCTTACTTGTTTTTTTTTTCCTTCCTTCAATGTCATGGCATATGTTTTTTACCTTCTATAATTTCTTTCCCTTCCTTCTCCTGAATTTTGTCCATGATTTCTCCCCAAGATTCTGCCGCTTCACTCTCTGGTTCACTTTGTAGAATCATTTCTTTAAGGTACTTATCCTACAATCTGCCGGACTGGAGGGTTATAACACTACAGCTTTGAGTTGCATCTTCTGACTCAAACAAGTTTTGCTGAAATAAATCTTCTGAATCTATTTCATATCCTTCCGAGTTATCTGATGCTTTTTAACTGCTTCACTTGCCTTTTCTGCCACATCCAACACACTGACATCTTCAGTAAACACCTTCTTAACTTTCAACACTTTCTTAAACATAATTACTGTCTCTGCTGACCGATTATCAGCAACCATATCCACAGTATCAGCCTTTCAAACCTCCATATTTTCAGTTAACAACTGCCTTCTTTTCTGGGGCACCTTTGTGCCTAGAACAGAAGACAGGAAGTGCAGCTGTAAATAGTGTCCTCATACACTAATCAGTAGGGGAAGTTCCCTGATGCTTTGGCCAAATTTCCTCTAGTAGTATAAACAGCAACTCAGGCCTCCTCTCAAAATAGGCCACTAGCCTATCAGGACTAACCTAATCAACAAAGGATAAATAAAACTAAAAGTATGAATAATGTAGTGATGAATTTGAGGAATTTAAATCAGTAGGTTTTAAATAGGATAAGGAGAATGCACATGCATATTTGTGGCAATTTTACATTATGGCTGAGCAAACGCAAGATTCAAGACACTTCTTTTTCACATGAACTACTATGACTGCATGTGAAAGAGTGTATTTTTGATATTTTTGGCTGATGTTAATATCTAAATAGGTACATCTTACCCAGTTGTTATATTGGTGGGATATCAATAATTGCAAAGTATTTTATGTTAGTGGCAACTAAGTAAGAGATTAAGTATATGCATCAGCCTACCTATAGCTCTGTCATATACAAAAATAACTGGGGTGGTTTGCTTCTGAATGTAATGTAGCTAGGACTAAAATCAATCCCTCCAAATCAAGACTCATATTTCTCTCCCAAAACAGAATTGATTGATTACCATCTGCAGATTACAGAGGAGTAGCTACCCCAAGTGAAGACGTTTAAGTATCTTGGGGTCTTATACAAGACTCAGACTAACTACAGTCTGTGAACTGACTAGTGTGTGGGTCAGTGAAATTAATAATGCAGCATTTTACAGGACTGAAGTGGCAATGCCATGACTAAGACATAGGTTGACTGCCTAGGTTTGACAGTCACTTATGTGTCAGTCCTCACCTGTAAGCCTGAGCCTTAGGCAATAACCAAAATAAAAGATATGATCATGGAAACAGTTGCAAGAAATTATGTTCTTGTGCGGGGCTGCTGGGCTTACATACTACACTGAGAAGTGAGATAATTCAGTGGAAATTTGAAGTAGAGCAACTGCTTCTCTAGGTTAAAAAGTGGTTTGCACAGGAGGTGTACAAGGACTGTTTCAGTAAGAGAAGGCTGTTTGGGCTTACCCAGCACATGCTGGACAGAGATTATGTCACAAAGCTTGCCTATGAATGCCAATGGAAACGAAAGATACGGGGACTGTTGCTGGTGGCAGAAAGTCTGGTTTGCACTTCTCATCTTCTTTCCACTTTGACTCTCACTAGCACAAGAGGTTTTAAAAATTGATTTATATGAATTGATGAACAGGTAACTCAATTTAAATGTATATAGAAATAGAAGTATAACCGTATGTTAGAAAAATTTACTATACTATAGTTGGTGACTGGAATCTTAATACCATAGGATCATAAGAAGTTACTAGGCTATTGACCCTGAGGCCTTACAAGCCTAGCCAAAAATTCATCCCATGTTCTGACAAGTCAGAACCTGATGCTTCTGTCCAGCAGGGACACTGATGGAATCCAAAGGGTGTATTTTCTGTTCCCCATCCAGTTATCCAGGTTGTACATAAAAAAGGCTAATGAGGTAATCTGGAGAGGGAGTCTATTCCACAGAAGGGAGGGTCTCTGGGATACAAATCTGTCCCGCCAACAAGTCCTATTGATGTCACATACCAAGTTGAGGTCACACATGTGGGTTACTCAAATGGAGTTTGACTTGTGGATATGCAGGAGTCCCATCAAGGCGGGATCTGAGATTGCTTTGTATGCCAGACAGAGGTCACCTCTGAGGAGTCTGTATGAGACTGAGTAGAGGGACAGGGCTTTTAGCCTATCTGTGTAGGCTAGATTTTTTTTTATTTATTTTTATTTATTTAACATTTGTTAACCAGGTTGGTCCAGCTGAGCTAGGGGGCCAATTTTTAGTGGAGACCCAAGGAGAAAAGCTCCAGTACATTAACATATAAACATGTTTAAACATATAGCAAACAAAATTATACAGATTACAAAAACAACATGGGTAATAAGTTGTAAAACTTACAATATACATAAAAGGCATTTGAACAAGAGGTTAAGAGTTTAGAGTTAGAAGATATTTACATATTTACAAAGATCCCTTTTGCATTGTGATGTACCGTGGTTACAGTGGTCCAAGGGTAACCCCCTGTAAGAAGGACAAGAAAGAAAGATGGTAAGGGGAAAAAGTAGGGGTAGGAGGGAGAAATAAAAATGAAGTGGGATCCTGGCAGGGGCAGATCCATGAGCTTAAGAGAAAGGATTTGAGTTGTTTTTTTTTTTTTTTAAGATAACAGTTAGTTATAGTTCTAATAGAAAGGAGAGTTTGTTCCAAGCTATAGTGACAGAATGATTGTAGAGGAATTCGCCTATGTTCTTGTTGGGTCTGTGTATGCGTAGGAGTTGTTGATCAGAGCTTGTCAGTGAGTGAGTGCTTGTGTATTGGGGGATGACTGAAGAGAGGGATGGGCAGGCAGATAGTTTGAGTATTATGGAGTGCGTGATTTGAAGCTGAGTGGTGAGAATTTGATGAGGAAATTCAGGGCATTTCAATTCTTTTAAGGCTAAGCAAATGTGTTTTGTAATGTTTGGAAGCTGCAATTCTGGAAATGTTATTGTGTTTGTTCAAGCTGGGAGACTAAAGTGGGTAGATGTTTGAGGCCCTGGATTCTCCTGGTGAGGGACCTCAGTGGTCTCTCCAGCTGCTGCATGTGCTTTGTGAGATACATGTCAAAAGAGGCATTGCACTAAACTATGGGTCTTATTGTGGAAGAATACAGGGATGTTATGACCTCCTTGTCCCTGGATGAGATACCTTTCATAATGAGGTGGGCCATGTAGAAAGCTTTCCATACACTGGAGGCAATATGGTGGTCAAAAGTCAGTTTGCAATCAACCTGGGTACCTTCCTTACGACTGATTGTGTGCTTAGGACCTTGTTATTAATGTGATAATTTGTGGGGACAGACCACTGGTCCAACCATTAGAATACATTTAGTAGAAAACAAGAAAGCTTTCAAGCCACTCAGGACTCTTTATCAGTGTTACAATTAAAAAAACCATTAATTTCCTATTTAAAACCAAATCCAGCCTATCAAAGTAGTTGTCACAAACACATGACTTAGAGTTTTATAAAATCACATGATAGAATAAAATCACATGACAGAATAAAAAAATCATATGAAGGAAAAAAAAAAAAAAATATATATATATATATATATATATATATATATATATATATATATATATATATATATATATATATATAATATACATGACTAACTAGATAACAAAACTTTTTCCATCACATATCAGACGTGCACATCTGTGGTCAATAGCTATGGCAATCTTGTGATATTTAGATGGGAAGAAGTCTATATATAAAATTATTCTGGTGGTGAAATTAGATATTTAAATGAAGGCCTTAAATTTTATGTTAATGTTTTGCTGTCAACACTTTTTTAATATGGCTGGGGAATATTGATTCTTTAGAAATGTCTGTAGACCATTTACGAAAAATCTACTGAATTTCTTCAGTTTGATTTAAAATATTCTAGTAGCTGTATTATTTTTTTGGATATTAATGTAGCTATTATAGATGATGAGTTTCAGACCTCTATTCATAGAAAGAATGTTCAGACCACACGATATCTACACAATACTAGTATGCACCCCAGGCATGTTTATAATAATGTTGTCAAAAGCCAGTTTTTGAGAGCAAGTAGGCTGTATATCACCAAAAGTGGCTTTGTTAATGAACTTAACACTATGGCTAATGATTTTTATGTCAAAGGCTATAATAAAACCATGATTAGCACTAACAGAGAATTAGTAACCTCACAAAGAGATGGTTTAGGGCAGCCCTATATGTTCGGCAATAATTCAACTATGCACCAGAATATATCAGATACAACTAGGAAATTGGGTTACTTAATTTAATAGACACCCACCACAAATAAAATCTATTATAAGAAAAAAAATTGAGTATTTTGGAATCTGACCCTGAAATAAAGAAATTTGTAGGTGACTGTCCACATTTTATTTTTAAGAAAGAGAAAAATTTGAAGCAACTTTTATGTTATAAAGATCTTTACCAAGAAAGACATTTTGCATCAAATAAAAAAAGTGACTTTGCCATGACATAATTGCTCCTTTTGTAGATATATTAATTTGGAAACTGAATTTATACATCCTGTTTCAAAGATTTTTTTGTTTTTGTTTTATGACTTTTGCAACTATTTCAAGTGAGAATGTTATATACCTTGCTAATTGTGAGAAATGCAGTTATATCTATGTTGGGAAGACTAATCAGAAATTAAAAGAGGGTATAGCTTCCCATCTACCAGAAATCAGAAGAAAAGTAGAAACCAATGCATTATATATGACAGTTTTTGGTAATGATCACACTTTTAAGTTTAGAGTTTTACAAACAGTATATTTAGGTATATGTGGTGGTGACTTAGTTAATAGGACAGAATTGATTATAGATGGATTAATTTATTCAGGGCAGACAGACTACATGGTCTTAATGTATAAAATAGTGTTGTTCATTATTTATTACTGATTTTCTTCATATATTTTTTATTCTGTTATGTGATTTCATTCTGTCATGTGATTTTATAAAGCTCCAAGTCATGCATTTGTGGCAACTACTTTGATAGGCTGGATTTGGGTTTAAATTGGAAGTGAATGTTTTTTAATTGTTCCACTGATGAAGAGTCCTGAGTGGCTTGAAAGCTATGTTGTTTTCTAATAACTGTATTTTAATGGTGGGCCAGTGGTGTATTACTTTTGATATTGCTTTTTTGCCATTTTAGTCCTTTTGGCCACCTTTCTGCCTTTTACTTTCTTCATAATTTGTGGGGACATCACTCTCCCCAAAGGGGATGATGATGCATTTGTTGGCATTCAGTTTGAGACCATGTTTCTGGCACCAGTCATTTGTTTGGGTGAGACCCTGTTGGAGAATGTCCACATCACTAGGGAAATTGATGACAGCACCCAGCTTGCAGTCATTTGCAAACTTGGTCAGCCATAGCCCACTAGTTTTGGCCTGCACCTCAGAAAAGAATATCCCAAACAACAGAGGCCCCAAGACTGATCCCTGGGGTACACTAGTCCTTACACGTCTACTGCTTGAGGTGGCTTCCCCTATTTTGACTAGATGGGTTCTATCAGTGAGCCAGTCTGCTACCTATCTGGTAACATATGGATTGATGCCTAGTTGAGAGAGTTTATTATACTTGAGTGGGGAATACTATTGAAGGGCTTGACCAGGTCAAGGTAGGCAGTGTGCACTGTCTTCCCCTCATCCATGGCTTTCGTGACTTTCTCAAAGAAGTCGACCAAATTTAACAGGCATGACCTCCCCTTAACAAAACCAAACTGTGTGGGATCAAGTGTTTGGAGGTTGCCAATGTCCTTGTTAATGAGGTCTATGATAATCCATTCCAGGGCCTTGCAGATCAAGCTAGTTAGGCTGATGGGTCTATAGTTTCCCGGATCAGTGGATGCCCCACCTTTGTGTCAAGGTATGATAGTGGCTATCCTCCACTCAGCTAGAACAAAGTTGGTACTCAGGCTTTGTTTGAATAGGGTGCCTAACGGTGCTGCATATGCCTGCCTGAGTTCATGTAGGATGCAGCTTGGGATGTTATTGGGTCCCATGGAGGCTGTATTTTTTGTGTTTGAGAGGGCAGTGATGACTTATTCCCTAGAGATAAGGGGAGGGGGAAGGTGCTGGGGATGTCCTGATTTACTGATGGGGGACAGAGGGGTGAAGTTTTCACTGAAACTGTCTGCCAGCAAATTGGCTATATCTACAGCATTTGTGGTGTCCTTGACCACCAGTTCTGAGCAGATCTGAATGCGTCTTTTGAGATTGGGACATATGTGAAGAATGCCATATGATTGTCTTTAGTAGATGTGGCCAGTTTAGACTCAAACTTTGCTTTGGAGGATTTCACTAGTGCTCTAATTTGGTTGTTCAGGCTAAGGAGAGGTTGCTTCCAGTTAGGCAAATGTTCCTTCTTAGTCCTGGACAGCATTTTTTTTTTAATTTTATTATTGTGTTTACTTATTGCAGATGTTCACCAGACAGGTTTACTCTTCCTTGAGGAAGATTTTGTCCTGTCGGGTATTAAATGGTGTAGGTTTGGACATATGTTCCAGTTCCTAAGAGGGGCTGTGAAGCTGTTTATACTTTCCCTCAAGAGGTTGTAAGCAGCTTTGGAGAAGTTTTTTTTGTTTTACCCTAGCTGGGGGGGGGGGGGGGGTCTGTGGAGATAGTGAATTAGAAAGTGACCACTTTGTGGTGGGATCTTACCAGGAAGGGTAACACTGTAGGGATGTTGCAGTGGTCACTCATGTTGGTTAATACCAAGTCCAACATATTATCACCTCTTGTGGGAGTGACGACCAGCTAGTCCAAGGCATTTGCATTGATGAAATCAAGGAATCTCTGGGCATTTGCATTTTGGCATGAGTAGTTCTTCCAATCTATGGTTGGATAGTTAAAGTCACCCAGGATCAGGATAAAGGGTTGAATCTTTATAGATCCGAAGAGGTCCAGATAGATGGAGTGGGTATCTTGAGTTAAAGTTGGAGGCCAGTAGCTATGTAGCCAGCTATGATTTGAATAGGGGTCTTGTCAATGGTTAACTGCACTTGGAGTGTCTCCTGTGCATCATACTGTTTCACATTCCTGGATTTGAGTAGGTCTTTAATATATTTTGCAACTCCACCTCCTTTTGCTTTGCTGCCCACAGTTTTGGGTCTGAATGTACGATAGGATGAGTAACCTGGTATGGCTGGGGTGCTCTCTGCCACTTTGAACCAGGTTTCTGTGACCGCACAAATGTCAGCATTTTCCAGGTTTAAGAATGCTTGTGATGAGTTTAGTTTCATGTTTAGAGTCCTAGGTTTTAGCAGCATGACCTTTAATTTACATTTTGATGAGATTTTAATGTTGGTAGCTTGACCTCATGGTATTGCCTAAAAACACACACTATGGGGGAGGCAAGAGCTTTTTCCAGAAGTATGAAGTCCAGGGGAGATAGATTATGACCATCTATGGCAAAGCATCGTGGTCTGTAAATTATGTCTTCCCAGGCTGTCATGTACTGGATCCCATTTGAATGACACCAGAAACTAAGCCAATTGTTAAAGTCACTCTTTTTCTGTTTGCATTGAGGCATCATTCTGGGTGATGGTAGAATGCTGCTTAAGGCATGGAACATACCTGTCTGGGACACATATTCAGCAGGTTTGATCATGTCTCTCTTCATATAGTCCAGTGAGGTATGTCTCAAGTTATTCCCACCAACATGGTCTATGACAGAGTCATAACAGTACCTGTTGTTGAGACACTTTTTATTTATTTATTTATTTCTTGACATTTGTTAACCGGGTTAGTCCAGCTGGGCTTTTGGCTCATTTTCAGTTAGACCTGAGGAGAAAAGCTCCAAGAAATACAGTAAAAAAACAAATTCAGCTATTGTGTTATACATTGTTGGTAAAAAAAAAACAATTAGTAATGAAACATTCAAGACATTGAGTTATACAGACATTATAATATTCAATG
The DNA here is from genome assembly GCF_019279795.1 of Protopterus annectens. NCBI lineage: Eukaryota > Metazoa > Chordata > Ceratodontiformes > Protopteridae > Protopterus > Protopterus annectens. The sequence goes on from NC_056729.1 coordinate 1,374,994,949, forward strand.
CATACATTATAGCACACAATTATCTTATTTGGTGGGGCTTAAGATAAAGGGAAGGAGAATAAAAAAATAACAAGCTAGAGTTATTTGCATATTTACAGATAGTAAGGTTTGAGCCATTTTTAAGGTACCTAAAGTATAGAGAGGTATTAGCAGTAGAGGAATTTCTGATGTTCATATATATATATATATATATATATATATATATATATATGGTTCCCATTCAGAAGCCTGAAACATCATAAGCCTGAAAATCAAAATCCTGAAACCAAAAGCCTGAAAATTCAGAATCCTGAAAACTCAAAATCCTGAAAGCCCAAAATCCTGAAAGACCAAAATCCTGAAACTCAAAATCCTGAAAACACAAAATAGACATACTGATGTCATTGTGGCTTTGCTATTGTTAGCCCTGTGGTGTTAGGTCATGCGTTGGGGTCAGGTAAGTGTGGTTGGTTTTATTTTAGGGTTAGGGCGGTTTAAGTGAGTTAGGGTTAGGGCAGGTTAGGCATGTATGCAATAGTGACAAATATTGGGGTTAGGGGTTTAAGTGAGTTAGGTTTAGGCTGGTCAGGTGAGTGTGCGATAGTGACGGACCTTAGGGTTAGGGTTAGGGTCAGGGTCAGTTGGTAGATATTAGTGTCTTTATAGTGACATATTAGCATTATTTGTGTTTTCAGGATTTTGAGTTTCAGGATTTTGGTCTTTCAGGATTTTGGGCTTTCAGGATTTTGAGTTTTCAGGATTCTGAATTTTCAGGCTTTTGGTTTCAGGATTTTGATTTTCAGGCTTATGATGTTTCAGGCTTCTGAATGGGAACCATATATATATATATATATATATATATATATATATATATATATATATATATATGTGTGTGTGTGACTAGGGAAAACAGGTAGCTACACTATAAGGTGTACTTAGATGTAATAGAGGGGAGGTTAACAGTACGTATAGTAGAGATGTAATAAGCGATAATGATATGAGGTTCAAGGTAATTCATGTGGGAGAGCTAAGATAAGAGAGGAAGGGGTTAAGTTAGGGTTGTACAGGAACAAATTTTGGAGCTAAGTAGATGGAGTTTGAGTTTTTATTTAAAGTGGGCTGGATGAATAGTAGAGCAAATGTCTGTAGGAAGTTTGTTCCAAGCTTGGGCTATACAGCATTTATATAAGAGTTTGCCAACAGTTTTCCTGAGTACATGTGCAATATGGTGGATTCTGGCACCTCACAAACAACTAACCATGACTTTCTCCTTATCCAGCCTGGTGAGGGGCACATCTGTGTGTCTCACAATGGAGTCATCTATGACTAATATGTCGGATTTATGTTTAGGCCTTAATGGCTGTGAGACACAGGTGTGTGGATTATGTGTGGCGTGTGGTGTAGTGAGCAGTGGAGTTCGCATCTGTTTTTGCCTCGGAGGTCTCTTTTGTTTAGATATGTTTTTGTTGAGGACCTCCGCATATGTGGGTGTGTGTTGTATAGGAGCAGGTGGTGTCTGAGATGTGTCGTTTGTGTTAACAACCTTTTCAGTGCCAGATATACTGGTTTGTGAGGGAGAAAGCATAGACTCTAGGCTCATAATGTAATTTCATCTCTCACAAATTGTGTTTTAAGGTGGTAGTAGTACAGGTTTGTCCATGTACATGAAGCAGCTTGTACACTGCCTCAGGAATCTCATATTAAGCAGACTGGCAGGAGAAACCATAGGAAATTTTCCATTTATATTTGTCAGGATCTGAGGAAGAGCGGCGAGAGAGAGAGCTAAGAGGGTAAAGGGTGGAAGGTCTAAGAGAGTTCTACTAGGTAATCACACAAGTACTACTAAGGGAAAATTTGTAGCTGGAATATCTTGCAATGGGTTAAAAACAGTGCAGCTGCAGTGTGTGATGTACTAACAAGCCTAAAATAGCTCAAACGCAGGGTTTAAATACCACAATAAAGAGAAGATTCTAGTAACACAGAAATCTAGCCAGTTCTGCTAGTCCCTACTTTCTTCACCAGTTTGTGCAGACAAGGTCCAGGGAACCCTGCTACTCTCACTAGCAGAGGAGATAGGCCCATACCAACCCAAGATGGCTGCCAGAATCACAGAAGGCAAACACAAGATGGCTGCCCGAAACACAGAAGGCAAAAACAAACAGCTCTAGCTGCAGCAAACCTCTGTATCCAGATTATACTACTTAATTTAAGAATAAGACTACAGTAAAACTCACACAAAAGCACAGATTAACCACTTACAGGCAAAACCAGAACTCATAGTATGAAACAATACAGTTAAACAATAAAGAAATGCAGTAAAATGCAGTTAAACAGTAATGAATCTCAGTAAATACCAATGAAATACAGTTAAACAGTAATCTTTTCTAGCTAGTTTCACTGTGTGAGAGGCATTAACTGGAATTTTTTTCTATTTGTTAAACATCTGTTTGTGTTTGTTTGTTCTGATTTCCTGCCAAGGAGTGTATCATATCACTGATTTAGTTTCCCACCCTCTTTCCCTATTGGTATCATGTTCTTATACTTGGTGACTTTGCAGTTGCCCACCCCTACTGTAAATTTGATCTGGGGCACTCCTCCCAGTCTAGTGTCATTAGCTCATTCTACCTAATGCAGAGAGAACATTTGAGAAATCCAACCCACTTAGTTTCTTAACCTTGAATTATCATCTGCTTCTCCTTTCTCCCTTTCCACTTTACCAAAAAACATTTCTAAGCTTGTTTTTTTGCCTTTCCTGTGACTAGTCTAGTCCAGATACAGATTTGCTGTATCCAGGATTGTTTGTAAGCTTCTGAGCCCCCAAGCCTTTCTGTGTTGGAGGAAAGCCTTGTAGCTTAGTGGGAGTGGTAAGCACTAGATAACCTGTCTACCACAAGAGGAGTGGTTTCTGGCCCAGAAATTGTAGTATGTTGGCCGTTTGGGCAGTTTTTCCATTTCTTTCAACTTTTTAGTTTAAAAGCCTGCATTTGCACTTTTCCTGCCTTTCCTGTAACTAATCTAGTCCAGATAAAGATTTGCTATATCCAGGACTGCATGTAAGCCTCTGAGCCCACCAAGCCTTCCTGTGTTGGAGGGAAGCCTTCTAGCTTACTAGTGGGAGTGGGAAGCACTAGGTAGCCTATCTACCACAAGAGGTGTGGCTTCTGGCCCAGAAATTGTAGTTTATTGGTCATTTAGGCAGTTTTTCCATCTCTTTCAACTTTCTGGTTTAAAAGCCCATGCTTGTGCTTGTTTCCCACCTCTCCTGTAACTAGTCTAGTCCAGATACAGATTTGCTCAATCCAGGACTGTTTGTAAGCTTCTGAGTGGTGCTAAAGTCTGCTCTTCAATTTTTCCCTTAGGTCTACTAGTCCTCTCCTCTCCTGCACTTTTACTAGCTTATTAGTCTATCACTTTAAAAGACTTCTTGTTGCAATTATTGTAACACACAAAAGTGCTACCAGCACTAAACATTCTACAAGGAAACAGCTCCAGTACTTATTATTAATGACCACCCCTCCAGGCATGTCTATAGGTCAGTTCCCTGTGCATTCTCATATTAACCTGGTGAACTTGGGCATCCTGAGGCAATGTAGCAACTGCCTCATGTACACTGACAACCCTCGCCTCTTGCCTCCCAACACTCAGACTTGCAAGAGATGCACTTACATATCCAAATTGGAAGCCACACACTCTCCAGCCAAGACCGGAATAGCTGGTCAAGAGGAGAAGTCAACACTTGCACCACACCACATGGAACACATAGTCCTCCAGAACACACACCAGCACTGCCTTCACATAAAAACACAAATCGCAAACACACCTTCGCAGAGGCTCTCAATAAAAATCTACACAGACAGCAGAGACCTCCAAGGCCGAAACCCACTCAACCACCAAAACACAACACTAATCACAAGACACATAACTCTCCTAAACAGCGTGCCACTCAACCAAAGTCCATAATGCAAAACAGCATGCCCAACACACTAGTCAAAGGTGACTCGATAGTGAGGCACACTGATGTCCCACTCACTAGATTGAATAAGGAGAAGGTGACACACAGCTGCATGTCAAGCGCCAGGATAAGCCACATAATGCACACACCCATGTCCCTCAACAACAGGTACAGATATGGCTCTGTCATTGTACATGTGGGTGTGAATGACCTGAGACATACCGCCCTGGACTACATGAAAAGAGACATGGAGGAGCTCTCAGATTATGTAGCCCAGGCAGGTATGACCCTAGCCCTAAGCAGCATCCTACCATCACCCAGAATTATACCACAGTACAAGGATAAAATGATTGATTTCAACAATTTGCTAAGTTTCTGGTGTCATTCTAAGGGGATCCAGTATCTGTCTGCCTGGGATGACATGATTGACAGACCTTGATGCTTTGCCAGAGATGGCCTGCATCTGTGATCCCTGGCCTTCCAGATATTGGCCAAGGCTCTTGTCATCCCTATAGTGCCTTTTTAGGTGGTGTTTCAAAGACCAAATTACCACCATAACAGCTACAAACAAATGCAATCTGAGGGTCATGCTGCTCAATGCTAGAAGTCTAAATCTCAAAATGCACTCACTCAAAGCACTCCTTAAAATGGAGAACATCGACATCTGTGCCATAACAGAGACCTGGTTCAAGGCAGCAGAAAGCACCCCTGCACTACCAGGCTATAACTCATTCCACACCCTTCAGCAACAGAACTTAGACCAAAGCTCCAAAGGCAGTGGTGTTTCCATATTCATATAGGATGCACACACACCCAGACTAGTAGCTCAACATAACTCATCTGAGATACTTCAAGTACAGCTAACATTAGGTAAAATAGTGATTCAAGTCGTAGCCTGCTATAGGTCCCCAACCATGTACAAGACTTACAGTCCACGTTCCTAAGCACCTTGGAGAATATTAGGGTCCAACCTAACACTCTCATACTGGGCGACTTCAACTACCCCTCCATTAACTGGGAAAACTACTCATGCACCAATAAACTTGCCTAATGTTTCCTGGAATTCATTAATTTCAATGCTCTGGACCAGCTCGTTCTTACCCCCACTAGAGGTAGCGACATCCTTGACCTGGTCATTACTAACATGAACGACCATTGCTCTACACTAATAGTCAACTCCTCCCTGGTTAGATCCAACTACAAACTAATCACCTTGGAAATCATACAATGCACTGTACGGACATGTACACAAATGTATGGCTCTCACCATACCCAACACAGCCAAGACACTCTCCTCCAAAAAAAAGAAGCCAATCTGGTGGTCCCCTGCCATAAACAAACTCTACAACAGAAGGAGGAAACTGATGTGGAATAAGGTGAAGTCCCAAGAATGGAAAAATTTTCTAATCAGCCACAACAAAAAGTTGAGATCCCTCATTAAATCCTCTAAAGCTAGCTATGAAAACAGAATTGCAGCAGATAGTAAAGAAAACCACAAGGTCTTCTATAGTTATGTAAAGAGTATCCATGGCAATGCACAGATTTTCTCTGAGCTACTGCACAATGGTACCTCTTATACTGAGCCAACAGATATTGCAAATATACTGGCTGACAGATTCAGTGCCAACTTTACCCCTACCCCCCCCAAGGGACCAGTCACTATATCAGTAGTTTGCTAGGTACCCAGTATTACTGCTGCACAGGTTAAAACAGCACTGTCCCAGGCCAAGAATACAGCATCTATGGGACCTGACAATATCCCTGGCTGTGTTCTACATGAACTACAGAGTGAACTAGCACCTCACTTGTTTGCACTGTTCGATCACAGCCTCACTTCAGGCTTTGTCCTTACCGAATGGCGCACTGATAGAGTCATCCCTCTACACAAAGAAGGAGTGGCTACAGACCTTAGGAACTATCACCCCATTAGCCTGATGAGTCTGATATGCAAAGCTATGGAACACATCATCATGGACCTAATAAACAATAATATAGGGGATCTCCAAACTCTGGATCCCACACAGTTTGGTTTTGTAAAGGGTAGATCATGCCTGCTTAACTTGGTCACCTTCTTTGAGTCAGTCACCAGAGCTGTGGATGAAGGCAAGGTGGTTCATACAGCCTACCTTGATCTGGCCAAGGCCTTTGATCCCATTCCCCACTCAGGAATCATTAAAAAAAAAACTCACTAAGCTAGGCATCAACCCCTATATCACTAGGTGGGTTACAAACTGGCTCACAGGTAGAACCCACAGTGTGAAAGTAGCTGACTCCAAGTCAGACTGCTGACCAGTCACGAGTGGAGTCCCATAGGGTTTGGTCCTGGGTCTTCTCCTGTTTGGTATCTACTCTGAAGTCCAGGCCAACATAAGGTGACTCTAGCTGACAAAGTTCACAGATGATTGCATGTTGGGAGCTATTATTAACACCCAGGGTGATGTTGACATCCTACAGAAAGGCCTCACTGAGACCAGTAACTAGTGTCAGAACCATGACCTTAAGCTCAATGCCAAAAAATGTGTCATCATCCCCTTTGGAAAAATCCCAGTTCCCATGAATTACCACATCGATGGTAGTCCACTGAGCACAGAAGGCGTTCTAAGAGATCTGGGAACACAGGTTGACAGCAACCTCCTTTTTGGCTACCACATTGTCATTGTTGTCAGAAAATCCTTCTATCTGCACATCTCATTACTAAGGGTTTTCCATCCAGGAAGAAAGAGATCATTGTCTCCCTCTACTCTTCCCTCATTAGGCCAATCATTGAATGCAATACCCCATTTGACATGTACCTCACTAAACACCTGCAACAACTGGAGAGGTTGCAAAAGTACCTCACAAAGAGGATCCTGGGCCTTACACATTTGTCCTATATGGACAGACTAAAAAAACTCCAACTATTCTCTGTCTCATCTTGCCTACTTAGAGGCGATCTCTGCTTGACTTACAAAGCCATGTCTGACCCACCTCTGTTAGAAATGCTACATCTAAAGAAATCCCAATCTCTCCACACCACATGCTCCAGCGACCTCAACCTCATTACCACAATCAGCAGAACATGCTAGAGGGACAGGTTCATAACCAAGAGACTGCCCATGCTATGGAATAGACTTCCCATACATGTCAAGCAGAGCACCTCACTGGCCCTCTTCAAGAGAAATCTTGATGAGTGGATGGGAAATAGAAAATTCACCCCAGGGATCACTCCAGTGGCTTTACTTGACAGAAGCACTGGGAACTAAGGTTGGGTGGCATGATGCCAGGGTAATCCTATGGACTAGGCTTGTAAAAGCCTCAGGGCAATTAGCCTTATACACACCTATGAACCTATGAACCTATGACAAACAGATGAAGAAAGGGTGATGTGGTAGCTCATATTAGGAAGCCAGTAGACTGAAACCTCTTTTGGGTAATGAAATTGAATTACTGATAAATCTAATAATGCTGGATACAAAACTAGCCGAAGAAGGTGAATCGGGAATGACTTAGTTGTCACTAGAAGGATCATCTGGAACTGGGTTCGGGAAAGAAGTCTTACAATGCATAAGATAAAAGGTAGGATATGTAAGGGGATTTAGAACTCTGCAATGTGCATAATGTGGGTAATATTTCAGAAACTATCAGTTACTTGTTATACATTTGCTTCATTAGTTAGCTAGTGTAGGGCTCAGATCTCAGTTGAACTTTTTCATACAATACCTGGAAAATGCAATGACTAACAGAGTAATGTGCTAAAAAAGTTATCACATGCAGTTGACAGCAGTTATCAAAGCTGACATGTTATTAGTGGAGTGGCAATTACCATTATCCATAAATAACACAGTGAATATACTACTATCAAGTTTAGCAGGTTGCTAATATTTACAATATTTATAGTGGTGAAAGAAATAAAAGTATAAAATATCACCTCTGCTTGGATGATGTGCATAAATATATCCGGAGGGTACAGATGGCATACCCCCGCACAAAAGTAATTTTGATGTTATTGTTATTACCATGTATGTGAGCAGGATGTTCTGATTTAAACCACTTTAGCAGCCCTATTGATATCTTCCATTGCAGACTACAGTGTGATTGTGTGTGATCTTGAAGTCAGCTTCAGAAACTTCACAGAGACCCATTTAACTGATCTGCACATTTGGTTGTGTATATGTTATTGCAACAGCTACTAAAATAAGCAATAAATAAGCTTCAGAAACTCCACTGAGACCCACTTAACTGATCTTCACATTTGGTTGTGTATATGCTATTGCAACAGCTACTAAAGTAAGCAATAAATAAGCAGACATTTTGGATACCTACTTCCCAGATAAGTAAAACATTGGCTAGCTTTCTATAGGAAAATGGCTGTCATTCTGCATTTCAGTGATGAACTGGCCAACTTCCACTTTTCTGAAAACCTTCATTCACATTACTCTTTGGCCTGATATAAAACAGATCCAAAATATTCTGTGTATGCAATGTTTTTACAAGGAGAACAGTGTAGCCATGCATTATCCAGTAGTGGGTTATACTTCTACATATCCAATCTCACAATGTACTACATCTAAGGTCACACTAACTCAGAAAAAATGAGAAATACACTTATTCCACTTTCTCTTGGATGGTTCAAGCTTGGGGGAAGTATATTTAGAGACCAAGGGTTTGGGCTAGATCCCCTTTATTACAGGCTGCAGATAGAACATAGCATACCTGGAAAACCACAGTTAACATCAAGCATACTTTTTCTATTTCACAACGGTAAAATGGGTGGAAAGGTTTTAGGATTGCACAAAATAGCATAGTGAGCATTGGACAGTCATTGATGATATATAAAAGTAAATCATTAAAAGCTATTTTCCACTGCCATCGTCCTGGAGGTGATGAAGTTTTCCTTGAGCAAAGGCCCACAGTTATTAAGTAAGTTATTACGTTATCAAGTAAGCAAAATTCATATCAGAAGACTAGTGTCATTCTTGACTTATTTGTTCATTAAAGGAAAATAAGAAAAAAGCAGCTGTTATATAATGTGGTTCTGACATGCATGTTAGACTGGATTTATTGTAGTTAAATATAAATTACTACACAACTTGATTCGTACTCTATAAACTCAAACAGTTTTGTGAATATCTCTGGATGGTCTGTAATACTTTATGTAACTCAATGAAACAGTCCACCTTGGTGTGTAATGCTTTATGTAACTCAATGAAACAGTCCACCTTGGTGTGTAATGCTTTATGTAACTCAATGAAACAGTCCACCTTGGTGTGTAATGCTTTATGTAACTCAATGAAACAGTCCACCTTGGTGTGTAATGCTTTATGTAACTCAATGAAACAGTCCACCTTGGTGTGTAATGCTTTGTGTAACTCATTGAAACAGTCCACCATAGCGTGTAACACTTTGTGGAACTCACTGAGACAGTCCCTCATGTTGTGCAACACTCAGTGTAACTCAGCAAGACAGTCCACCATAGTGTGTAAGATTTTGTGTAACTCGCTGAGACAGTTCACCATGTTGTCCAATGGGACTTTGACTCACTCATCCCTGGTGATTCAATTAGTCCCTCTATAGGAGTCCCATCTAGGAGGAATGACAGAAGTGTGCTCGTATGCAGAATGCATTAATTCCTCAGCCCTATTAAAAACTACAGCTCACAGCAGCCAAGTACTGACTGTATGCAGAAAAGTGCATCCCACAGCCCAGACACAGCATAGCAGGCCACTGCTCCAGTTCTGCCAACCAACAGGAGAAGGTGCAAGAGCATTGCAAAATCTCACAATCATTCCTCCAAGGTGATGCCACAATTTGTCAGCTTTTCCTTTCCAATATTTCCTGATACTTGGAGAAGGGAAGACTAGAATGGCCTGTCAAGAATGAGATCCCTTCATTGGGAGATGAGCAGCCAAACATGATTTCCGCAATATTTCCTAATCAATATTATTATAAAGACATGCAACTGTATTGCCATATGATTCTGTGATGGGTATTAATTGTCGGATTATTTGTAGCATAGCGATAGCTTATACTAATCATGAAATGATGTGACATAACCATCTGATTACAGTATGTTTGTGAACTATGAAATGTCATTTTATTTTCTTGTTCATGAGCTCCATGCCCATATTACAATGAGACTGCACAAGAGGCAGCTCATGGTACTGACAGCTAGACTGCCAACCCTCCCCACCATGGAAATAGCAAAACAGAGCAAAAAATGTATTATTTATTATTTACCTTTCTGTTTTATAAAAATTATAATTCTGATTCATTTGCAGAGCGCAGGACTTCACATATGTTCTTGTGAGTGGATTTCTAAGGAGGGATGGATTAAAAAAGAAATCATCTTACTTCAAATTGAGAATAAGCAATTATGTCTTATTACACATCTTACTCCCTTTTGTAGGAGGAAGAAACTTGCATAAAAGTGACTCGTTGAGCTGCAGAAGGAAGCAACAAAAAGCCTTTTCTATTGGTTCAGTCAGAAAGTAAAAGATAAAAGTAACTGACCTTTGTGGAGATAAGAGCTCCAGAGCATTCTTTCTAAATGCATATGTAGATTTTACAAACACACAAACATATCTATATCTATATCTGTATCTGTATCTATATCTACACATACATACACCACACACGCACACACACACACACACACACACACACACACACACACACACACACACACACACACACATATATATATACACACACACACACACACACACACACACACACACACACACACGCACGCACGCGCATATGCGCACACACATATGCGCGTGCGTGCACAAGCACACACGCATATGTATGAATGTGTGTAGGCATTGATGGATGCTTGTATGTTAGGGTAGGTGAGCATAGACGCTCTGAACTGCCCCAGATTTCACAAAATGTCTAGTATTTTGCTTCATATTGTGGTCTGTTCATAACAATTTTTGTTGTTTTTTCAGGCAAAGCAATGAGGACTGCAGTCTCTAAATAATGAAAGACATTTGATTTTCAGACTTAAAAGCTTTCAGAAAAAGCATACTAATGGAAAATCTGTAATTCTAGCAACTTTCTAAGCAAACAATGATAATATTTGTCTTTAATTTTAGTCATTTGTTTTCATTATATTTTTTGTCCTTGATTCTTTAGCTAGAAGGCTGAGAGGTATGGGGATTTGAAATGCTTGAACAGCATGTATTGACAGTAGTGACTTCAGAAGACAAATTTCTATATGGCAGTCATGTGTGTATTCATTCATTTGTTCATTTGATTGCAATCAAACTTCAGAGATGTACAGCAGCCACAATCATACCACTGGCTTTAACTGATGGCCACATCTGTGTTTGTATGTGTGCCTGTCTGTATGTGTTTTACATTTCAAAATACCTAGAACCCCATGACTTCTTGTAACCTAACACCCTTGAAGTCTCCATCTTAATTGAGATACTTTCTCCACACTTATTACAGTGGGATCTTATCCATTTAAGGCATGCTAAAGAAATAAAAGAACAGGTTAAAAAGTATGTAGAAGTATGGAAAAAGAAGAAAGAAGTAATCCATCTGGATGGCATGGAGCCACTATGGTGGAGTAGATTCAGGAGAGGAGTGCTGGGGAGGAACAGAGAGGACTGGTGTGTAACGGGCAGAGGAAATAGAATCCTTTCCCTAGGGTTCCACCTATGCCTAACCATGCTGATTGTAGTCAGATATTTGATGTATAAATAGCCCATACGTTAGCAATAATGAATGCACACCAAGGCAGCCTGCAGATGAAAATGACTGACCATATCTGTAGTTTGATCACAGGTGATGGCCATTGACCTGTTGTAATAGAGCTTCACACCATTCCAGTTAGCCTCATGCATTTAGTGGCTTTCTGCTTTGCTTTGAAGTCACTCACCATCACTACACTGTACATACTGGTAATAGAAGATTAAACAGAATATAGATAGAATAGCAGAGTCATTAACTTGTAATCTGGAAATGGTACCAAAAGCCAAGGTTTAAATTCACTTTTTAAGTAAAAAAAAAGATTCTTGAGAAAAGTCATATTCATGTAACAAATCATGTAGTAAAAATCAAAATGCATGGCCTATAATAGTATACATAACAGTGGTAGAAAATTGTGCTAAATAAAATTGCAATGTATGGCAGTACATAATTCATACATGGTAGCTGCATTTATCTTTTATGGTTTAGGAAAAGTTGTGAGACACAGCTTCCTTCTGTAGAACAGCTGTTAATGCTAGGACAAACCATTATAGAGATTTACCACAAGATATTTAAAAAAATGAATTGGACTGTCAATGCTATAAGTAGTAACATTTTAAGTAACTGTGACAAGCCCAGTATGGGCTCAGATTGATCATGTCCTCTCAGACTTTCTTTCTGAATGCGTTATGAATCAAAACTCCTCAGCAGAAAAATAAACTTGTTTATTATAGATGACTTGTCTGGCTCTACTGCATTTTCAGAAAGGGTTATGTTTCATTCTGGCATTGGGAGCAAAACTCAAAGGCGAAGGTGTTATGAGCTGGAAACCCACATCTAAGGGAAAACACTACTTTCCTTAGTAGCACCATCACTGTTGTTTATAGCTAATGGTGGAGCACGTGAAACATAAAGTAAGAAATATTTAAAGGATACCATATGGCTCTTACACAGTTTCCACTATCATTTTCTCTAGTTTAGGCAATTACAGCTATAAATAACAGCTATCTGCAGAATCATGGTAAACAACATTCAGTGTGTATTGAAAAACACAAGATGTACATAACAATGCAAGTAATACTGAATGGAGAATATTTTTAGTGGTGCCAATGTGCCTGGCTCAATTTGTGACATAATGATATGTTTATTAATACATCTTGGGGGATCTTTGATAGTGGAACTCTGAAGCTTGGCTGACAATGTCCAGGGATATCATTACAACATCTTGGTGCATTTTGTGCAACAACTCATGTAACATTCTTTTTCATTTATTCCAGGCCTTCTACACCTGACAAAGTCTTCTGATACTGGTGACCATGGTGTGCTGTTAGTACAACTTTAGAATGCATGTGGATTGCCACTGGGACTCATGGTAATAGCATATCACTTTTCTGACTGCAACATTCAGTCCTCGGTCCTACATGTTATGCTACTGTAGGACCGCATTTTGTCATCCACATTCTTTGTAAAAGTTTAAACATTAATTAAAGGGGCAAATCACTAGAAAGACAATTTGAAGACAGGTCTGTTTATGCATTGCAGCATTAATTAACTTTGAAAACATACTTCATCGTTAAGTGGGAACTGCATGACTGCCTTTTATCAAGAACTTAGAGTGAAAAGGTGCATAAATTTGGTCAAATAGTAAGTTTTAGTATTTTTCTACATAAAAACTGCAAAATTAAATGTAAGTGGCTTATACACAACCCAGGTACAGTCTCACAACTTTGATATTAAATCAGTATCAACTGTACTTCAGTGCATAGAAAGAAACTGCTATCATCTTAGAAAGGTGTTTTGGATTTAAAATATATTTTGGAAACTATTCTACAAAACTCAGCATTTCTATTATTTAATAATAATTTAATACAGAAGTTAAAACTAATGATAAAAGCATTGCTCAAAGAGGCTGGCTGTCCAGTCAGATTTGTTAAATGGATAATTCAAATAAGCCAGTCTCAGATTGTGACAGATAAAAATGTCACCCATATAAACCAGTCTCAGACTGTGCTCACTTTTAAATGATCAGTTTTGAAATAAGCATTGCCTTTACAAAAGAGAACAAAGGAAAAGCTCTGCATGTAAACATATAAAACTGAAATGCACTGGCTACTCTGATGTGGCAATGAAGTGTAAAATTCAAGGGACACCATTCCTTACGCTTTTAGAGCTATGAGTAGCAAAGACATTCATTAAATGTTGATCCTTTTTGTCTAGATATTTAAGCTCAGCAGTGCCAAATGGATTATTTTTGTTTCAGAGCTTGCCTGCCACTACAGCTGAATTAAAAGCACTCTGCCTGTCCAGCAGACTGTTAATTACTTAGAATGGTAAATGAGGCTGGAAAGAAAAATACTGCACTTAAATGCCTCAGGAAATCAAAGTACCCACTGATGTTAAGCCAGTGAACTACAATGAAGTCTGAGTTGTGAAAAAAAGAGACATGAACTTCCCAGGCTGAATATTTTTAAATGCTGGTAAATGAAAATGTTGCAGACATATGGTACTTCATAAATGCAATGCAACATTTGCTTTAATTTTCACTGTCTGATTTCTGTATTATTTCCTTCCTTCTGCAGTGGTAATGTCTAATGACATTGCAACACAGCTCTGTTCTTTTCTCTATGGCATTGCTATTTTAGCTAGACTCCAGAGAATTTTTCCTCAGGAAGACAGCAAATGTTGGAGGTGTGATGGATAAGAAAAAGGTACTTGGGAACATATTTTCTGGGAGTGCGGTGAGTTTGCGGACTTTAAGGATTCCTTGCGGATATCACTGTGGGAGATGCTGAGTGGATGGATGGATTGTGTGATGAGAGAGATGATTTTTTTTTTAGCTATCGTACAGAATAGGAATTGCCTAGATATGGTATTGTATTACTCTGTCTAATTATGGTGGCTGTCAAAAAAGCAATTCCTAGAAAATGGAAATCAAAATCTAAACCAGCTTAGAAGTAGTGAATATAATAACAGAGATAAAACAACTGGAACTGAGATTTGCAGAAAAGGGTAGGAGAAAACTACATAGGAAAAATGGGAATTGTGGTAACAATACATACAGGGGTGGAATGAGGTTTAAAAGAAGGCATGACTTAAATGAGCTATGTAGTGTTTGACTGAAAATGATTGAGCAGATTATAACTGATGTATAATGTTTGCAAGGATTGTGTCAGTGTGGTTTGTTTACATTTATATAAATGTATAATTGCTTATGTCATAATTGATGGTTTAATAAAGATGTTTTTTTATTTAAAAAAGGGGCAGGAATTGAATAATGTTTGTAATGTTGCTTAGGTTATATGATATATACCAGTATATATGAAGTATAATGTTTGTTAATGTTAATTTAATACAAATTGATTACTTTTGTATAAACGTAAATTTGCCTGTGTCACAAGTGATGATTCAATAAAGGTGTTTAAAAAGACAACTTGCAAGGATTAAGGAAAACTATCATGGCTTTATCACCCATTTCTGCCTTCATTTTCTTTTATCATCTATATAGTACAAGGAGCACATCCTGAATATACACAATGGAAAACAAAAAGCAAGATATGTCTAATCTTACATTTCCTCCCTGCCACCCTTCATGATATGCATTATATAAAAGTTTGAAGTATTTTTTCTATAATGTACAAGTTCGATCTGCTCATATACTCAAAGGAACCATGACCGCAGGAATGTGTACTGCTAAAAAGAAATTGGTGTTCTATGAATAATCACATCTTACTTAATACAAGATTACATGAACCAAAAAAAAATCTAACACCTTGGGAGTTTGTTAGTTAAAAAAACAACACTCCCAGAGTTGCAAAATCACAAAAAAAATGTAATTTTCTATTGTGGAAGACAAGCCCAACTGTATGCATGCATGTGCAAGTCCACTTCCCCAAGCTCTCTCTCTCTCTCTCACTACACACACACACACACACACACACACACACACACACACACACACACACACACACACACACACACGCACACACACACACACACACACATACACACACACACATATATATATATATATATATATATATATATATATATATATATATGTAGGCATAGACATATATTTAGTATGTATTTCAACTCTGATATTATACAAACTCAGAGAAGGGGTAGGACATAATTACAATTACCTTCTTAGTCTTCTCTAAGTCTGACTTCCATGACACAGCCCAGGTGATCTTTTAGGTGTTACGTTCAGAGTATTAGTCAACTATTCCAGAATAAACACTAGGAGTCCACAGTAATCATAAGTGCAAATGAGGTAAATTCTATGCGAGGAATTAGACAGACAAACCATGGGTAGCTGTAATATTAGCCAGCCACTGGCATTTTTTAGTTGATGAATGAAGTCTGTACCTCTGTGGGTACATAACTTCAGTTTAGCCTTTCTGTAACTCAGACATTTGTTTGCTGCTGAGCTCAAATAGTATGATAATACTTCATGGGGAACTACAAGAAAACCAATCAAGAATACTGTGCCATTTCTTTACATAACAGGGAAGAAGCAGATGGGTCCAGACTTATTAAAAGACGAATATTGTAGATGGAGGACTATAGCAATTCTTGAACACATTTTCAGTGGTCAGAAATTTCCTACTTCACATGGTTGCAAATACCATTTCTATTACAAAGCATCCTGGCTATAAAACAGCACACCAAACTTCTTTTCAGATAATTTTTGCCACATGAACAAAATGTCAGTCATGTCTGTACTTTTCTTGACCTTTTTTAAAAGAAGCTTATGATAAAAAGCATCCTCTGAGAATGTCAGAAACAAGTTATTTTGTGGCTTTCAGTCCACCTCACCCAATAATACACATATGGTGCTTCATCTGCTTTGGGGAAGAGCATGGTATTAGAATGACTAAATCCACTGAGCTTTATATAACACGGCAGCCATAATTACAGAAGATAGCTAATAATTAGCTCTAATGCAGTGTAAAAACTTATTGAATAGTTCTTATATTTCTGCTTCTTCTAATATTGAGGATTTCCCCTAATATAAAAAGGAAGTACTTGTACTTAAGGACAGAGTGCACCATAAAGGCTGTCCATCAACAGATAAGTTTAAAAAAACAGAAGTAAATCAAACTGTTTGATAGGATCCTCTGAGGGAAAGCCACAAGTACCCCCAGGCCTTTACTTCAAAATCGGACCTTTCCTTTTCCAGATGCTGAAGTTGAGGTCCATCCACCTAGTGTACTGTTTTGTTTGTATGGGTTCAATGACACTTCATGGATACTTTACTGCTTCAGAAACAAACACTATTATCTGGAGATAAGCATATGTGTTCTTCAAAACTTCATGGATACCGTACTGTGCATGTGTTTTGCAGAACTTCATGGATACCATACTGCTTCAGGAGCAAACACTAAAATTTGGAAGTAAGTGCATGGGTTCTACAACACTTCATGGATAATGTACTGCTTTAGGAACAAACATTAACATCTGGAGGTAAGCATGTGGGTACTACAACACTTCATGTATACCTTACTGCTTCAGGAACAAATACAAACATCTGGAGGTAAGCATACAGGTTCAATAACACTTAATGGATACTGTACTGCTTCAGTAACAAACACCAACATCTGTTGGTAAGCACATGGGTTCTACAACACTTCAAGGATACCTTACTGCATCAGGAACAAACACTAACATTATGAGGTAAGCATGTGGGTTCATTAGCACTTACTGGATATTGTACAGCTTAAGGAACAAACACTAACATCTGGAGGTAAGCACATAAGTTTTAACACACTTCCTGGACACTGCACTGCTTCAGAAACAAACACTAACATCTGGAGGCAAGCTCATGGGTTCAGTAACACTTCATGGATACAGTACTGCTTCAGGAACAAACACTAACATCTGGAGATAAGCACATTTGTGCAATAGCACTTCATGGATATCTTACTGGTTCAGGAACAGACACTAACATCTGGAGATACGCACATGGGTTTTTAACACTTCATAGATATTGTACTGCTTCAACAAACACTAACATCTGGAGGTAAGCGCATGGGTTCAGTAACACTTTATGGATGTTGTAATTCTTCAGGAACAAACACTGAGATCTGGAGGTAAGCACATGGGTTCAATAACATTTCGTGGATACCTTACTCCTTCAGGAACACTCACTAACATCTGGAGGTCAGCACATGGGTTCAATAACACATCATGGGTACTTACTGCTTCAGGAACAAACACTAACATCTGGAGGTAAGTACATGGGTTCAGTAACACATTACGGGTACCTATTGCTTCAAGAACAATCACTACCATCTGGAGGTAAACACATGGGTTCAGTAACACTTCATGGATACCTTGCTGCTTCAAGGAACAAACTAACAGCTGGAGGTAAGCACAAGGGTTTAATAAGACTTCATGCATATGGTACTGCTTCAGGAACAAACATTAACATCTGCAGGTAAGTGCATGGGTTCTACAACATTTCATTAACACCGTACTGCTTCAGGAATGAACGCTAACATCTGGAGGCAAGATCATGGGTTCAATAACACTTCATTGATACAGTATTGCTTCAGAAACAAACACTAACATCTGGAGATAAGCACATTTGTTCAATAACACTTCATGGATATCTTACTGGTTCAGGAACAAACACTAACATCTGGAGGTAAGTGCATGGGTTCAGTAACACTTTATGGATGTTGTAATTCTTCAGGAACAAACACTGAGATCTGGAGGTAAGCACATACTGCTTCAGGAACAAACGCTAACATCTGGAGGTAAGGGCAATGGTTCAATAACACTTTATGGATACTGTACAGCTTCAGGAACAAACACTAACATCCTGAGGTAAATGCATTGGTTCAGTGACACTACATGGGTACTGTATTGCTTCAGGAGCAAACACTAACATCTGGAGGTAAGCTCATGGGTTCCATAACACTTCATGGATACTGTACTGTTTCAGGAACAAACACTAACATCTGCAGGTCAGAGCATGGGTTCAATAACACTTCGTGGATACCTTGCTACTTCAAGGAACAAAAACTAACATCTGAAGGTAAGTGCATGGGTTCTACAATGTTTCATGAATACCGTACTGCTTCAGGAACATACATTACATCTGGAGGTAAGCGCATGAGTTCTACAACATTTCATGAATACTGCACTGCTTCAGGAGCAAATACTAACATCTGGAGGTAAGCCCATGGGTTCAATAACACTTCATTGATACTTTACTGCTTCGGGGACAAACACTAACCTCTGGAGGTAAGCAACTACTTACTGCAAAATCAAGACAGATGGCTGTGATATTATAGATGCACCTTAACCCTATTTGCTGCGTGTGCCTATTGAATCTGTTTAAATTAGTATCCCTGTTACAAATCTTGATTGAACCTCTCCAAAAATGCATTGTAAAGGGGAGGCAGAATATTTATTTATTTATTTATTTTACATTTGTTGACCGGGATAGTCCGACTGGATACTTGTCCATTTTCAGCAGTGGCCCAGGGAGAAAAGCTCTAAACATACATACATACAGAAAAACTGTTATATTAAACAAGTTAAACCACTGTTTCAGATACAATACATAGGATAAAAGTCAATCATTCTAACTAATGTCTTTCGGCTTTTCCCAGTTAGGGGTCACCACAGTGGAACTCCAGTCCGCTAATGATTGGCAGTGGATTTTTACAGTGCAGAGGTGCCAGCCTATTGCCCAACCTTCAGAGAAGGTACACTGTCATAGATAAATCTGATTTGTTATAGATTAACAATTAGGAAGCAATGTAGAGGTGGCCAAAAGATGTCTTTAGCACATGTTTATATTGCCAGAGTTAGTCAGGATTAGAGCAAGGACATAGCCATTGCCTTTTAAAGTACTGTTTTAGATTTTTTTTTAATTGGGTTAGAATGGGTTCTGAAGTAAGCTCAGCAGGAATTGAGTTCCATATTTTGCCAACAGAGTTGGCATATAGAGAGTCTCCAGGTGAGTTATTGCTTTTGAGGGTATGAACTAGTAGTTTGCTGGATGAGCAAAGTGTCTTGAGGTTGCTGTAAGGGGTGATAATTTTTGAAAGTACGGGTCTGTTTTCAGATTGGTAGAGAATTTTATGCGCTACTATTAGCTGATTGTACGGAAGTTGGATAGGCAATTCTAGCCACCCTAGATTCTTTAGGTTCAGATAGTGGTATGTTCTGTATGCTGCTCCAGTGGCAAATATAGCAATATGATTAAAGCAGCTAGAGAGTTTATTAAGGTCAAACTTACTCAAGTTTGTGAAGAGAGGGGATGCATAAAGGAGGGTGGAAAGTAGATGTGTCCAGGCAATTACCGTCCTAGCTAGTGGAGTGAGGAAAGGTTTGATCATGTATAGTGAGCCACATTTTTTATTAACTTTTTTAATAGTTTGATTAATATGTATATCAAACTTGAGGTTAACAACTGTTACACCTAAGAGTTTGGTACAGGGATCTGGGACAATGACAGTGCCATTGTTAGATTTTATAGTAAAGGTTGGAGCGGAGGCTTTACGAGTCAGGGAGAAAAGCAGTAGCTTCATTTTGTTAGGATTTAATAGGAGACATTGATTACAGAGTCAATTTTTGACAGTATTAAAAAATTTTGGGATAGAGTCTGCAGACTTAAAGGGGAGGTGACAGATCAAATCAAAGTGGAGTCATCTGCGTATTGAATGCAGGTGGCTGTTGGGATGACTGTGTACAGGTCATTCTCTATATTTATGTATGCAAATATATATATATATATATATATATATATATATATATATATATAATAAATATGTGTGCGTGTGTATGTATGCAAATATATATATTTATATATATATATATATATATATATATATATATATGTGTGTGTGTGTGTGTATATTATTGTATACATTTTTAAGGTCATGCAAGAACGAGGCTGTTAATTCCGCTGTTGTCCATACCAGTTGAAAAGTGCCTAAAAAACAGGCCCAACAAAGTGCAGTATCTAGTGGCCAATCCACATCCATCTGCAAGCCAACATTTGTAGATGCAGAAAATGAGGTGGAAATACAATCCCTCTGTCTCCATGGCTGATGGCTCTTAGTTGTACATGCTTCCAACCAGGCCTTTTGAGATTATACCTGGGCTGAAATGGTCAGTAAAATAAATGTGGTGGTTGCTCAGGACAGCTCCATCAAATGTATTGCAGGGCCATGAATGTGATTCATGCTGCCTCACACTGTACACAAGAAATACCACATGAATGGAGGGCAATTAGTAGTGGGTTGTCAACCAAGCCATCTTTCATGGAAATGAAGGAGTTCCTGGCTTTACTGAGTCCAACAGTATAAAGCTGGATGTTGGGTAAGTTGGACAGGTCCTATACAGATTCAACTGCAAATGACAATTGTGTGTAGTCTTAACTCAGTATCAGTAGCTGCAACTCATACTTAACACATAATCAGTGTAATGTTCATTAAATCTTATGAATTATGCTACACAGGTACATCAGAGCTGCACTTCTGACACCCATCTGCACAAGGCATGGCTGGGGGTATTACTTTTTAACAAAGTTTGGAGTTGAAAACATATCAGTTGCACTTTTAGTTGTGATGCTGGGACATATTTGCACTGGGCATTTTTTGATTTGGTGCAGTCAAAGGTGAATCATTGCATGGCTCCAGCACGAGGAACTGCCCCATCTGATTTTAGAGGATCTGTAGACTCTTATAATGATGGCAGAGATGAGCTGTCAGGGGATGCAGAGGATGTGTCTGACACAGAGAGTGTGACTGCCACATTCCATACATAAGTCACAGACACAGTTTCTATGCTCATGATACACAGAGATCTGAGATAGGACAGGTTGATGGAGATACTATGGATCAGAGAAGTATAGAGGCCCACAATAAACAAATATCAGAGTTTGATCAAAGCATTCATGGGCAGAGAGATCCACATGGTGGTGGTTGGGAGTGGGTGGGGTGTGTGTGTGTGTATATGGGTGATGGTAATAGTGCTTACAGGAGATATGATTACTGCCCTCCCCCTAATGTCAGTCAGTGGCCATAATCCAACATAAGTACAGGGCCATAATGGAGGCACAAGCTAGTTCCACCACAGTCATGGCACAGATTGTGAGAGTGATCCAGGCTGTGCATGCTTGCCTACAGGAGTGCATATTTTGTATGTGTGATTCCTTGGCTAGACAGACCATGCAATGTCTTCACTGGCTTGCTTAGCAGAGGCAAGTACCCTGACTGCTGGTCATCTCCTACAAGCACATATATTTGCCAATATGGCCATGGATGAGCAAGATGCTGTTCAAGTGGTGCTAACACTTTCACATCAGTGGTCAAGGTGTCTACATTGTGGTCAAGGTGACCCTGTGATTATGGCCATCATCATGCTGACACATGGTCAAGGTCAGGCAGCACACTAGCATATAGCCTAGGTCATGGTGCAGTCACTTGCAACTCCTGACAGAGCCATTTCTTGTGGGAAGGGGCATGCATGGAAAGCTGAATCCTCTATCATGCATGCCCTAAACTTGTTCATGAGGCCAAGCTACAGTGCTGCTGGAGATCTTGTAAATTTTAAGCTTTGCAAACTTTGTTCAGATTGATACACGTAAAGTTGCCATTCCAAAGAAATTTTATTACAGCTTTATTATTTGAATTGAACTATTCTAGAGAGATTCAGGGAACTGTTGTAAAAACACTCCTTTTTACTATTGATGATTTCAGTAATTTATTGAATATACATTTAGAGTGGGAATATAAACTATTCTTTTATTATAGTAACCAAGTGTCCTATATTTATGTGTGTATTTGTACCTATTTTTTTTTATATTTGACTTCAAGGTATTTAAACTCTTGTTGTTCATTTGCTCTGTTATGAGTTGCATCTGGCTCCTAGAGTGACCTCATGGAGAGCCACCATTGCCCAAAGAGATTTCAAGACAAAGGGTGGGAAACAGAAGTAGGTTGCCTATCTCTCACGCACACACACACACACACACACACACACACACACACACACACACACACACACACACACACCTATAAGCAATTTAGAATCCCAGTCCACCTTTAGTGGTATATTAACTTTGGGGACTAGGTGATTGTAATCAGCAATATCCATTAATCTACACGGAAATAGCACTGATCTATATTCAATGAAATTGTAATAATTTGAAAGTTTATTATAATCCTCTACTATTGTTGATACTTTTATAATTACTTTTTAGAGTTACTAAAATATATCAGAATGTCATTTGCAAGGACATAGTATTAATCATCTTTCAACCAAAGCATATTTCCAAACGTTTGAGATCTTATATTCTCTCATTTTCTCTCTGATGGTAATTGTCAGATAGAATTTAACTTTTTATATAATATTTTATATACTTAATATGTACCATGGTTGTTTAAACCCTCAGTATTACTCTTGTACTTTAACATGTTCATTTATAAATTGTATTCTGTTTCTCCTGTGTATATACACTTGTATGTTAATATTTTATGATGTTTTGTTTTTGTATTTGCTTATCTGTGGAGTTTTTCTCCTCAGGTCTCCACTGAAAAAGAACTCTGCTGCCAAGTTGAACTAACCTGGTTAACATATGTTAAATAAATAAATAAATTATATAATATGGCAAATGAAAGACTAAATGGACAGAATAAAAAAAGTTAAGGGGAAATAGGGCATCCTTGTGAGATACCATATCTTACCACCTTTTAGCTATACATTTGAAAAAATAATTTACAACCTCCTTGATAAATATGTTAAAATACCCAATTATCTCTTGATAGCAACATTGCTTCTGGACCAGAAGAAGCACAATGACTGTAGTTGCACACTCATACATCAGGCACTGCAGAATGTAAATAAATTTCAAACTTTCCCTCCAAACCATTCTGTTGTAGAGGTTTAGATCCCTTGACTGAGTATTTTTGATGTAATTTGATTTGCTAAATCCATCAGTATTAGGTTGGAGTATGGCCTGTCTGCCAGACACAGCTCACCTTTTAGCAGTATGCAGGATGCTGAGTATAGTGACAGGACTTTACATCTGTCCAAGCAGGACATATTGTTTAGACTTTGTATCCTTTCAGTAAAGTATCCCTTTTGCTGCATGTGTCTGAAAATGTCTTAATCTTTTTATAAGCTGTAGCAGCCTTAAATCATTCTTTCCATCTTCCAATTACATGAACAATAGCTCTTTCAAATAACTATGGTGCTGATGAAATACCAAATGGAACTCTAAGAGATCTATATCTATCCTAATATTGTATTAAATGAAGATACATTGTTTGCTCAGGTGGAGTAGAGGGAGAAAGCTATGGTGATGACCCAGAAAAACTGGAATTTCACTAGTACCTTTGGTGCCTATTGAGGCTAGTATGGGGAGGTGAGAAATGATGAAACTTAAGCATGCCCTTCTCTCTTCAGAGAGAGGAGAATGATATACACTTATTAACATACTGTCTTTGGTAGAACCCTAATGGAGATTGGAGATTACATGGAGGTACTTATCTACATGGTGAGAAGGCCAAGTGATCTCATCACAAGAAGAAATGATCTATACTGTCTATCAGATAGCCTCAGTGATCACTATCCCACTTATCTGGTCAGAAAGAGAAAAATCCCAACTACAGAACCCATTCTATTACAAACAAGAAATTAAAAACAACTCAATCCCAGCAAAATTACAGAGATACTTAAACATTGTAATTGTGGCTTATTAAAACAGCTCCCCTTACAAGAAGCCATGAATTACTTCAACTCTACTTTCCTTCCCAATCTAAACTCCCAAGTACCCAGTAGATGCATATGTCTTAAATCTAACTATGCCCAATGGTTAAAAAAGAAACACTAACTCTTCTCAGGCTTAGAGATAAGACTTGGTCTACCTGGAATACAAATAGGACTCAACCCACATTCCAAGCTTATTGGGAACTTAGGAATAAAGCAAAGAAACAAATTAATATAGATAAAGTTAACTATTACATAGAAATACAAACCAAACACCACAAAAATCCACAACAATTCTGGTCCACAATAAACAATATCCTTCTCCCAGGTTACAACAACTCAGACAATATAGGCACCCAATTTAACAAATACTCTACAGAAACTATCTTAGAACTGTCCAAAAAATCAGACAACCTTGACAAACCCTTCTTCCCTACACCAAACACCACATCCACCTTCTCACTGCAACCAGTAGCAACTGACACTATCAAAAATCTTCTGAAAAAAATAAAACCGACTACACTAGCTGTAGACAATCTACCTGCAGAATACTTAAAACTAACTGCAGAAGGCATAGCATATCCCTTATCTATACTTATCAACAGCCGAACACCAGATCCCTCCCATTTGGAAAACCTCATACATCATTCCCCTACATAAAAGTGTCCCATCAACTGATCTTAATAACTATTGACCTATTGCAATTTTGTCACCACTATCAAAAATTCTACAAAGAGTAATTCATAAGCAGGTCACTGAATATTTATTCAATAACAAACTACTATGTAATACCCAACATGGCTTCAGACCATTCCATAGCACAGCAACCGCACTAAGGTCATTTACTAATATAGTCAGCCATCACAGGACCCACAATAACTATGTCTTATCTATCTTCCTGGATCTGTCAAAGGCCTTTGATATAGTCTCCCATGCTAACCTACTAAACACTCTCTCTGATCTGCATTTCTGCAACTCCACCCTAGCTTGGTTCAAAGATTACCTTACATGATGTGAACAAGCAGTCTCATGGCAACAGACCTTATCTTCCCTATTACCAGTGGCCCTTGGAGTTCCCCAAGGCTCTATCTTAGGCCCACTACTATTCATTATATTTGCTAATAACCTCCATCTTGCAAGCACACATACTTCTCTCATCCAATATGCAGGCGACTCAATTGTGATTTGTTCTGCTCTCTCCTTACTAAAACTTCAGACTCTAACTCAAAAAGCAAAAAATATATATGGTAGCAGGATAAAGGTTGGTAAGACAAAAATAAGAATAAAATAAATGAAGAAATACCAAACCAACAGGCTAAAATCCAGGAACTTTAATAGATGCATTCAAAAGAATGGTAAGCGCTTTCACAGTGACCACACCGCTTCATCAGACAACATTAACTAAGAAATACAAGTCTTTTATACAAAGTGTGACCAATAAAAAGCCCTTAATTATGGTGTCATCAAAAAGTTACACATTTTTTTAAAAGAACACATACTGCAGAAAACACATTCATAAATCATGAATAAAAACAGTTATAAAATGTATGCAAACATATTGCACTTATAAAAATATATATGAAAATAAAACATATTAATGTCTTAGTCTATGTTCTTTCAGGAAGGGTTTCAGTGAAAAAAAAAAACATTTAGACCAGGTGTTTTTTCTGCATTCAACAATAAAATCCACTTCTGTTCTATAGTTTCAGTGTAGTTTTTAAAATCACCTCCTTTTAAATTAGTGTCTAAATCTTGCAATACAAAGAACCTAAATGAGTGTGTGGTACCATGGCTCATAATATGTGCTGCTAAGGCATTACTATCTTTTTTATTCTTTATGTCTCTCTGATGTTCAAAGACCCTATCCTTAAAGGGTCTATTTATCTTGCCAACATAAAATGCATGACATAGCTGACAGAAAGAAAAATATACAAGGTTACACATTTTGCAGTCAGCATAAAAATCAACATTAATAGTGAATCGTAAAACTGGGTGTGTGTATGACAGACAGGTAAAAATAAATTTACAGGCTGAACAACTTCTGCAAGGAAATGTACCAATCCTGTCAGATAATAGGTTCCCTTTCCCTAACATATTGGAATTATAACAATGATGTTACTTGGGGGATTTGTTGTTTCTGAAAGAAAAATGTGGAACACTTCCTATCTTGTCTTTTAACTCAGGTACAATGTTCAGTATCTTCCAGTTATTCTTTATAATGTCACAATATTGACCTATATCACTAGAATATTGCCATCCTACTGCATGTGTGCTTGTAGTTGATTTAAAATAAGGCCTGGATCTATCTAATCTCTGCTTCCAAGTTTCAGAGATGGAGGTATCTATTTCTATTTCTCGATAGCCCCTTTCTAAAAAATCATTTTTCAAAGATTCAAGAGCTTTGCATACAACTGTATCATCATTATGAAGCCTAAATATTCTATATACCTGCTCTTTAAGCATATTTCTCATTATATGTCTTGGATGCCTAACCGAAACACCAAAGGCGGAGGTGTGTCCATATTCATTAAGGATATCCACACCTCCAGGCTAGTTGCTCAGCATAATGCATCCGAGGTTATCCAAGTGCAACTAACTCTGGGCAAAACTGCAATCCAAATTGTACCTTGCTACAGATCACCCACCATGCCCCAGGATTTCCACTCATCTTTTCTTGATGTACTGGAACATATTAGGTTTCAACCAAACACCCTAATAATGGGTGACTACACCATTAACTGGGAAAACTACTCGTGTACCAACTCCTTAACTCAATGCTTTCTGAAATTCATAAACTCCAATGTCCTGGATCAACTTATCCACACCCTCACCAGGGGCAACAATATCCTAGACCTAGTCATTACCAACACGAGTGACCGATGTTCCACACCTGAAGTCAACACCTCGTTGGTCCGATCCGACCCTAAGCTAATCACCCTTGATAGCCACATCCCACCCCCCCCCCCTACTAAGGAAACCACGGTAAATAAATTTCTCCAAAGTCAACTTCATGCTTCTTAAGACAGAAGTGGTGAACTTCATGACACCCATGCAGATGGACAATACAGTTAGAACTGCTGAATCCTACACAAATGCACTCTATAAGCACTTACATGAGTGCATGGATCATGCTGTCCCAAACAGAACCAAGATGCTATCTTCCAAAAAAGGAAGCCGATCTGGTGGTCCCCTGCTGTAAACAAACTTTACAACAGAAGGAAGAAACTGTTGCAAAAGAAAGTAAAATCCCATGAGTGGAGGAGTTCCCTGGTCAGCCTCAGTAAGAAGCTGAGATCCCTTATAAGATCAAAGCTAGCTACAAAAACAAAATCGCCACTAATTCTAAGGACAACCACAAAGCATTCTATAGCCATATCAAGAATCTCAATGGCAACACCCAGATCTGCTCTGAGTTACAGCACAATGGCACAAAAATTATAGAATCAACTGATATTGCCAGCATCCTGGCAGATAGGTTCAGTGCTAACTTTACCCCCCCCCTCACCCCCTAAAGGGACCATATCTATACAGGAAGAATTCAGAGTCCCTGTAATCACAACTATGCAGGTAAAGGTGGCACTCTCTAAAGCCAAACACACAGCATTCATGGGACCGGACAACATCCCAGGCTGCGTTTTACATGAACTTCAGAATGAACTGTCTCCCCACTTAAGCACCATGTTCAATAATAGCCTTGCATCAGGCTTTGTGCCCACTGAATGGCACACAGCAATAGTTATCTCACTCCACAAAGGGGGAGCCACCACTGATCCCGGGAACTATCGACCTATTAGACTGACGAGCCTGGTCTGCAAGGCCATGGAACGTATCATCATGGAACTCATAAACAAAGAAATTGGTAACCTCCAAACACTGGATCCCACCCAGTTCGGGTTTGTGAAAGGCATATCATGCCTTCTGAACCTGATTGACTTCTTTGAGGCAGTCACCAAAGCCGTAGATGAGAGTAAGGTGGTTCACACAGCCTACCTTGACCTCGCCAAGGCTTTCAACACCATCCCCCATTCTGGAATTATAGCTAAACTTACTAAACTAGGTATAAATCCCTACATCACAAGATGCCAACTGGCTTACTGACAGAACCCACACTGTAAAAGTTGCAGACTCCAAATCTGACCTCAAAGCAGTGACAAGTGGAGTACCACAGGGTTCCTTCCTGGGACCTCTCCTGTTTGGTATCTAATTCTCTGAAGTACAGGCTAACACAGAAGGCCTCTGGCTAATGAAGTTCGCAGATGACTGCAAACTAGGAGCCATAGTCAAGTCCCCAAATGATGTGGACATCCTACAGAAGGGCCTCGCTGAGACAGATGCCTGGTGTCAGAGCCATGGCCTCAAGCTCAATGCCAAAAAGTGCAATGTCATCCCCTTTGGTAAAAACTCTGTACCCATGAACTACCACATAGGCAGCAATCTACTTAACACCGAATGTGTGATAAGAGACCTTGGGACCCAGGTGGACAGTAGTCTCTCCTTTGATATTCACATTGCCACAGTAGTCAGGAAGTCCTTCTACGTGGCACACCTCATCATAAAAGGGTTCTCATCCAGGAAAAAAGAGGTCATTGTTCCCCTCTACTCGACACTCATTTGATCCATTATAGAGTACAACTCCCCTTTTGGAATGTACCTCACAAGGCATCTGCAGCAGCTGGAAAGGCCACAGAAGTACCTCACAAAGAGGATTACTGGCCTCAAACAAATGCCCTACAATGACCGCCTCAAAAAACTCCATCTTTACTCCATAGCATATCACCTACTCCAAGGTGATCTCTGCCTAACATATAAAGCTATGTCAAACCCAGAGCTGTTGGACATGCTACACCTAAAGAAATCCCAATCCCTCCAAGCTACATGCTCTAGGGACCTAAACCTTGTCACCACAATAAACAGGACATGCTGGAGGGATAGATTCCTGTCCCAGAGACTTCCCATACTCTAGAACAGGCTACCCATCTATGTCAAGCAAAGTTCTTCATTAGCACACTTCAAGAAAAATCTTGATGAGTGGATGTGAAATAGGAAATACACCCCGGGGATCACTTCTGTGTCTCTGGTTGACAGTGGCACAGGAAAATAACTTTCTTGGGTGGCGTAAGCCAGTGAACCTTGTTATCTAGGCTTACGTAGGTCCTTGGGCGGATAGCCTAGTACCTACCTATGAACCTACCTATGCATACTATTATTGTGTAAAAGTGCATTCCTGCGTGTAGGTTTTCTATATAGGTTGGTATGGACAGAATCAAAGTCTGCTTTGTCTATTTTGACATCTAGAAATTCTAAATGTTCAAAAGAGTGTACACATGTAAATTTCAGAAAGGAAGTGGTATTATACATATACCGCATGAAATTGTTCAAATCATCAACAGCCTATATAGAAAACCTACACGCAGGAATGCACTTTTACACAATAATAGTATGCATCCAAGGCATATAATGAGAAATATGCTTAAAGGACAGGTATATAGAATACTTAGGCTTCATAATGATGATACAGTTGTACGCAAAGCTCTTGAATCTTTGAAAAATGTTTTTTTAGAAAGGGGCTATTGAGACATAGAAATAGGTACCTGCATCTCTGAAACTTGGAAGCAGAGATTAGATAGATGCAGGCCTTATTTTAAATCAACTACAAGCACACATGCAGTAAGATGGCAACAGGACTCTACCAGTAATATTTTAGAGTGCCTCTACAATATTCTAGTGATATAAGTCAATACTGTAACATTATAAAGTATAACTGGAAGATACTGAACAGTGTACCTGAGTTAAAAGACAAGATAGGAAGTACTCCACATTTTTCTTTCAGAAACAACAAATCCCTCAAGAAACATTTTTGTTATAAGTCCAATATGTTAGGGAAAGGGAACCTATTACCTGACAGGATTGGTACATTTACTTGCAGAAGTTGTTCAGCCTGTAAATTTAGTTTTACCTGTCTGTCATAACCACACCCAGTTTTAAGATTCACAATTAATGTTGATGTTTATGCTAAATGCAAAACGTGTAACCTTGTATATTTTTCTTTCTGTCAACTATGTCATGCATTTTATGTTGGCAAGACAAATAGACCCTTTAAGGATAGGGTCCTTGAACATCAGAGAGACATAAAGAATAAAAAAGATAGTAATGCCTTAGCAGCACATATTATGAGTCATGGTACTACACACTCATTTAGGTTCTTTGTATTGCAAGTTTTAGACACTAATTTAAGAGGAGGTGATTTTAACAACCACACTGAAACTATAGAACAGAAGTGGATTTTTTTTGTTGAATGCAGAAAAAACACCTGATCTAAATGGGTTTTTTCACTGAAACCCTTCCTGAAAGGACGTAGACTTAAGACATAAAGAATATGTTTTATTTTCATATATATTTTTATAAGTGCAATATGTTTGCATACATTTTATAGCTGCTTTTATTCAGGATATATGAATGCGTTTTCTGCAGTCTTTTAAAAAATTTGTAACTTTTTGATGACATCATAATTAAGGGCTTTTTATTGGTCACACTTTGTATAAGAGACTTGTATTTCTTAGTTAATGTTGTCTGATGAAGCGATGTGGTCACCGTGAAAGCGCTAACCACTTTTCTGGATACATCTATTAAAATTCCTGGATTTTAGTCTGTTGGTTTGGTATTTTTTCATTTATTTTATTCTAACTCAAAAAGTCTTTCATGAAGTTGAGCCCTGGCTCACAAATGCTCATCTAATCTTAAACCCTAAAAAAAAAAAAAAATATTTATCTTCTCACCTAACAAAAGTCCTCTCCACTCTAACACTTTCTACATTACCTCACATAACAATACCATCATAACCCCCTGACTTCACACTAAACTATTGGGAGTTGAAATAGACCATAAGGTTAAAATTGACATTCATATTTCCCAGACAGATAAAAAATTACACAAAAAACTCGGTACGCTATACAGGGCAAACACTACTTCACCAAAAATACCAAAAATATCCATTGCTCAACCCCACTTACTATCAACCTTACTATATGCAGCTCCAATTCTCACTAATCTTAGAAATCTGAAATACATAAACTTGAAACCTGTTACAATAAAATAACTAGATATGAAACAAACTTACCAGCTAGATCACATCACTACCTAGCACTCAAGCAACTCAACTGGTTAGAACTCCCCCAACTCCTACACCATACACAGCTCACAATGGCCCATAAAATCTTCTCTGATCTTGAGAAAGTACCTGCCTCACAAACATTTCTTCAATCCTATGCTACTAGCAGACCTCTCCAAACCACCAAAAGAAAAAAACCCACATAAATATCCAAAAATCAAGCAGGAGATTTCCTCTTTGCAAACTACATAAGTAAGATCTGGAATAGCCTGCCAGCAAAAGTTACCTCCTTAACATCCCAACACTATTTGAACCAAGCCTAAAAACACCTTAACAAATGGCTTTGCCCTTGCTCTACTCCCAACTAATAGCTACCAACTCACTCTTCACTGTCACCTCTTTAACTCCTCTGCACACTTTACACAATCTTACCTATAGAATGTTACATTATCGACATCTGACTGTCTAAAGCAATAAATAACCTGTTTTCTTAAAGTCTAACAGAAATAGTGAACTGACACTCGATTACGTAAATGGTTGACATTTGCCAATATGGTTATTGTAGTCCTTTACCCTGTGTGAATGAAACTGTTTAATTTCTTTTGTTAATAAGTCAAGATTTGTTTTTGGATTTACTGAATTAATTATATTTTCTGTTATTAGTATTTTGTACTTGTATAAGTTTTACACATTTTATATGTTTGGAGCTTTTCTCCTCAGGTCTCTGCTGAAAAAGGGCTTTCTTGCTCAGTCAGACTAACCCAGTTAACAAATGTCAAATAAAATAAATAATAAATGTATTGCATGCCAAACCTTTGGATGCAAACAAGCATGTATGTTGAGTTAGGGCTTAAAATGGTAAAATGGTGAAAGAACTGATGGCTGACACAATGATAGCTAGGGGGCTAATAGTCATCAAGCACAGAGCCAAACAGAAAATAAAAAATGCATGCAATTTTGGGTTGTGCTCATCTAACTTTGCTAGAAACTACTGATTGTATCTCGTACTAAAAATAATTTAGTATTTGGCATTCTTAAGACCCCTTCCTAAGCATCACTCACTTTATTCAGATCTTACAAGTCAATCTAAATATAAATCTTGTCTTACTTTAAAAAGGTGTCCACAATATTCACCACTTCTGTCAGATCTAATTACTTTTAATAATGTCTAAACTTTTCATTTGCTTTAAACCCTGTTCTATTTTACCCCTGACAGCCATTGGTGCATTCATTTAGATTTGTGTCACTTAATAGGATATTGTGTTTTATTTGCATGGTTTGTTCATCTGGCAGTCTTTCTAAACCTGTACATAAATCAGTGTAGCCATAAAGCATATCATTGCAATGGCTCAGCAAAATATGTGTGAATGTGTGAGTGGCTCTGGATATGTGCACCATTTGGTTCAATATTGTGAATTAATTTACCCATTCCTGACTTATATTAGGAAAATGAACATGGATAAGTGTTTATGATTTGAAAAAAAAATTGTATTTCTTGGAAATTAATTCCATGTTTGCAATTTTTGGCATAAGAAATGTAGATATAACCTTCTTGCCCTAGAAGATTTGGAGCTAGTAGGAGACAATCCTTCATTGTGCTGGTATCCATACTAGTCATTGTTTACTGTTGATTGGAATTCTCCCTCTCAGTGGGAACAGTCAGATTTGAAGCAAAATTCCCATGAAAAATAGTTGGTATCTTGAAGATAAAAGCCTATGTGAAGAAAGTAAATGCAGAAGCCTGTTCTTTTAATTCTTTTATTAAAGAACAATTTGAAAAAAAAAGAACAGCGTTCTGCATTTGCTTTCTTCACTTAAGCTTTTATCCTTGAGATAACAAGAATGGTTCATCTTCCAGGCCCTAACTTGTAAATGTTTCATCTCCCAAGCCCCTGCTTAGGATGCATGGCTAGGCTTAAAAAAGGGCATTGTGGTCATAAACACCTATGAACTTATGAACCTATAAGAATGATTTGAAAAAGAAGAACAGGCTTCTGTGTTTACTTTCTTAATTTAAGTTTTTATCCTTGAGATAATTATTTTTCATGGGAATTTTATTTCAGACCTGACTGTTCCCATCAAAAAAGAGTAATTCCAATCATTATCATTAAACAATGGCTATTATGGATACCAGCTAAACTAAGGAGTATCTCCTACTAGCTCCAACCCATCCGGGGGGAAGTAGATTATATCCATGCTTCCCGTGATCTGGAAACACCACTTCTTACCTTGTTGGTGAGTTGGAACTTTTTCAACCTCACATTTTCTAGTAGGGTAGGCCATAATATTATTATTATTATTATTTTTGGTTTCTAATGTAAAAAATCCATCAAATGATCAGAATATGTTAGAATGTGCATACAGCTCTCTATTCTGTGATTCTGTATACTCAGTGTGTTAAAAAATTAGTTGGATAAAATCTGACATTCAGCACATGTTCAAGTTCAAATTCAATATTTTTCTTGTTAATGCTCAATATTATTTCAAAAATCCAGCTGGTATTCTTATCTCAGTACTATTAACACATCTTTAGATTTCACAATACCATGCACTTTCTATTCCATAATACCAGAACACAGATACTGCATTCAATTTTAAAATTCTTTTGAAGACATCTTGGAAAAAATTGTTTTGTAGCAAAGATTCTGCAGATTGGTTAAAAATAGGATAATGAGTCGCATTTTGCATATAGCATTTCCTACTATAAGATATTTGAATCTTAAGTACATGAACAATCCCATGGCTATGTTTTCATACCTGTTTCCATTGCAATACATCCTTATGTGTCTCATTTTTCTTATTCATTACCTTTACAGCATATCCACTTTATATTTCTTATTTTTGTCTTCTTATTTGAATAAAATTATATCTTATGCATATTCATTTCCATGGTCATTTAATTTAAATATGTATTTTATATAAGTCTGGCATCTCACTTATATTTTTCAAGCAACCAGGTTTTTCCAACATTTTCTCTACCCATTGTAGAGAGGATAGGCAGAAGAACAGTTGCTCAAGAAGTCAGAGCAGGGTCAAGTGCAAAGGCCAGAATGAGATAGACAGCAATTGGATGATCAAGAAGATGTGGCATCATCAAGGGACAATTTGATTTGGAATATATCTGCTAGGGCTTTGACACATTGGAAGAAATCACTTTTGCAAAAGGGACTTTCATTCATAGCCAATAGTGCTCAGGCAATAATTGATTTAAAGATGTTTGTTAGGAATGTTGGACTCAAGTTGCTGTCTGATAATGCAAATGAGGTACAAATGTTTAAAATACCTAGTACTTTTATGCCTAATGGACATCCACTATTGGAAGCCTTTGAGAAGTTATGCATTAGAGACCTGTATCAGTATTTTAACCAACAACAAGGTAAAAATGCTTTACTAATTTGACAAATTAAATGCTTGCTTTAAATAATTTGATGAATGAGGATGAGATTGTTATTAGGCCAACTAATAAAGGTGGACCAATAGTAGTGATGGATAGAAGTTTCAACTCCGAGTCCATGAAAAATATCCTAAATGATAGGAATAATTAGGAAGTAATAACTGTTGATGATACACAAGCATTACACAGATGAATACTTAATATGTTAGAGGATTTCCTTCTAAGCAGATGTATTGATATGGATCTATATAATTTTTTGAAAATAGATTTTCCTGCGATACCATGCATTCATGGTTTACCAAAAATTCATAAATAATAAACCACCCTTTAGGCCAATAGTGGCAGATAGACAATGGTCCACTGAACCTGTGTCACTATTTGTTGAACGACACATTAGACCTCTTTTAAATAATAATATCTATATACTGAAAGACACAAGAAATGTTTTGAATCACTTGTTTCAGTTTAGTAAAAATTGTGACTTGTCAAGTTGCCTATTAGTGATGATGGATGTTAAGTCATTGTTTACTACAATCCCCAATGAGTATGGCTCGTCTGCCTTTAAAAGATATTTAATTAAATATGGTGAATATGAAAAGAATAAAGTGGACCTTATAATGCTTCTTTATGGAAACTGTTTTAGAAAATAATCCTCAGGATTCCCAAAGCTCCATGTGAGAATAAGACTATTCTTGCACGGAGTGGTTTGTGTACATTTAGAATATCAGAGTGCCTTGCATATGCATAAAGGCATGCTGCTATCGAATCTAAATGGACACAAACCAGTAGCAAGCACAGGGGGCATGTGTCAGCAGTGCCTGCACATGTAACACCCCCCCCTTTGCTCCGAAAGTGACACAGATGAGTGTCTGCGGATACTGAAAAAAAAAAGCACAAAACCTAGAAGGCAGCAACCTTCAAGTGCACCCCCCAAATGTATGCACTCTTGCCCTACATGCATGGAAGCAGTAAAGCAAGAGGAAAGCAATAGAAATAAAAAAAAATGTAAGTTTTTTTTTCAGCAAATAAATCTGAAGTTTAAGCGGTGCACAGCTTGTTTGAGCAGTGTGTCGCTATGCTTCACCTAGCTGAAATCCTAAAAATGATAGACAAGTGCTACTGTGACAGAAAACACCATCAAGCTGCTGTAGTGTAGTGGTACTGCCATGGTATAGCATGTAGAGCTTGGTTCAAATCCCCTCTCTGCCAAATTATTTAATAAACTTTTAAGGAATTTGAATGATAGATGTCAATCATATGGCTCATGTATAGCACAGTAGGGGTGGGAATACGTAAAATATAAATGTAAAAAATAATTTATAAATTTAATGAAAAAAATAGATTTAGCAATGCTTTGCTACTGTGAGCATTTCTTACCTGCTTTCAGCTCTGCTTAGCTGGTGTAAGCATTGTTATGCAGATTTTCACAGTGCTAAGCATAGTTCAGCATATTAAAACCGACCAATCAAGAAAAAGTGTGTGAAAACTGCCCTATTTAAACCACACAGGTGGGAATACAGCCATAACCATTTGGGATTGCTCACAGCAGGACCAAAATGTCTGGTGTTGGTGAAGGTGTTCACTTCCGAGCGCAACGTTGGGGCATCCAGGAGTCCAGGGTCATGGTTGGGCCCCTAGTTAAAAACCATGATGAGCAGGCTGCTGCAGGGCCATTACCAGGGCTTGCAGTACAAAGCGGATGCCTGGGACCAGCTTGCACGTGATCTCACCAGTGCCACTGGCATACCCCGGACTGGTGAGCAGGTACATCACCACCATAATGACCTGAAGCAGAGGAGGGGTGCACTCTTGGACCAGTGGATCCTAGAAGTCCGAGTGCAGGATGTCCCACCTGTCTGTAAGTATGCAGTCTTATGTATCTCTAAGTATGGAAAAAAGTTCAACTTGTGACTATGCAGGTGTGATTAATGTGTGATGTCTCCCCATACAGCTGCTGCGGAGGGGTCCTAGAATTTTGAGGCTCATGCCCAGTGACTGGCCCGGCTGCATATGCAGTATGGTGAGTACAGAATACCCCCTAATATCAGCAGTAAGAAATCAAAATTATAGTAATGGTAGTACTGCCTGTATATATAATTGTGCTGTAAAAGTCAAGAATAAATGCTTTTGTCAGGCTGCCAACATTACAATGGAGTATTCTCAGCTGCTGTGTAATACAGATGTCAGTAGCAAACAAGGTACAATATGCAGGAGAGGAATATTAGAATATGTATGAGTGTGTCTGTTAACCTGCCAAGAAAGTGCCATGTCAGGTCTACTGTAACACTTAGAAATTAAAAGCATTCCCCTGTGCAGATCATGCAGGAATAGTAATTGTGGATTTCTGAGTTGTACACAGATATGTATGTCAAAACTAATAAAGTTGATCCCAAACAGTGGTGTGTGTCATCTCACTTGTACCTGAAAAATAGAAATGTGTATGTCCTGCAGAATGCATTAACTGAGGTGAACTGATTTAGCACTGCTTGCATACTTTAGAATGGGTATGTCAAATAACTGAAAAAAGTAACAGTACATATTGTCATCAGAATGTGTTTTACTTGTCTGTCTGCCAGCATTGTCCTGTGTTAACCTTTCAATTTCAGCTGAATGTAGCTGTGAATGTACTGAAAAAATGTATAAGGCTAACACGTGCAGAATTAAAATCTACACTGTGTACTCAGGAATCCAAATTGCAGTATGTTGTTGTAAAACAGTCAAATGTGCAATCCAGCTAATGTGCACATATTTCACAAACAGTGACACCAATGTCTGTTGTGTATGCATAATTTGTACTGAAAATGGGAAACAAATAATACAACATGCCATAATAAAAGTACTGTGCACAAAAATATGTACTAAATAGAAATGTCACAAACAACACCCAACACCTTCCCAGTAGCTCAGTCTGATAAGGACTAGGCCTGTAGTTCAATTTTGCACACACATCTCAGATTGAATCCAGGGACCGCCACTAACATCTCATTCTGATTCTACAGTTGTAAAGTGCAATCTGAATAGAAAAAGCCTCCACCTCTTCATTTCACACTCACATCTAGCAATGGTACCCTTATCTCTCCAGACCCCACCACCAAACTCCTAGGAATCACAATTGACAATCAACTAAAGTTTGACACTCACATAAACACAACAATAAAATCTACTAACAGAAAACTCGGATCCCTTTACAGAATCAAATCTTTCCTGACACCAGAAGCAAGAACCACCATTGCTGGAATCCACTTAATCTCTACCTTATTACATGAATCCCCCATATATACAAATCTTTCTAAAAATAATCTTAACAAACTAGCTAGATCATATAACAATATCTCCAGATTTGCTACAAACTCTCCATATAGGACTCATCAATGTCTGAATCTAAAACAACTAGGCTGGCTTGAATTACCTCACCTTATACAATTTAACCAACTTACAATCACCCACAAAGCCCTATACCAACCCAACAACACCCCAATCCTCTCCACCCTCATAGAACCATACAATAACCTGAGGAATTTACGCTCTACTAATAAAATGTTGATTCATACTTCCTTATCAAATAACTTAGCTGGAGACTCCATATTCTCTAATTCAATAGGCAAAATATGGAATCTCTTACCACAAGACCTTACTACCCTAACTTCTCTCCCACTATTTAAAGCTAACCTCAAACTTTTCTTCTCTAACCACTGGCTATGCTCTTGCAACAACCCTGACTAAACATTTTTTTCTAATTATCTGATACCCTCAAAACACAATATTCTCTACTATAACTCTCCATGTAACTTTCTTTAATCATTTATTTCTTTCTTAATTCCTAACTCTCCACAAAACGAACTAGCACCGCTCTTTCTCCGGTACCAATCACCACTGCTTCCACGTACTGTTAGCACGCCTCGGTTAACACAAAACTGACTTTGCTTGATGTTTAAAACAAAGTCTTTTTATTGTTAAAACTTTAAAACTTTAAATGCGATTGTTTAACCATACATTTTTCGTCGGGACCCCTGTCCCAACTTCATCAGAAGTACGAACCGCCCCTAAACTACACTCAACTAATATATCTTCTTCGTTGAATTGATGTGTTAATTGACAACAATTTAAAATTTAAAGTGGATGCCTTAAGAAACCTTAAGGTGACAGCATACTACATGGTTAACTGAAAGTGAGGCTCCTTACTGACATTTTTATTATGTTATATTATATTCTACATTGTGATGTCATTTAAATTTTTTGTTTATATATAAATTTTCATGTATATGTACATATATGTATAATATTGAGTCTCATCACTACCTATCTTTGTCTTCTTGTTCGAATTTTTAAAGAATTTATTGAATGACTTAAAATATGTTGAATTTGATTTGATGAATTTACTAACAATAATAATAATAATATTAATGTTTTGAACTATTTATAAATAAGTGAGCATGAATATATACAAATAAATCTATACAAATAAATCTAAATATTGTCTACATGATGTATTGTATTATATTTGTAATATTATATTATGTCTTATTATATCTTATTATCAAAACTGATTTAATAAAAATTTTTTAAAAATTTTATTAAAAATATATATATATAAATAGCCAATGTATGCATAAATATAAATGTATTAATGTATTACTATGCATGAAAAATTTTTTTTTTAAATTTTTTAAAAAGTTTTTTTAAAAAGTATAGACTTATGACAATTTAAAAATAAAATAAATAAATTAATTAATTTTATCTGTCTAGATTTTTCAATCTCAAAATACATTTCAGTGAACATACTTCGTTAATACCTGGAGCCCTACATGCATTAGTTCTTAGTTGCCATAGTAACTCTCTTCTTTCTAAAAGGAGACTATCATTCCCACCTCTATTGTCTGACACTATTTGTTCTATGACTCTAAAATTAAATTTATGGTTTGGGAACTCATCTATGTGCCTGGCTAAAGCATTTTCCATTCTTTTTGCATTAATATTGTAAATGTGTTCTTTTATTCTTTCTAATAATCTCCTGTCCGTTTTACCTATATAAAAAGCGCTACATGAAGCGCACTTAGCTAAATAGACCACTTGTTTACTATTGCAGTTATATTTAGCTCCTGAGAAATACTTTTTACCATTTATAATGAAACTTTTGCCTTCATCAATATATTTGCAGCAGTTGCACATACAACACTTGTGCATCCCTGCTTGAGTTGTGAAAGTTTTATTCTTTCTTTGTAGTATTTCTTTTAAGTTCATGCCTTTTTTGTAAATCATCCTTGGTTTTCATGGTAACAACTTACTAAAGAGATTGTC
Organism: Protopterus annectens; assembly: GCF_019279795.1. NCBI lineage: Eukaryota > Metazoa > Chordata > Ceratodontiformes > Protopteridae > Protopterus > Protopterus annectens. Next base: position 1,375,035,089 of record NC_056729.1, read on the forward strand.
ATTCAACAGATATTCCCAGTTTTTCACCATAATGTTGTATATTAACTTTGAGTCCAAATTGTATGTACAAATAAAGTTACTGCTTCCATTTGGGTTGTCATTTTGTGTTCCAAATGCTGTCATCTCACAATGACTTCCTCTTTCTACTTCTATTTGTAACACTTGGCCCTGTAGGTCTTTTAGCCTCAACATAGGCACAAATATGCCCACATTCCTCTTATATTTTACTTCCATGAATGTTTCATTTAAGAAGTCAGACGGGTAACCCCTCTGCGTGAAGAAGTCAAATATCAAATCACATTCTTCTTCAAATTCAATGTCAATTGAGATAATTCGGGCTGCCCTTACGAGCTGTCCTTTCACTACAGATTTTTTCTGGTGCCTTGGATGGCAACTCGTGAAATGCAAATACATGTTGGAATACGTTTCTTTTCTGTATATTTTCGATAAATAACTTCTCTTTTCATAGTCCTTCCTGAGAGAAACATCTAGGTAGTCTATTTTGTCTCTGTCATGTTTAAATGTAAACTGTAAGAAGTCTGTTGTGTTGTTAAGGCTTTCTAGGCAACTCTCCATTTCATCTTCGGTCCCCTGGAATAAAATAAATATGTCATCCAGGAAACGTGTAGAATGTCAAGTTCTTTTTGAATTCGGTATTGTTTAAAAGGAATGACCTCTCCCAATAAGCCATAACTAGGTTTGCGATGGCTCCCCCACATGGTGAGCCCATCGCTACTCCTACTTTTTGATGGTAAATAGTATTGTTGAACATTATGTAATTGTAAGACAATACTGTATCAATTAATTCGACTAGTGAAATTTCACTGTTGGGAGCATTAAGAAGACGCAACATCTTAGCAACCCATTCTATTGCTATCTGGTGTGGGATACATGAGTATAAATCTTTCACGTCTATTGTCACAAAGAAAGATTGTGGAACAAATCTTAATTCATTAATTGATTTGAGAAATGACCATGAATCCTTCGAGATCTGTTTCTCCCTTGATATATATTTTTTCAAGATATTGTCCAAAACCTTTGCACACGTGTATGTCGAACTTTTTCTGCCGTCCACAAGTGGTCTCATTGGTGGATCTTCGAGGCCTTTATGGATTTTTGGTATTCCAAATAAATAGGGTGTTCTGGGGAATGATTGTTGCAAATACAAATAAGTGTCTCTATCAATTCTGGCTTCAATGTATATTTCCTCTATGAAAGCTCGCATTTTTCTATGCGCTCCATGCATTTCATTGATCGATTCTTCTCTGTACGTGTCACTCTCAAGAATAGATCGCATTTTGCTGTTATAATCTTCTAGAGACATAATTACCAAGCCCCCTCCCTTATCTGGTTTCATAATTCTTATGGGGGCTTGGCACAAAAATTCTAGTTGTTGTTTCTCTTCCTTACTTATATTGTAGTTGTATTTTCTTTTGTAAATATTAGATTTCGTCATGTCCCTTAGGTCTAATTCTGTTGCATTTTCAAATAGTGCTACTGAAGGATGTAAAGGGGGATTGTAAACGCTGGATACATATAGATCAGAGTTGTTTTGTGCGTTGTTCCCCATTAGACCTGTTAGGTTTATTTTCCTACAAAACAATTTTAGGTCTAATAATGTTTGCGCTAAATCAATCGTTCTTGAAGGGACAAATGTGTATCCCTTAGACAATAGTTCAACAATATCTGGCAGAATGGTAATGCTTGAGTAGTTATATATTTTAAAGTCACCACTTGAATTAATTAGTATTTCAAGTTGACTACTCTCATTATTAGATGTACCTAACACATTTACCATTTCTTCCTCTTGTTCCTCATTTTGTTGTTCCTCTTCCTCTGATAGGAATTCACTCTCTGAAAATTTTGTTGTTGGTTCCTTTCACTGACATTGCCAGAATTGTCATTCCTGCTGGCGTTCGCTTTAAAATTTTTGCTTGCATTACTATTTCTTTAAGTCTTTCACTCCGACGTAGCCCATTGCTGGTACTAGCTTCACTTTCTTCTGGAACATCTCCATCAACATTATCTGTCTGATGAACTGGGTCTGTCAAATTATTGCAAATATTCCCATCTGGGCTACTCCAGCCCAGATGGGAATATTTGCAATAATTTGACAGACCCAGTTCAACAGACAGATAATGTTGATGGAGATGTTCCAGAAGAAAGTGAAGCTAGTACCAGCAATGGGCTACGTCGGAGTGAAAGACTTAATCAAAGAAATAGTAATACAAGCAAAAATTTTAAAGCGAACGCCAGTAGGAATGACAATTCTGGCAATGTCAGTGAAAGGAACCAACAACAAAATTTTCAGAGAGCGAATTCCTATCAGAGGAAGAGGAACAACAAAATGAGGAACAAGAGGAAGAAATGGTAAATGTGTTAGGTACATCTAATAATGAGAGTAGTCAACTTGAAATACTAATTAATTCAAGTGGTGTCTTTAAAATATATAACTACTCAAACATTACCATTCTGCCAGATGTTGTTGAACTATTGTCTAAGGGATACACATTTGTCCCTTCAAGAACGATTGATTTAGCGCAAACATTATTAGACCTAAAATTGTTTTGTAGGAAAATAAACCTAACAGGTCTAATGGGGAACAACGCACAGAACAACTCTGATCTATATGTATCCAGCGTTTACAATCCCCCTTTACATCCTTCAGTAGCACTATTTGAAAATGCAACAGAATTAGACCTAAGGGACATGACGAAATCTAATATTTACAAAAGAAAATACAACTACAATATAAGTAAGGAAGAGAAACAACAACTAGAATTTTTGTGCCAAGCCCCCATAAGAATTATGAAACCAGATAAGGGAGGGGGCTTGGTAATTATGTCTCTAGAAGATTATAACAGCAAAATGCGATCTATTCTTGAGAGCGACACGTACAGAGAAGAATCGATCAATGAAATGCATGGAGCGCATAGAAAAATTCGAGCTTTCATAGAGGAAATATACATTGAAGCCAGAATTGATAGAGACACTTATTTGTATTTGCAACAATCATTCCCCAGAACACCCTATTTATTTGGAATACCAAAAATCCATAAAGGCCTCGAAGATCCACCAATGAGACCACTTGTGGACGGCAGAAAAAGTTCGACATACACGTGTGCAAAGGTTTTGGACAATATCTTGAAAAAATATATATCAAGGGAGAAACAGATCTCGAAGGATTCATGGTCATTTCTCAAATCAATTAATGAATTAAGATTTGTTCCACAATCTTTCTTTGTGACAATAGACGTGAAAGATTTATACTCATGTATCCCACACCAGATAGCAATAGAATGGGTTGCTAAGATGTTGCGTCTTCTTAATGCTCCCAACAGTGAAATTTCACTAGTCGAAGAATTAATTGATACAGTATTGTCTTACAATTACATAATGTTCAACAATACTATTTACCATCAAAAAGTAGGAGTAGCGATGGGCTCACCATGTGGGGGAGCCATCGCAAACCTAGTTATGGCTTATTGGGAGAGGTCATTCCTTTTAAACAATACCGAATTCAAAAAGAACTTGACATTCTACACACGTTTCCTGGATGACATATTTATTTTATTCCAGGGGACCGAAGATGAAATGGAGAGTTGCCTAGAAAGCCTTAACAACACAACAGACTTCTTACAGTTTACATTTAATCATGACAGAGATAAAATAGACTACCTAGATGTTTCTCTCAGGAAGGACTATGAAAAGAGAAGTTATTTATCGAAAATATACAGAAAAGAAACGTATTCCAACATGTATTTGCATTTCACGAGTTGCCATCCAAGGCACCAGAAAAAATCTGTAGTGAAAGGACAGCTTGTAAGGGCAGCCCGAATTATCTCAATTGACACTGAATTTGAAGAAGAATGTGATTTGATATTTGACTTCTTCACGCAGAGGGGTTACCCGTCTGACTTCTTAAATGAAATATTCATGGAAGTAAAATATAAGAGGAATGTGGGCATATTTGTGCCTATGTTGAGGCTAAAAGACCTACAGGGCCAAGTGTTACAAATAGAAGTAGAAAGAGGAAGTCATTGTGAGATGACAGCATTTGGAACACAAAATGACAACCCAAATGGAAGCAGTAACTTTATTTGTACATACAATTTGGGCTCAAAGTTAATATACAACATTATGGTGAAAAACTGGGAATATCTGTTGAATGACAATCTCTTTAGTAAGTTGTTACCACGAAAACCAAGGATGATTTACAAAAAAGGCATAAACTTAAAAGAAATACTACAAAGAAAGAATAAAACTTTCACAACTCAAGCAGGGATGCACAAGTGTTGTATGTGCAACTGCTGCAAATATATTGATGAAGGCAAAAGTTTCATTATAAATGGTAAAAAGTATTTCTCAGGAGCTAAATATAACTGCAATAGTAAACAAGTGGTCTATTTAGCTAAGTGCGCTTTATGTAGCGCTTTTTACATAGGTAAAACGGACAGGAGATTATTAGAAAGAATAAAAGAACACATTTACAATATTAATGCAAAAAGAATGGAAAATGCTTTAGCCAGGCACATAGATGAGTTCCCAAACCATAAATTTAATTTTAGAGTCATAGAACAAATAGTGTCAGACAATAGAGGTGGGAATGATAGTCTCCTTTTAGAAAGAAGAGAGTTACTATGGCAACTAAGAACTAATGCATGTAGGGCTCCAGGTATTAACGAAGTATGTTCACTGAAATGTATTTTGAGATTGAAAAATCTAGACAGATCAAATTAATTAATTTATTTATTTTATTTTTAAATTGTCATAAGTCTATACTTTTTAAAAAAACTTTTTAAAAAATTTTTTAAAAAATTTTTTCATGCATAGTAATACATTAATACATTTATATTTATGCATACATTGGCTATTTATATATATATATTTTTAATAAAATTTTTAAAAATTTTTTATTAAAATCAGTTTTGATAATAAGATATAATAAGACATAATATAATATTACAAATATAATACAATACATCATGTAGACAATATTTAGATTTATTTGTATAGATTTATTTGTATATATTCATGCACACTTATTTATAAATAGTTCAAAACATTAATATTATTATTATTATTGTTAGTAAACTCATCAAATCAAATTCAACATATTTTAAGTCATTCAATAAATTCTTTAAAAATTCGAACAAGAAGATAAAGATAGGTAGTGATGAGACTCAATATATATACATATATGTACATATACATGAAAATTTATATATAAACAAAAAATTAAAATGACATCACAATGTAGAATATAATATAACATAATAAAAATGTCAGTAAGGAGCCTCACTTTCAGTTAACCATGTAGTATGCTGTCACCTTAAGGTTTCTTAAGGCATCCACTTTAAATTTTAAATTGTTGTCAATTAACACATCAATTCAACGAAGAAGATATATTAGTTGAGTGTAGTTTAGGGGCGGTTCGTACTTCTGATGAAGTTGGGACAGGGGTCCCGACGAAAAATGTATGGTTAAACAATCGCATTTAAAGTTTTAAAGTTTTAACAATAAAAAGACTTTGTTTTAAACATCAAGCAAAGTCAGTTTTGTGTTAACCGAGGCGTGCTAACAGTACGTGGAAGCAGTGGTGATTGGTACCGGAGAAAGAGCGGTGCTAGTTCGTTTTGTGGAGAAGTCGGTAATTTTTCCTTAGTTAATTCCTAACTCTGTTATTCCAGAGTACTTCTCACCATATATCTTTGTTCTAGCCATTTTTTAGTCATTTTTATGTATCTGTGTTCCAGTCATGTTTTTAAAGTAATTTTTATTAGTAAAATTACTTTTCTGATTCTGTAACATTCTATCTTAGCACTATTCTCAAATATCTGAATTTTTATGTTTATTGTTCTTAAGTCTATGTTAGGCTATTTTTCAATCCTTCTTTATAGATGTTCTGCATGTTTTTAATATGTTTTTAACTGGAGCTTTTCTCCTCGGGCCTCCACTGAAAATGGGCATGTATCCAGCTGGACTAGCCCGGTCAACAAATGTAAAATAAATAAAATAAATAAAAAAGTAATGCACTGCAACACATGCATTTTCCATACAGGGCACACAGGTAAAGAAATCTGAATAGAAATACTAGTATGATGTGTATAACTATGAAAGGTGTACAATTCCTGTGTTGATCAGCCCCAGTCCTAAAAAAGGATGCAAGCTAGACATCCACACTCTGTAGTCTGGCCCAGACAAGCCCCTCAAGTGTCATGCTGTCACAGATAGTTTCCTCAGTTGCCAAGAAACCTGCACACAGAGAATATCACAGTAAATGTATGTGAAAGGCACAACACACACTCCAGAGCCAGCAACTAATATGTGAATCTGAAATATGTATAGAAACAACAATGTAATATGCACACAGTTCATCTGCACGGGCCCACAGGTAAAGAAATTGGTATAGAAACAGGTCTGATGTGTATAACTAAAATAAGGGTACAATTGCTCTGTTGATATCTACAACTGTTGGTGTGCTGTAGCAGCCCCATGGCCCAGGTAGAGTGTAAGTCTGGTCAGAATGTAGAGTAGTGAATAGTACTGTACTGACAAATATACTTGATAACAGTTGTCAATTGAATCTGTTCCCTTCCCCCACCACTCAACTGATCCAACCATCTTACTGAAACCAACATGGGTATGTTCCTAAACAAACCTCTACTGTTGGGACCGTTGTTTCATTTGATTTATCATTGTTTAAACTGTGTGCATACTAATATTCCCTGTTGAATAATCATTTTATTGCCTGCCTGACATACCACTAACTGGCATGCTGTTGCAACCCTGAATGCAATTCCGTATATGCGTGGGTTTTGTTTGCTATGGCACTGTTATACTTGCACTGTTTTGGGTAAATGGGAATATCCATGCATGCTATTTTGACTAATGTTGTAATGTGTTGTGCATGACTAACCAATATTCATTGTTAATTTCCACAGCATAGCACATATGGGAAGGCAGATCCCAGTGGATCCGCCTCTCTCACTCCACCTGGCTGAGGCACTGGGTCCCAGCACATCTGGGACCCAACCCAGACCTCTCTCATCTGCTGGTCCTGCACCACCCTTGGGTGGAACAACTGCAGGGGATAGGGCTTGCTCTCTTTGCAAGTGGGAGCTGTGAGGATGTTGTCACCCGGGACGAGGTCTGTGGCATGGTGTGCAGTGTCCTCCAGATGGAGCTGGATAACAACCTGCACCAGGTGGAGGGCAAGCTGGCGCAGCTAGAGGGGCAGGTGGCCCCTCCAGCCCAGCCTCCAGCACAGCCACTTTTTGGACTGTGGAGGAGTAGTGGTGACTGCCATCGGCTGGGGACATCAGTGCCACTACTACCATCTTTGGGGATCATGAGCCTCAGATTCCCAACCAACCTCCCTATCAAGGTGTTAAACCTCCATGTGTCATACACAACTGTCTGCTGTCTTGTCTGTCTTGTCTGTCTTGTCTGTCTGCAAATGCACCCTATCCTACCAAACCTCCCACACCACACTTACCAATAATCCTTCCTTAACATCCCACTCTCACCGTAAAAAAAAGGGCATCTCTCCCACAAAAAAATCACGTCCCATACATAGCTCTGCATTTCACCCAGAGACATGTACCCAACACACAATTTAACCCTACCAATCATCCATATTGTATGATGCTCACACACCTCTCTGTAGGGTGTGAGGCTCCACATTCTAAATTGTCCACATTGAAAACAGCTGTTGCTGCCAAAGAAATGCAGAGCTACTGTCCTTTCCTACATTCGGCTGCATATCCCTACTTGTTTCTACTCTTGTATGTCCCCCTGCTTGCCCCAATTTCACCACTTTCCTATCTCCCTTTTTTCTTCTCTTTATTTGAAATTTGTGCAGATTTAAGTGGCTGTAAGTGGGTGTAAGCTAAGTTAAGCTTACGTAAGCATTGCTTAGCTCCAAACAGGTTCAAATATATGTGAGAAATGCAACTATTTAGCCAAACTGGAGGCTGAGCTCTCTCATCTCAAAATTGGTGTAACCAGTCAGGAGGAGAAGGACACCTCACACAACACAATTCCAGTATCACATAGTCCCACCACATCAGCAAACCAAACACATAAATACACAAAAACATACTCGGAGGCTCTAAATAAAAATCTTCCTAAGCAACAGAGACCTCCAAAGCAGACATCTAAGCAAACGCTACCTCAAATCAAAACACACACAACACATAACCCGCAAAGTCAGTGTGCCAAGCAGCCACAGCCCTTAAGGCTGAATAACACACCTGATACTCTTGTTATAGGTGACTCTATTGTCAGACACACTGACGTCCCGCTCACCAGGCTGAATAAAGAGAAGGTCACGGTGAGCTGCCTGTCGGGTGCTAGGATCCGACACATAACGCAAGCACTCAGGTCACTCCAAAGCAAATACAAATATGACTCAGTCATTGTACATGCTGGTGTGAATGACCTGAGGCATGCCTCCCTGGACTACATGAAAAGAGACATAGAGGAGCTCTCTGATCATGTAGCCCAGGCTGGTATGACCCTGACCTTGAGCAGCATCTTACCCTCACCTAGAATGATGCCACAGTACAAAGACAAAATGATTGATTTTAACAATTGGCTAAAATTTTGGTGTCATTCAAAGGGGATCCAGTGTCTGTCAGCCTGGGATGACATGCTCAACAAGCCACGTTGCTTAGGGACGGCTTGCACCTGTCACCACTGGGCTTTCGGATATTGGCAAAGGCTCTTGCCACCCCCAAAGTGCCTTTTTTAGGCAAGGCTCAAAAGTCAAACCCACCCCCATAGACAGCACAAGGAACAAGAAACTAAGGGTAATGCTGCTAAACGCCAGAAGTCTTAACCTCAAGATGCACGCACTCAAAGCTCTCCTCAGTATGGAGAACATCGATATCTGTGCAGTGACAGAAACCTGGTTCAAGGCTCCAGAGAACACCCCAGCACTACCAGGCTATACCTCGTATCATGCTTTTCCGCCCCAAAACCCGGATCGAACCACAAAAGGAGGGGGAGTTTCCATATTTATCAAGGATATCCACACCTCCAGGTCAGTGGCATTGCACGAAGTATCGGAGACCATCCATGTGCAACTAACAGTGGGCAAGACTGCTTTTCAGTTTATAGCATCCTACAGACCACCCTCTCAAAGTCAGGAATCCCATTCGGCTTTCCTGAAAACATTGGAGAACATGAAGATCTCTCCGAACACCCTTATATTGGGCGACTTCAACTACCCAAACATTGACTGGGAGCACTACTCAAGCCCCAGCACCTTAGCCCAAAGATTCCTGGAAATTATAAACTCAAATGCTATGGAACAACTAGTTACCACTCCCACAAGAGGGGACAACATACTAGACCTGATCATTACCAACATGGGGACTCTATGCTCCACACCAGAAGTATATCCCTCATTGGTAAGATCAGACCATAAATTAATTTCACTGGATGTCCACATCCCGACCCCACCCCCAGCCCAGAAAACCACAGTGAAAAACTTCTCAAAAGTGAACTTCTCACTTCTCAAAACCGAAGTGGAATCCTTCAAGGCCCCAGGGCCAGTGGAAACTACAGCCCAAACTGCAGAATCCTATATAAATGCATTCTACAGACATCTCCAGGAATGCATGGATCGTGCTATCCCAAACAAAACCAAGACCCAATCATTCAAAGGCAGGCGTCCAGTCTGGTGGACCCCTGCCATAAATAAACTGTACAACAGAAGGAGGAAGCTACTACATGATAGAGCAAAATCCCTAATAGGGAAGGCATCTCTGATCAGTACTAGCAAAAAATTACGATCCCTCATAAAATCCTCCAAGGCCAGCTTCGAGAGAAAAATTGCACAGGACACCAAAGACAATCATAAGGCTTTTTTCAGTTATGTTAGAAACCTGAGATGCAACTCCCAGACTTGTTCTGAGTTGATTCTAAACGACAAAAAATACACTGAACTCACAGACATCGCCAATATCCTGGCAGATAGGTTCAGTGCAAACTCCCTCCCCCCAAAAGAGCAAGTATCTATCCCGGCAGAGGGCTGCCTCCCAAACATCTCAGATGCTCATGTGAAGGCTGCCCACTCCAAAGCAAAAAACACTGCTTCCATGGGACCAGATGGCATCCCAGGTTGCATCCTACATGAACTACAAGAGGAACTAATCCCTCAAATAAAACAGCTATACAATCTCAGCCTCACTACAGGATATGTGCCCACAGAATGGTGTACAGCAACAGTGGTCCCACTCCACAAAGGTGGAGCATTAACGGACCCTGGAAACTATCGCCCCATAAGCCTGACTAGCTTAGTCTGCAAGGCTATGGAGAGGATCATCATGGAGCTCATAAACAAAGACATTGGGGACCTACATACACTAGATCCTACCCAGTTTGGCTTTGTCAAGGGCAGATCCTGCCTTTTGAACCTGGTTGACTTCTTTGAAACAGTCACCAAAGCCATAGATGAAGGGAAGGTAGCCCACACAGCCTATCTGGACCTTGCAAAGGCATTTGACACAATACCCCACTCAGGCATCATAGATAAGCTATCCAGCTTAAATATAAAACCCTATGTCACAAGATGGGTCGCAAACTGGCTCAAAGACAGAACCTACAGAGTGAGAGTTGCTGGAGCCATGTCAGACTCGAAACTGGTCACAAGTGGCATCCCACAGGGTTCTGTCCTGGGACCACTCTTGTTCGGTATATACTTTTCCGAGGTACAGGCCAACACGGAAGGACTGTGGCTGACCAAGTTCGCAAATGACTGCAAACTGGGTGCCATAATCGACTCTCCAGCTTACACAAGCATCCTCCAAAAGGGCCTAGAAACAGACAACTGGTGCCAGAGCCATGGCCTCAAGCTAAACGCCAAAAAGTGTATAGTCATCCCCTTTGGCAAAAACAAAGTGCCCACAAATTACCACATAGGTGGTAATCCATTAAGTACAGAAGAAGTAATTAGGGACCTGGGGACCCAAGTTGATAGCAGTCTCTCATTTGACAAACACGTGGCCAAAGTGGTTAGAAAAACATTTTATATAGCCCACCTAATCATGAAGGGATTCACATCTAGATCAGGGGAGGTCATAGTGCCTCTTTACTCATCCCTCATCAGGCCCATAATTGAGTACAATGCCCCTTTTGGGATGTACCTTACCAGACACCTGCAGCAACTGGAAAGACCCCAAAAGTACCTCACCAAGAGGATCAAAGGGCTCAAACAGATGCCATATGCTGCCCGGTTAAAGAAACTCCAGCTCTACTCAGTGGCATACTGCCTGTTCAGGGGCTATCTGTGCCTGACGTATAAAGCCATGTCCAACCTGGAATTAATGGACATGCTGCACCTCAGAAAATCCAAATCCCATCGAGCTACGTGCTCGAGAGACTTGAACCTCAGCACTGAAATATATAGGACATGCTGGAGGGACAGATTCATAACCCAGAGGCTCCCTTCACTCTGGAATAAAATCCCAGTCCAGGTTAGGCAGAGTCCCTCATTGACTCTCTTCAAGAGGAATCTTGATGAGTGGATGGGAGATTGTAGGTTTAACCCGGGTATCACTTCTGTGTCACTGTTAGACAGAGACACAGTATACTAACCTCAAAAAAGGGCATAGAAAAATTAATTTAAAATGGGTGGTGAAAGCCAAACAGATTCTGGCTAGGCTTATAAATGCCCTAGGGCAGATAGCCTAGTATGAACCTAGGAACCTATGAACTACTTAACAACCTTTTACTGCATGATATATGGACAAAGCCTGGTATATAGGTGGAGGACAGAGGGTGGAACACAGGGCCATATTTGCACTATTGCTGTTATACACTGTGAAAGTTTCTGGTGTTACATGATTGGTTACAACATACCCTTAGTCAGGAATATGAAGTCAGAAGCACAAATGGATGTAGCCATGTAGTGATAGTACTCAACAGAGAGAATGCCACTGATATATCAGAGACAAGACCTGTGTGGTGAGCAGACAAAACATAACAGCCAATCCTCTAGCCATCATGTGGATATGCCCACAGTTGACAGCTATGCAGACAGACTGCATTCCATGCAAAACTAACATGTACACACAAACCCTGTAAAACTAGTGGTATTCAATGCATATAACAAGAATACTCACACTGTCCATAGGTCTGGAACCTTATACAAATATGTAGTTGGCCTGTGTCTGCAAGTCCTGTTGTAAGAGGTATTGTGACCTGCTGTCTGTGACACTGCTGTCCACACACAGGAAAGATGTCTTCCATACAGGGAAAGTAAAGGGACAATGCCCACATGATGTAGTAATTTATAGTAGTGGGTTGCCATGACAGTGGTAATTGGAAGTACTACACAGCTGGCTGCCTGCAATTAGCATGTGGTGAACACTGACTGGTGCAGAGGCCATCACCTGATCATGAGCATCACCTACAAAATCCATGCTTCAACCTATTCAAAGCAGCTCAATCCCTGTAGTGGAGAGAGAGAGAGAGAGAGAAAATTAAAACTACAAACCAAAACAAAACAAAAGTATATAAAACAAGGGACACATAAAGTGTACCTAGAAGAGAGGGCAATACTACAACAGGTATATGAAACATACATGCATGTAATTGAATGTAGTAGTTGTTCTGTAATAATGGGATAGATGATGTGGAAAGATTTATATGTGTCATCAAGATTTGTTGTTGTAGTGATGTCCTGCTGAACAACTGCTATGGACATAGCATCTGGCCCTGTGGGCAGTGGGCCATACCTGTCAACTGTGCAGATCATCAGCACTGAATGACAAGATGTAAGCCATCATAGTGTATTTTCTGTACCTCAAGACATGTCTATTAGTGTGTCAAATAGCTGGTGGTGGAAGTAATGAAGTTATGATAGACACATGAGTTTCAGATCCCACCACCTGCAGAACAGTCATGTTAATGTGAAATGTATCATGTATAAACATCATAGGCTTTAATAAGCTTACCTGCAATCTTTTCCTATATATACCCCCCTAATGTTAGGCTGTGTCCACATGTGACAACCTTCTGTTTTGTAGCAAGGCAGAACAGTGCAGATGTGGAAATAGGAGAGTTAGAGAGATGTTTGAATGCACTCTCTCTCTCTCTCTATATATATATATATATATATATATATATGGAATATATGTATATCTACAGATATACAGACACACACACACACACACACACACACACACACACACACACACACACACACACACACACACACACACACACACACACACACACACACACACACACACACACACACACACACACATATATATATATATATATATATATATGTTCATAGGTTCATAGGTAGGTACTAGGCTATCGGCCCTGGGGCCTGTACAAGCCCAGCCAAAAAAGTTCCCTGGCTTTTGCCACCTAAGAAAATTATTTTCCTGTGCCACTGCTGAGCAGAGCCACAGAGGTGATTCCTGGGGTGAATTTCCTATTTCCCATCCAATCATCAAGATTTTTCTTGAAGAGTGCTAATGAGGAGCTTTGTTTGATATAGATAGGTAGTTTATTCCAGAGTATGGGAAGTCTCTGGGACAGGAATCTATCCCTACAGCATGTTCTGTTTATTGTGGGGACAAGGTTTAGGTCCCTAGAGCATGTAGCTCGAAGGGATTGGGATTTCTTTAAGTGAAGCATGTCCAACAGCTCTGGGTTTGACATAGCTTTTAGGCAGAGATCACCTTTGAGTAGGCGATATGTGACGGAGTAAAGCTGGAGTTTTCTGAGACGGTCTGCTTAGGGCATCTGCTTGAGGCCGGTAATCCTCTTTGTGAGGTATTTCTGTGGCCTTTCCAGTCGTTGTAGATGTCTTGTGAGGTACATACCAAAAGAGGCGTTGTACTCTTTAATGGGTCTAATGAGTGATGAGTAGATTGAAACAATGACCTCTTTTTTTCTGGATGAGAATCCTTTTGTGATGAGGCGTACCATGTAGAAGGATTTCCTGACTACTGTGGCAATGTGATTATCAAATGAGAGACTACTGTCCACCTGTGTCCTAAGGTCTCTTATCACACTTTTGGTGTTAAGTATACTACCACCTATGTTTTAGTTCATGGGTACAAAGTTTTTACCAAAGGGGATGACAATGCACTTCCTGGCATTGAGCCTGAGGCCATGGCTCTGACAGCAGGCATCTGTCTCAGTGAGGCCCTTTTGTAGGATGTCCACATCGTTAGGAGTTTTGATTATGGCTCCTAGTTTGCAGTCATCTGCGAACTTCATTAGCCAAAGACCTTCTGTGTTACCCTGTACTTCAGAGAAGTAGACACCAAACTGGAGAGGACCCAGGACTGAACCCTGTGGTACCCACTCGTCACTGGTCTGCTACTTTCACAGTGTGGGTTCTGTCAGTGAGCCAGTTGGCAACGCATCTTGTGACATAGGGATTCATACCTAGGTTTAGTGAGTTTATCTATAATTCCAGAGTGGGGAATGGTGTCAAAAGCCTCGGCAAGATCTAGATAGGCTGTGTGAACCACCTTACCCTTGTCTATGGCTTTGGTGACTGCTTCAAAGAAGTCTATCAGGTTTAGGAGACATGATCAGCCTTTTACAAACCCGAACTGGGTGGGGTCCAGAGTTTGGAGATCACCAATGTCTTTGTTTATAAGTTCCATGATGATACGTTCCATGGCCTTGCAGACCAGGCTCATCCGGCTAATGGGGTGGTAGTTCCCAGGATCCGTGATGGCTCCCTCCTTGTGGAGTGGGATAACCATTGCTGTGTGCCATTCAGCAGGCACAAAGCCTGAGGTGAGGCTATGATTGAACATGGTACTTAGGTGGGGTGCCAGTTCATTCTGTAGTTCAGGTAGAACGCAGCCTGGGATGTTGTCTGGTCCCATGGATGCTGTGTTCTTGGCTTTGGAGAGTATGGTTTTTACCAGTGTAGCCGTGATTACAGGAACTTTGCATTCTTCCAGTATAGAGATGGGCTCTTTAGGGGGTGAGAGGGGGGTAAAGTTAGCACTGAACCTATCTGACAGGATGTTGGCAATATCAGTTGGGTCTGTATATTTATTGCCATTGTGCTGTAACTCAGAGAAGATCTGAATGTTGCCATTGAGATTCTTGACATAGCTATAGAATGCTTTATGGTTGTCTTTAGAATCAGTGGCGATTTTGTTTTCATAACTAGCTTTGGAGGATTTTATCAGGGATCGCAGCTTCTTACTGAGGCTGACCAGGGAGCTCCTCCACTCGTGGGATTTTACTCTCTTTTGCAACAGTTTCTTCCTTCTGTTGTACAGTTTGTTTATGGCAGGGGACCACCAGATTAATTTACTTTTTTTGGAGGATAGTGTCTTGGTTCTGTTTGGGATAGCACGATCCATGCACTCATGTAAGTGTTTATAAAGTGCAATTGTGTAGGATTCAGTATCCGTAACTGTATTGTCCATCTGCATGGGTGTCATGAAGTTCACCACTTCTGTCTTAAGAAGCATGAAGGTGGCTTTGGAGAAATTTTTTACCATGGTTTCCTTAATAGGGGGTGGGGGCAGGATGTGGATATCTAGGGTAATAAGCTTATGGTCGGATCAGACCAATGAGGCATTGACTTCAGGAGTGGAACACCGGTCACATTGGTAATGACAAGATTTAGGATATTGTTGCCACTGGTGGGGGTGTGAATAAGTTGATCCAGGTCATTGGAGTTTATGAATTCCAGAAAGCGCTGAGCAAAGGAGTTGGTACATGAGTAGTTTTCCCAGTTAATGGTGGGGTAGTTGAAATCGCTCATTATTAGGGTGTTTGGTTGAACCCTAATATTTTCCAGTACATCAAGAAAAGAGGAGTGGGAATCCTGGGGCATGGTGGGTGATCTGTAGCAAGCTACAATTTGGATTGCAGTTTTGCCCAGAGTTAGTTGCACTTGGATATCCTCTTCTGCATTATGCTGAGCAACTAGCCTGGAGGTGTGGCTATCCTTAATGAATATGGACACAACTCTGCCTTTGATGTTCCGTTCCAGGTTACATAGCTGAAAAGTGTGGTATGAGTTATAGCCTGGTAGTTCAGGAGTGCTCTCTGGAGCCTTGAACCAGGTCTCAGTCACTGCACAGATATCGATGTTCTCCATTTTAAGGAGTGCCTTGAATGAGTGCATTTTGAGATTTAGACTTTTAGCATTGAGTAGCATCACCCTCAGTTTTTGCTTGCCTGTTCCTGTTACGGTGGTAAATTTGTCATTTGAACCTTGCCTAAAAAAGGCACTATATGGGCGGCAAGAACCTCAGCTAGTATCCGGAATCCCAGGGGTGACAGGTGCAGGCCATCTCTGGCAAAGCATTGTGGTCTGTCAACCATGTCATCCCAGGCAGACAGATAATGGATCCCTTTAGAATGGCACCAGAAGCTTAGCCAATTGTTGAAGTCAATCATTTTGTCTTTGTACTGTGGCATCATTCTGGGTGATGGCAGAAAGATACTCAGGGCTAGGGTCATACCTGCAAGGGATACGAGATCAGAGAGCTCCTCCATGTCTCTTTTCATGTAGTCCAGGGAGGTACATCTCAGGTCGTTCACACCAACATGGACAATGACAGAGTCATATTTGTACTTGTTGTGGAGTGACTTGAGTGTGTGGGTTATGTGGCAGATCCTGGCACCTGACAGGCAGCTGACAGTAACCTTCTCCTTGTTTAGTCTGGTGAGTGAGACATCAGTGTGCCTGACTATAGAGTCAGCTATGACTAGTGTGTTGGGTACATTGTTTTGCCTTATTGGCTGTGGTTGAGTGGCACACTGAGTCTGCAGGCTATGTGTCATTTGGGTTGTGTTGGGGTCGGAGGTTGCTTGCATTTCTGCTTTGGAGGTCTCTGTTGCTTGAGCAGATTATTATTGAGAGCCTCCGCAAATGTTTTTCTGTTTCTCTGTGTGGATTTTGGTGGTGTAGATTTAGTGAGACTATATGATGAGTGTGGTGCAAGTGTTTACCTTCTCCTCTTGACTGTCAAGTTCAGTCTTGATTGGAGAGAGCTTTACCTCCAGTTTGGCTAGATAAGTGCATCTCTCACAGGTTGTAGTTTTGGGTGGTAGGAGGAGAGGGTAGTCTGTGTACATGAGGCAATTTCTACATTGCCCCAAGATGCCCAGATTCATCAGATAGACAGGAGAGAACACTGGGAGCTGACCCTTGGACATGCCTGAATAAAAAACTATTTTCCTCTAGATAAGTGAGGAAAGTGAGTACAAGAGCTGTTTTTCTCTAAGCAAGTGAGGAAAGTAAGTACCAAAACTGTTTTCCTCTAGGTAATGAAGAAGGTTGAGTGCTGTAGTAATTAGCAGGTTATTTAGTGCTTACAAGTTCTGAACAAGTGCTGATCACGAATAAGCAAATTCAAGTGCTAAAACTAAGGATCTGTATCTGGACTAAACTAGTTACAGGAAAGGGGGAAAACAAGTGCAAATGTGGGCTTTTAAATCAGAACATTGAGAGAGATGGAAAAACTGCCCAAACGGCCAGTAACTACAATTTCTGGGCCAGAACCACTCCTTATGCGGTAGATAGGTTACCTAGTGCTTACCACTCCCACTAATAAGCTGGAAGGCTTACCTCCAACACAGAAAGTTTGGGGGGGGAGCTCACAAGCTTTATGTCTGGTGTGAAATCCATACTGGGAACACATAGCCATTGTTTGTGAAGGTGAGATTAGTATGTTGAGGAAGGATAGTAGGTATATTTGGGGAGGTAAGTTAGGTTGGAAGACAGACAAGACAGCATACAGGGGTGGTATATGACACATGTGGTGGGTAAACACCTTGCATGGGGGAGTGGTGTTTGAAAAGTGGAAGCCCATGAGCCCCAAATGGAAACAGTCAGACCAAGGTCCCCACCCGTGGGCAGTCAAAACTGCACCTTCATGGCCCTGAAGGTGCCTGAGCTGGAGGCTGAGCTTGAGGAGCATGTGGACCCTGTAATTGTGTACCGAGGGCCTCAAGGTGGTTTAGCACATCCCACAAGTCTCTGTGGAGCTCCCTATGCACCAGACCCTGGACCTGACTTCATATGACAGGATCCTGTCTGTGTGCTCTCCCGGGGGGTAATGAACACCATCCCCTGAGGTGGTTTCACCTAAAGGTAGTGCAGGACCAGCAGATGATGAGGTCCCAGGGTGAGTCCCAGATGTGCTGTGGCATGGTAACATGGCCAGATGAGGTGGGAGAGGTGGTTCCATTGGAAAAAGGCTTCCCAAACATGCTATTGTGTCATAGTTTTAGAACATATGTGGGTAGTAATAGTCCACACAATCCAGGATTACTTCTAACAGCATGTATAGATATCCCCATTAACACAAAACACCAGATTTGGAGCAGTCACATAGCAAACAGAACACATGCATATATGGAACCATAGTGGCCCTTACAATGGCATGCAGGTGACATTGTTAGCAACAGGCCACCAATGACAGTGTTTCAACATGGAACATGACTAGAAACACACTGCACTATTTGTCGTACAATACGATATATGTCCCAACAGTAGGTTTGCTGTAAACATACCCGTTGAGTTGTGTGTTCAGGTTATTGTTGCAGATATAGTGGGGGAGACAGAGATGTCAATTAACAACTATTATATCCTTGTGGTATGAGGTCCTCAGACCTTTTTTCCTCTTTATGTCTTTTAGGCACCATGTCTAGAGAGCATTTGCCAGTTTATTCCCCAGAGGAAAATGATGTCATAATCAACTACCTGCTGCAGCACAACCACACCCTCTTTGGCCATACAGCCCATGATCTGCAGGAAAGGAGCTCATCCAGAGGGTAAATGATGTTGGCCTGCACAATCACAGTTATGAGCGCATCCGACATCTGTGCACTGACCTCATCTACTATGCCTGTCAGCATGCTGCTGCAGTTAGGAGGGGCCAGCTAGCAACAGGGGGGTTCATGCCATTCATCCCCCCTGACACATGCTGAGGAGCTCCTTGCCAGCCTCGGGGCACCTGCTCACCAGCAAAGGCAAGACCCAGCTGATAGCATTGTGGAGGTGGGTGCTACCCTCACAATGGACGAGGAGCAAGCAGGTAAGGCAACAGGGCACATCAGTAGACTACTGTTGCTTATCCATCTGCATCTGTAGAGTTTAATCATGCATATGTGTGATAAAATATATATAGTCTGTTGCAGCATTGTAGTAATGAACAGATGTGCATAATCTGTAGTATTGTGGGTGTGTACTGTTGATTTACTGAAATGCTGCTCCCACCAAGTACCAATGCCAAAGGTGTGGTTACTGACATCATATCTCTCACACAATTATGTAGGCCCCTCTGCTATACCTCTGGGGCAGCAGCCTGTAGCTGGTGAGTATGGTGTTGCTTGTTCAGGTTTGCCAATACACCGGCCATGTTATGGCCATGATATTTTACATGCACACATTTAACATACCCACCCATAATGCATGCTGTACATGTTCACTTATTGCTGCTGTTAACTGCACTGCATCACAGTGGCCACCATGGTGGCATATCTGAGGCATATGTAAGAGTCCTGCAATATAACTTACAACCTGTCATTGCAAGATGTGTGCACAGAGATGAACATAATGGTGGGACAAATGGCCTACAGTAGGAACATGTCGGAAACATCACCCTTATACAGTGCTACAACAGTGTATATACCACTATTACAATGGCAACTGTTACAGATCTGCACAGCAGCATATCACAATACCACATTCCACAACCCTTATAACCTGTAATGTGGTCCTAACATGAGCAATGAATGTGTAATATGAAATCCTATGTTAGGACAGCAAATATGGGGAATACATACCTCAACAAACACTGGAAGCATATGTGTGCACACACTCCAAATATATTGTGGAAGCAGCTTTTGAGGTAGTGATAGCATTCACTCTTCATGTGTATGCACCTTCCATCACATACAGGTCCTCAATGTCACACCAAGAAATGGTCTGCTGTCCAAGAAGTATGTCCATCACATTTGAAAACTCACCTGCAACAGAGGTAGCCGTGGCTTGCACACATCTTACAAGCCATGGAATGGATCTCATACCCAACGGGTAGCACGCAGGAGTGGGACATGTAGCCTTACCTCACCATTGCATATACCATGGCAAACAGTGCAGACAGTCATGTACGTGATGAGGAAGTATGGAACAATATTAATGTAGAAAATAAACAGATGGCCATCCAAGACAGATGACAACATGTTGCAAACTGGTCATAGAGGTTGCCTAGAAACATGCCGCAACACTGAGAGAGTTGCAGAAATGTCTCACAAGTACTGGCTGTGCAGTACCTCTGTCAACAATCACCTGGGCTCTGCATAAGTGTGGCCTATGGGTTAGGGTAATCAGATGGGACAGTTGTTCTGCAAGAAACACCAGCCAGGGCTCTCTACAGGTAGTGTATGCATAACATCAAAAGTCCCCCAAAGACATGTGTTGCAATGTCTAATGGTGTACCAAGATCAAGTTTGAAACATACAGACACTATCAATTAAGATACATGTGCTGCACAAGCAGCACCTTACTCCACCTCAGGCCCACCATCCCCATCTGTACCTTGCTGGTACCAGTGTACACCTGTATGTTTGCCATTCATTAGCAGGGACTAGGCTGGTACACATGGTGTTCTGAATTTGTGACACTGCAAAATAACACTCATGTGTAGCCCATAGTTGTTAAGCATCTGCAAAAAGCCTGAGGATGGGGAGGGGTGTCATCCTGAAATGCAACAGTGAACTGAAGCAGACATGAAAAGCTCACTGAGAATGGCTATATCTGCACAGAGTCAAGGTCATGAATTGTGGCAGACATACCCCTGACTCCACAGCAATATTGAAGACACTGTGTGACCTCCAAGGGCTGTGCACATGAGTTGACCTTGCAATCTTGCAGAGTTGGGGGACATTTGTAGGGCAGAGTGACCAAATACTGGAAAGTGCAGATGGGCCATCCTAGTCTACTCCTTCCAGGAATAGTGACTTTTGTAGTACACTTAACAGTTGATGCAACAAACCATCATGTTAAGGGTGTGCACACGTATGCACTCACATATTGTATGCGTCTTAATCAGCATCTGCACAAGTAACACATTTGTTTGATATTGCACTTGATTGCACAGGTCATATGTCACATATCAGGTTCGTGTAATGTTAACATATGCAGTATTGTGGCCCCATGGCATATCAGGAAAGAAGGTGCCATGTCAATAAGGGTGTGTACATTCCTCATAGCCATAATACGGTTTGAAAGTTATCAGTGTAATTGTATTTTATTGCTCATACATGCACTGCTGATGATGAGATCTACAAATCAGATATCAGGCATTCACTATTGACATCTGTCCACATATCATCCAAGGTATAGGTTCATAGGTTCATACTAGGCTATCTGCCCTAGGGCATTTATAAACCTAGCCAGAGTATGTTTGGCTTTCGCCACCCATTTTAAATTAATTTTGCTATGCCCTTTTTCGAGGTTAGTATACTGTGCCTCTGTCTAACAGTGACAAAGAAGTGATACCCGGGGTAAACCTACGATCTCCCATCCACTCATCAAGATTCCTCTTGAAGAGAGTCAATGAGGGACTCTGCCTAACCTGGACTGGGATTTTATTCCAGAGTGAAGGGAGCCTCTGGGTTATGAATCTGTCCCTCCAGCATGTCCTATTTATTTCAGTGCTGAGGTTCAAGTCTTTCAGGCGTGTAGCTCGATGGGATTTGGATTTTTTGAGGTGCAGCATGTCCCTTAATTCCAGGTTTGACATGGCTTTATATGTCAGGCAGAGGTCGCCTCTGAGCAGGCGGTATGCCACTGAGTAGAGCTGGAGTTTCTTTAACCGGGCAGCATATGGCATCTGTTTGAGCCCTTTGATCCTCTTGGTGAGGTACTTTTGGGGTCTTTCCAGTTGCTGCAGGTGTTTGGTAAGGTACATCCCAAAAGGGGCATTGTACTCGATTATGGGCCTGATGAGGGATGAGTAAAGAGGCACGATGACCTCCCCTAATCTAGATGTGAATCCCTTCATGATTAGGTGGGCTATATAACATGTTTTTCTAGCCACTTTGGCCACGTGGTTGTCAAATGAGAGATTGCTATCAACTTGGGTCCTCAGGTCCCTAATTACTTCTTCTGTACTTAATGGATTACCGCCTATGTGGTAATTTGTGGGCACTTTGTTTTTCCCAAAGGGGATGACTATACACTTTGTGGTGTTTAGCTTGAGGCCATGGCTCTGGCACCAGTTGTCTGTTTCTATGAGGCCCTTTTGGAGGATGCTTGTGTCAGCTGGAGAGTCGATTATGGTGCCCAGTTTGCAGTCATCTGCGAACTTGGTCAGCCACAGTCCTTCTGTGTTGGCCTGTACCTCCGAGAAATATATACCGAACAAGAGAGGTCCCAGGACTGAGCCTTGTGGGACGCCACTTGTAACTGGTTTGGAGTCTGACATGGCTCCAGCAGTTCTAACCATGTGGGTTCTGTCCTTGAGCCAGTTTGCAACCCATCTAGTGATATAGGAGGTTATATTGAAGCTGGTGAGCTTATCTATAATGCCCAAGTGGGGTATTGTATCGAAGGCTTTTGCGAGGTCCAGGTAGGCTGTGTGGACCACCTTCCCTTCGTCAATGGCCTTGGTGACTGTTTCAAAGAAGTCGGCCAGGTTTAAGAGGCAGGATCTGCCCTTAACAAAGCCAAACTGGGTAGGATCCAGTGTCTGGTGGTCCCCAATATCTTTATTTATGAGGTCCATGATGATCCTTTCCATAGCTTTGCAGACCAAGCTAGTCAGGCTTATGGGGCGATAGTTTCCAGGGTCCGTTGAGGCACTGCCTTTGTGGAGAGGGACCACTGTTGCTGTACGCCATTCTTTGGGTACATATCCTGTAGTAAGGCTGAGATTGAACAGTAGTTTTATGTTTGGGTTTAGCTCTACTTGGAGTTCATGTAGGACGCAGCCCGTGACACCGTCTGGTCCCATTGATGCTGTGTTTTTTGCTTTGGAGAGGGTGGCTCTTACCTGAGCATCTGAGATGTCAGGGGGACAGCACTCTGCTGGGATAGATATTTGCCCTTTTGGTGGGGAGGGGAGGGAGTTTGCGCTGAACCTGTCAGCTAGGATGTTGGCAATGTCTGTGTGTTTGGTGTATTTTTTGTCATTTTGGACTAATTCTGAGCATATCTGGGAATTACCACCCAGGTTCCTAACATAAATAATGAAAGCCTTGTGATTATCCTTAGTGTCCTGTGCAATTTTTCTCTCAAAGCTGGCCTTAGATGCTTTTATGAGTGCCCTTAGTTTTTTGCTAATACTGATCAGAGATGCCTTCCCTTTTTGGGATTTTGCTCTATCATGAAGTAGCTTCCTCCTTCTATTGTATAGTTTGTTTATGGCTGGGGTCCACCAGACAGGACGTCTGCCTTTGGAGGATTGGGTCTTGGTTTTATTTGGGATTGCATGATCCATGCATTCCTGACGGTGTTCATAGAATGCATTTATAAAGGATTCTGCAGTCTGGGCCGTATGTTTCACAGGCCCAGGGGCTTTGAAGGATTCTACCTTGGTTTTGAGGAGTGTGAAATTTGCTTTAGAGAAGTTTTTCACTGTGGTTTTCTGGGCAGGGGGTGGGGTCGGGATGTGAATATCCAGTGAGATCAGTTTATGGTCTGATCTTACCAGTGAGGGATACACTTCTGGTCTGGAGCATAGAGTCCCCATGTTGGTGATGATCAGGTCCAGTATGTTTTCCCCTCTTGTGGGAGTGGTCACAAGATGTTCCATAGCATTTGAGTTTATGAATTCTAGGAACCTTTGGGCTAGGGTGTTGGAGCTAGAGTAATGCTCCCAGTCTATGTTTGGGTAGTTGAAGTCGCCCAATATAATGGTGTTTGGAGAGACCTTCATATTTTCCAGTGTTCTCAGGAAGGCCGTGTGGGGTTCCTGAGTTTGGGAGGGTGGTCTGTAGCAGGCTATAAACTGGAAGGCAGTTTTACCCACTGTTAGTTGCACATGGATAGTCTCTGATGCTTCGTGCTGTGCCGCCAACCTGGATGTGTGGGTATCTTTGATGAGTATCGATACTCCCCCTCCTTTTGTGGTTCGGTCCAAGTTTTGGGGCCAAAAAGCATGGTATGAGGTATAACCTGGTAGTGCTGGGGTGCTCTCGGGAGCCCTGAACCAGGTTTCTGTTACTGCACAGATATCGATGTTCTCCATGCTAAGGAGAGTTTCAAGTGTGTGCACCTTGAGGTTTAGACTTCTGGCATTGAGTAGCATTACTCTTAGTTTCTTATCCCTTGTGATACCTATGGAGGTGGGTTTGTCTTTTGAGCCTTGCCTAAAAAAGGCACTATGGGGGTAGAAAGAGCCTTTGCCAATATCCGAAAGCCCAGGGGTGACAGGTGCAAGCCGTCCCTAGCGAAGCATTGTGGCTTGTCAAGCATATCATCCCAGGCTGACAGGCATTGGATCCCCTTTGAATGACACCAGTACTTAAGCCAGTTGTTGAAATTGATCATCTTGTCTTCATATTGTGGCATCATTCTTGGTGAGGGTAAGATGCTGCTCAAGGTCAGGGTCATACCGGCCTGGGCTACATGCTCAGAGAGCTCCTCTATGTCTCTTTTCAGGTAGTCCAGGGAGGTACGTCTCAGGTCATTCACACCAGCATGGACAATGACTGAGTCATATTTGTACTTGCCTTGGAGTGACCTGAGTGCTTGTGTTATGTGGCGGATCCTAGCGCCCGACAGGCTGCTCACCGTGACCTTCTCCTTGTTCAGCCTGGTGAGCGGGACGTCAGTGTGCCTGACGATAGAGTCCCCTATTACAAGTGTATCAGGTGTGTTGTTTAGCCTTAAGGGCTGTGACTGTTCGGCACACTGGCTTTGTGAGATATGTGTTGCACGTGTTTTGTTTTGGGGTAGCGGTTACTTGGGTGTCTGCTTTGGACGTCTCTGCTGCTTAGGCAGATCTTTATTTAGAGCCTCCGAGTATGTTTTTGTGTGATTTTGTATGTTTATGTGTTTGGTTTGCTGTCGTGGTAGGTCTATGTGAGACTGGAATTGTAGTGAGTGTGGTTTCCTTCTCCTCCTGACTGGTTATGTCAGTACTGAGTTGAGAGAGCTTAGCCTCCAGTTTGGCTATATGGTTGCATCTCTCACATGTGTTGGAATTTGTTGGGAGGAGGAGAGGGTTGTCTGTGTACATGAGGCAGTTGTAACATTGCCTCAATATTCCCAGGTTCACCAGCTGGACCGGAGAGGAGATTGACAACTGACCTTTGGACATGCTAGAATAATATTGGGAATTCCTTTATAATTGAAAACAAGGGCCAATGGGGAGTGAGGGTGTAGTGCTTTTAATTTTTAGTGCCGACTTATATAAGTGCCAGGTAACTTAAGTGTAATGTGTTACAAATGTGTCAGACAAACACATACGGGCTGTGAGCAGCAGAGCAAACATAACTGACACACATATACACATTCAACAATGGCATGTACACCTGTGAGGTATGGTGCACAGTACATGCCAGGGTGCTGAACAGCTGCACAGCAATACTGTGTACATGGGTGCAGTGTGTTCCAGAAGAAGAGGCATCACCTACTAACACAACACATGCATTACAGAGATGTATAACGTTGGGAACAGGGATTGACTATAGCTGCAGTGCATGTTGTTGAGTGCCATATGTCATGCATGTTGACAGATGGGTAATGAGAGGTCTGTGTGTAATATCTTTGTGCAACCTCACCTGTAAGAGTGTGTATGTGTGTGTGTGTGTGTGTGTGTGTGTGTGTGTGTGTGTGTGTGTGTGTGTGTGTATGTGTGTGTTTGTGTACAGTTAAGCAATGATGTACAGGTTTTAAAGTGCATTTCTTGTTTTCCCCTCACAGGTGGCGAAGTGGATCAGGGTTCCTCCTGCAGACAAACTAATGTTAGTGTCCATACAGAGCCTGACAATGATGATAGGTGTGGTGAGGCACAGACAGGGTTGTTAGGGGCTGAAGCTGTGCCATCATTTGACATCCCACTGTTATCCACCCCATCCCTGCACACAGTCACATTGCCTATACATATCCCATCACCAGTGGCCATAGATGAGGACAGTTGGCAGGTGGTGTCATGGGACAGGACAGTGTGGTGACTATGGCAAGTGTGTCTGGACAAAGCAGCCATAGCTGGATGCCCTGTGAGGTACCACACAGTCAGATGTACAGGGGTGCTCATAGGAGAACTGGTGGTCATCATGCCCCTGGCAGAAGTGCCACAGCTGGTGTCACCTGATGCATGTTTCAGGCCATCATGGAGGCACAGGCAGGTATGGAACATTATACCAAACAGGATCTGAGGCTCCAGAGGGCTACTCATTCTGCTGTCATTGACAACATCCGCGATCTTGGAGGTGCCTACAGTTATTTTGCTGAGGTCCTGGATAGACGGTTGGATGAGATGGTGGGAATAATCGACTGTGGAATGTCTGTGCTTGAGCAAATGGTGGGAGTAGTGCAACGGCCATGTGGATGTAGGCCAACAAGACCAACAGGTGGAGGTTGACGTGGACTTGCAACAAGTCAGAGCCACTTTTGTAGTAGCAGTACCAGCACCAGCACTGCAGTGGGGGCACTGTCCACACCACAACATAGCAGGCCATGTGCACATGGCCCTGACCAGTCCCAAGAGGGACCTGGATCCAGCGGACATATATCATCATCAGGGGAGAGTACCATATCTTGGCTTGTACCTGGTAGTGCCGTTGGAACCTCTGGCAGGCACAGTTCACATGTCCTTGGCCTGAAACGGTGAACTGCACACTCTGCCAGGTACAGTCTGCAGCTGTCCAACAAACCCCTGTATAGGGCAGCTACATGTCAGAACTGTGTGCATGCACACACATGCACATCACCAACATAGCTGGGGCAACCCCATACCACATCTGCACAGCACAATTAATAATGAAACCCCCTAACACACACATACACATGATATCAAACAAATGGCTCAGCCTAGGTTTCTGGCAAACCCACAACACACCATGTGCATATGATGATACCTATGCCACATTCTTGTCATCCATAACATCGATGCAGGGACAGGCTAATATGGTTCTGATGCACAGAGTGACTGTACTATGGTGTACCAATGTAATTCTGTGTAGCATGTTTTCAGCACTAATGTTTAATGCTTACATGTCAGGATGTGTAGCTGTCCAGCCATGATGCATTATATCTGTTATTAACACTGAGTGACTGTGGTCTCCATAATGCATTCTGTTTGTGTTGTAAGTGTCTATGTGTCAGCAGGATATTGGTCTGCTGTTGTTTCCTACAAGGGGTATGGCACTGTGGTGACACCTTGACTATGCCGTATTCTAGGTACAGCTGAACATAAGTCACAAGTCTGTATAAGAGTTACTGCATATGCCATATAGGTCTGAGGGGTGTATACAGGTGAGTGCATGATGGCTGATGTCAGCAGGCCTTCTACAGTAGACAATGGTAAGTGTACTGGGTGGTACACACCACATGCTTGTGTATAACACACACACACACACACACACACACACACACACACACACACACACACACACACAGAGGCTTTGGTGTTGATGCAATACACAGAGAATATTGTACACATGGATGTGTGTACTTTTGCAGGGAACCCATTTTAGCCTATGTAATTCCGCCAAAACAGAATAGACACACTATCACATTGGGAAATAATCAGTCTGCTAGTTTAATGTAATTGACGATGGTACTAGCAGGTCATATGTCCCCTTCCCCAATATAGTGCAATTCTCAACTTGGTAAACATAGGTGTGCTGGTGTGGGTGGCACAGCCCTAGCCTTTGGAGGGTGTGGGGTGGTGTAGAACTGCAGATAGTATGACTGACAACTACTTAACATGTTAACATAAACTGTACAGTATTACACCCGACTAAGCAGGGGGATACACTCAACAATAACCACAATGGTGGTGGCTGTGTCCACATGATCCATGCCCAGCTATATATAGTACAGATATACAGTGGGGAAGAGGGCATTTATACATCTACTGCTAGTTTTGATAGAATGAATTTCCACAAGATGATACCTGTGAAATGTTAGCATTTGCCAGTCAGTTCTCGGACAGATGACCTCCTGGGACATGTATTTTCTGCAAACTGAAGTAGATCCCTTCACATGCACACACACTCTTACTTGGCAACACTCAGAGTAGAACCCCTACCTAGGTACTTATTGCTACTTATGTGTAGGGGTCCCCATACAGTGGACCTTGGGACATGTACTGGGGGTACCATGGTGTAAAGACAGTATACCCAGCACTGACACCCCACATTGGATAGTGTACTCACTGAAACCCATGATAATACTCTGACATACCCACCATCACACATTGACCAGGACTGCAATACAACCCCTTGTCTATCTCAAGAGTGCTACTACAGGGATATGCATCTATTGCACATGCCACAGGGATAGTAGGGTAATGCTTTGCCATGGCTCTCCTACGGACAGCAACATCACTATCACTTATACTGTATGGCAAGGTGCATTGTATTAGGAGAATGTGGCCTCAGAATGCTGTATCCTACAAATATACACACTTGTACGCATACACACACTTGCCAGGACTCAGAGGGTAACCCATGCCTATCTACCCATTTGTACAACAATGCTGTGCTGGTACTGCAAACTCCAGGTAGCCCATAGAATGAAGAGTGCATCAAGGTACATGTAATGTTCATTACAGCAGCAGCCATATCTAACTATGGCAATGGGGGGTGTAGTGGGTATGAAGGCTCTCAGGGTATTATCAACTACAGGTTTACAAACACACAGACACTGTTATTCTCAGTAATGCACACTGACACATTTGTCAGTACTGGGGTCCATAGGTGCAGGTGTTCCTAGGTGTGTACCAGGATATTGTCCATGGAGTGATGGGAAGAGTATGGGATATGGGTACAGTGTTATCATGCCACCTGCCATTTTCCAGCAGGCTGTCTATCAACTGATGCCATGGGAGTGATTCTTAGGGTGAGAGTTAAATGCAGCATCCAATCATCTGGTTGCCTCTTGCAGAGGGCCAGTTAGGTGCTCCAATTGACATGTATGCAACATGTATTACATAACATGGTCAGTGTCTGTCTTGGAAACCTGTAACCAAGCATGTTCTATTGACTGTGGAAGTGTAGTTGAGGTATCCATGACATGTGGTGTGTATAGGGTGGGGATTACTAGCTGTGGCATTCATAACACAGCTGGGCAGACATGTCAGTGTCAGTCAAGCAAAGATTGCCTGTATGCAGCCAAGATGGATATCTGACATCTGCACATCTAAACAGAGGACAGACAGACATCAGCTAGCCAACTGGTTATGCATTAGGATGAATGTGTTGACAGATAGAAGTCTGACACTGATAAGTATGGCATTACTACATGACAGCAGCCCTCAATGACATGTCCTATACACACAGTAGTCTACAGTTAACATCCATGTGTCAGATCAATATCCAGTAGCAAATACTTAATGACACACAGCTCACACACCAAGAACACGATAGTGAGAACTCAGAGTCCATCTTTGCATGCAGGAGTGTTTGGTTCCAGTACTACAATCTGCAATCTACTCTTACTTGTGAA
>NC_056729.1:1375067232-1375277232 GCF_019279795.1 Protopterus annectens
TACAACAAAAGGAAGAAACTGTTGCAGAAAAGAGGAAAATCCCAGGATGCAAAAAACTCCCTTACCAGCCTCAGTAAGAAGCTGAGATCCCTCATAAAATCCCCCAAAGCTAGTTACGAAAATAAAATTGCCAAAGATTCCAAAGACAACCACAAGGCATTCTATAACTATGTCAAGAATCTAAATGGAATGCTCAGATCTGCTCTGAGCTACAACAGAATGGCATTAAATATACTGATCCTAAGTATATTGCCAATATCCTGGCAGATCAATTCAGTGTCAACTTCACCCCCCTCTCACCCCCTAAATGGCCCATCTCAGTACCGGAAGATTGCCAAACTCCGTAATAATGGCCACACAGGTAAAAAACACACTCTCCAAAGCTAAGAATACAGCATCCATGGGACCAGATGACATCCCGGGCTGTCTACTACATGAACTTCAAAATGAACAGGCACCTCACCTAAGTGTCATGTTTAATTATACCCTCACCTCAGGCTTCATGCCGACTGAGTGGCGCACAGCTACAGTTATCCCACTCCACGGAAACTACTGCCCCATCAGTCTGACGAGCCTGATCTCCAAGGCCATGGAACCTATTATCATGGAACTTATAAACATAGACATTGGCAACCTTAAAAAACTGGACCCCACCCAGTTTGGGGTTGTGAAGGGCCGATCTTGTCTCCTGAACCTGATTGACTTCTTTGAATCAGTCTCCAGAGCCGTGGATGAGGGTAAGGCAGTCCACACAGCCTATCTGGACCTCGCCAAGGCCTTTGACACCATCCCCCACTCTGGAATCATAGATAAACTTACTAAGCTGTGCATTAATCTCCACATCACTTGATGGGTTGCCAACTGGCTTACTGACAGAACCCATACTGTAAAAGTAGCTGACTCCAAATCCAGCTCCAGACAAGTGACAAGTGGAGTACCTCAGGGTTAAGTCCCGGGACCTCTCTTGTTTGGCATCTACTTCTCTGAACTACAGGCCAACACTAAGGGACTCTGGCTAACAAAGTTCACAGATGACTGCAAACTGGGAGCCATTGCTGAATCCCCAAATGATGTTGATACTCTACAAAAGGGCCTTACAGAAACAGATGCTTGGTGCCACTGCAATGGGCTCAAGCTCAATGCCAAGAAATCTATAGTTATCCCCTTTGGGAAAAAACATGTACCCATGAATTACCACATAGGTGGCAGTACACTAAAAACCGAAAGTGTGATAAGAGACTTAGGGACACAGGTGGACAGTGGTCTCACCTTCAATAACCACATTGCCACAACAGTCAGGAAATCCTTCTATGTGGCACACCTCATCAAAAGGGCTTTTCATCCAGAAAAAAGGAGGTCATTGTCCCACTGTACTTTTCCCTCATTAGACCCATTATAGAATACAATGCCCCATTTGGTATGTACCTCTCAAGATATTTGCAACAACTGGAAAGGCCGCAGTAATACTTCACTAAAAGAATCACAGGACTAAAGCAGATGCTTTATGCTGACCGCCTTAAATAACTCCAGCTATACTCTGTCGCATATCGTTTACTCTGAGGCAATCTCTGCTTAACATACAAGGCCATGACAAACTCAGAGCTGTTGGACATGCTGCACTTAAAGAAATCCCAATCCCTCAGAGCAACATGCTCCATGGATCTAAACCTTGTCATCACATTAAACAAAACATGCTGGAGGGATGGGTTCCTGACCCAGAGACTCCCCAGACTCTCGAATAGACTGCCCATACATGTCAAGCAGAACACCTCTTTGGCCCTCTTCAAAAGGAAACTTGATGACTGAATGGGAGATAGGAAATTCACCCCAGGGATCACATCAGTCACCCTGCTAGATAGGGGTCCAGGGAAGTAAACAGTGTGGGAAGAAATAGCCAGGGAATTGTTATGACTAGGCTTGTTTAAGCCCTAGGGCCAGTAGCCTAGTACCAACCTATGAACCTATATAACATATGTCCATAACATGTAGTGGAGTCTTACCTCAGCACCAATAGTCACAACCTCTTAGTGCAAGGGGATGTCATGTTAGTATTGTAGGTATAAATGTAGAATGCTGCTACAGTTACAGGGGTTGTCTTAACAGAAATGTTGTGTGGGAAGTCACATCTGATACTGACATGTACTCCATCAGTTACTGACAGACATCATAAGATCATCATAGTGCAGGACCACACAAATCACAGTAATGATCCTGTGGAATACAGCAGAGATATGACCAATAAATGTGGACAGTCTGACACACTCTGGTCAGTCCAGAGGTATACACAGAACCCCTTAGTGCAAGACATGTGGACCAAGCCTGACAACGTGGATATTTACAGCCATGTAAATGGGGATATCACAAAAATACTGGAATAGATAAGCTCACACAGTTTATGCATTCACACACTCCTGTCTATCCTGACACATAATAACTGGAGGAGCAGAGGTCAGAAGCCTACCCACTAGTTAGTGACATACATCTGTACAACATCCCACAGCTTTGTCAGAAATACACAACAGTTATGGTGGCCTGGCAAGAGTACATCTGACAAATATCTGGACATAACATCACACTGGGTAAATAAAATGAGCTGCTAGGCATGTCACAAAGCACTGTGCAAACTACAGGCAGACTGCCACAACACTGGCCTACATTTCTTATGGGGGAATACACATGTACTTGCAAATATAGCAGACTCTACAGGCATGTAACAGTATGGACACCTTTGTGAAAGTGCATACCCACAACCAATCTGAACACAGCCACAGTCACATATGATAAGCGTAATTAATATTACAGTATATAGACTGTGTGAACAACACCATCCTCATATGTGTTACTCACGCACTAACCCTACATATACTGGGCCAATACACAATGCATTCCAATGCCTGACTGTGGTATGGGACATGTGTCAGTCTGGCCCTACAAACATGTATGATGACAGGGTACCATACACTGGAGCAGCATGCAACATCAGATAGAACAGGACCAAGAACAATGGCATCTACCAAAGTCTGTACAGAGGCCAAGGTACATATTCACAATACACAATCTGTCAACAATCACCATAAGTACACAAACCTCACTACTGTACACAAAACAACAGAATGTCCAGGTTTTGTCCTCAAATATAAGGCTTACTATACATAACATGTCTACCAGTCTGATATCTCACTGGCTTGTTATCAGTATGCTGTCAGTAAATAATGATGTACTGAACATATCCACCTCTTACTACATGACATATGTACAAAGGTTGACAGACTTGTGGCTGGAGGCACAAACACAGGGCCAATAATTACATGTTGCTGTGATAAACACATACATTTACTAGTGTAACAGGGTGTGTTGTGCCATATGTCTTCCGAGGGATATGAAGTTAGTAACTCACATGGATGTCACCATGTACTGACTGCAATCCTCAGAGTATGCTACTACATTTCTAAATATAGGAAATGTGTGAGTAACACAGCACATGTAAGACTCCACACTCTGGTCAGTCTGCAGATAGCCCTACAGGTGAGAGATTCCTCAACCACATTATGCTGTCATGACATATATTAAATCATGTAGAACAGCCATATCCACACAAACCCTGTTAAACCAACATTACTTCAAATGTAGAAGATCAATATTTACATTCTGTCCCCATGTCTGGAACATCCTCCTCCTGTTTGTTGGCCTGTCTCCACAGTGTATGTTGTAAGAGGTATATCCAACTACCCTCTGTGATGCTGTTTGTCAAAGACCCACATAAAGTCCTGCTCACAGTGAAGGAAAAAGGCCAACACCCACATGAAGTGCTTAGTTACAGGTATGTGTTTCCATGCAACTGGTTATAGGAATGATACCACAGCTGTTCCACATGCAATTAGCAAATGGTGGACTGCAATTCGTGCACAGGCCATCAGCTGATCATGAGCATCACTTACAAAACTCAAGCTGCTGCCTAAGCAAAACAGGAGTACTTTTCCACATCCACCAGAGAGGGAGTGAAAGAGAGATAGAGAGAGACAAAGTAAGAAAGGGAGGGAATAGGAGAGTAAGAGCCAAGTTTGTTTGTGCATGATCCATGGGTGGACGGTGGTATCTGGGCATTATGACGGTTGTCTATATTGTGTATTAATCCATACTGTCACATGGTAATTGCACATGGCTGTACACATTTATGGCCGAGGATTGTCGACTAGAATCTCTACAATGTTTGGAAAATGTTGGCCTTGTAATGTTGACAATGGGACACATAGCTCCTCAATATAATGATGTGGCAAAACCCACACAGCAATGGGCCCTGTCATTACACAATCACCACAACAGGGCACTGATAACACACACACAAACACACACTTACCAGTACTGAGTTTTAACCCCCTACATGGCTATGTATTGGTATTACATTGCTATGCAGTTATTGCACACACCACAGAGCTTACATGTTGCAGAGCTATCCAAAGGTATCTTTGAAGGTGAGTGACATCAGTAACAGTGATAAAGGAGGGATAAGGGGAGTGTAGTACATGTGACTGTCCAAAAAACAGGTGTCAAGGAAGACACACCCACACCCTTTCTGAATCACACACATTATTATAGATGGCAGAGTCAGGATTAGAACTCCTATCTAACTAGTTTGCTACACTACAGTATTACTCAGTTATCACACATGCCACAGAGCTTATCAGGTTGATATATTGCCAAAGGGTTATTACAAGGTGACTGATTTCAGCAGGCGTGCTACAGTAGGGCACTGGGAGGTTCATTGAGTGTGAATGCCTTCAAAATCATTACTCTCCACACACACACACACACATACACACACACACACACACACACACACACACACACACACACACACACACATGCACACACATGCATACACAGACACATACACACACACACACACACACATACACACACAAACATATATTTGCCAGTACTGACATGCATAGGTTCATTGCTTCACAGGTGTGTAGTAGTTGACTGTGCCAGAAGGTTGTACAAGGCTAGTAAAAGGGAATACCTTGGATCAGGTCACATGACAATGTTCTCCAGTATGGCTCAGGGGTGTAGTCCCTGGATTGGCCAACACAGGTGGGTATTGTATTCACCATCCACTCATCTGGGTTACTATTGAGGGTGGCCAGTGCTGTGCATTGCTTGCCATGTATGAGATCTATATTCCATAACATGGACAGTGTCTGGATTGTGCACATGTCCCACATGCATGTTCTGTGACATGTGCAAGTGTACTTGGGGTCTCTGGGGCATGTTGCGTGGACAGATTGTTATCATCTGATGTGCATTCCTGACCTAACGTGTTGAGACCTGGCTATGGAACTGAGGTTGTGCCTGCACCTACATTGACAGCATGATACAGGTATTCAGTAGAGTTAGTGGCATCTGTCCATACAGGGCATGTGTATAAGGCATGATATTCCCTTTGTGGATTACATTTGCAGACTCTACAGTTGTTGCAGGCATCCATTGGGGACCATAGCAAAGGACCACTGTAAGCATTTATTTGCTTATTGTAGGGATGGACCAGGGTGCCATGTCCTTTTACTTGATGGATAACACACACTTAGTCAGGAGATGTTACACATCACAGTGCATTCTGATGTCAGTGGGAGGGTTCTGGTCAACAGGCATGTAGTCCACTGCAATCACACTGTGGTTACTATCTGTGGGCAATATGCAGGGAACTACCAATATAGTGGTTGTTGTCTAGCCAAGTGTGTTTGTGTATGAGACATGGGTGGAGAGTGTTCTCTGAGTAATACAAGGGTTGCCTATATTGTTCACCAATCCATAATGTCACATGTAGGGTTATGGATTGTCTACACCAGCCTCTCTGCTGTTTGACATCTGTTGTCCTTGTAAAGTGTACAGTGACATATAGTAAGTCCTCAATATAATAATTTAGCAAAACCCACCTCACAATGCATCCTGTCATTACACAATCACAGCAACCTCCATACAGGATACTGATTACACACACACACACACACACACACACACACACACACACACACACACACACACACACACACACACCCTTGCCAGTACTGAAATTCAGACCTCTATCTAGCTATGTATTGCTACTACAGTGTACCATATTTATCACATGCACCATGGAACTTATTGGATGGATGTTGTCCTAAGGTAATTCTAAGTTGAAGAACATTACAAGCCCTTGTAAATACTGGCATTGGGTAATGTAATGGGTGAGAGATCCCAAAAATAATTGTACCCTAATCACATATTTACATTTGCCAGGGGTGAAGTTTAAACCTCTATCTAACAACCTTTACAGACCATTAGGTTACATATTTACCACATGCATCACTGACCTGACATCGTATAGGTTTTGCAACAGATAATTGTAAGGTGGATGATATCTGCAAGACTGCTAAAGTCAGGCTCTGAGATGTGTACTGGCTGTAAATGGGGACACAGTCTTTGAGGTACACATATGAACACTTGCCACAGATGAGATTCTACATACTACATCATGCTGCATTGATGGCATGCACCACAGAGATTATAGAGCTAGCCCTTTTCCAAAGGTATATTGCAAGGTAAATAACATCAGCAGGCTTGCTAAAGTAGGGCAATGGCAGGTATAGTGACTGTGAATGGCCTCAAAAGCATTACTCCACACACACAGAGTCTTACAGTTGCCATGTCAGGGATTAGAACTCTTACCTAACCAATACATTACACTATAGCATTACGCAGTTATTGCACACGTCACAGAGCTTAAAGGGCTGAATTTTATCCAAGGAGGCGTTTCAAGGTGACTGACATCAGCAGGCTTGCTAAAGTAGGGCAATGGGAGGTGTAGTCATTGCGAATGGCCTCAAAATCATTGATCCCTGCACACACAGAGTTTCACAGTTGCCATGTCTGGGATTAGAACTCCTACCTAATTAGTATGTTATACTATAGCATTACACAGTCATCACATGCACCATGGAGGTTATAGGAGTACCCCTTATCCAAAGGTGTATTTCAAGGTGAATGACATCAGCAGGCTGATAAAGTTGGGCAATGGGAGGTGTATTGTCTATGAATGGCCTCAAAATCATTGATCCCTACACACACAGTTTTACAGTTGCCATGTCTGTAATTAGAACTCCTATCTAACTAGTACATCACATGCCAGCATTACACAGTTATTGCATGCACCACAGAGCTTACAGGGATGACCCTTGTCCAAAGGGGTATTTCACGGTGACTGACATCAGCAGGCTAGCTAAACTCGGGCAATGGGAAGTGCAGTGTGTGTGAATGGGCCATAAACCATTCCTCTGGAAACAGATACGCAACACTAATTCACACACAACTTTACATTTGACAGGACTGTGTATATGACTGCTAGATGAATAACGACTTGTACTGTCATGTTACACTGTTATCACAAGCACCACAGACACTATAGTGCTGAGGGCTACCAGAAACAAATGTCTGCAGTGATAGGCATTAGCACATCATGTATTATTGGCCAATTGGATGTGTGGTGAGTGGGACAGGCCTTATGATGGGAAGCTCTTTGTCACTGTCTGTCTCTCTCTTCCTGAAAACACCAGATAAACAAACTACTAAAAAATAAATGAAGAAATGGCTTTGCAGATGAATGAGTGAATCAAAAAACTGCTTTTAAAACTTTTAATGTGAGCGCTTTCATCAGAAACAGTGTTCTAACTTCTTCAGACAAACAAAAACAACCACAGCAAGCTTTAAATACAAAACCCAATTAAATAATTAACTCATATTAGGAATAATAATATATTATTTAAAGTTGCTGTCCTCTATAAGTACATTTATATACCAAAACTCATAAAATCAATTTCTTAACTTCATAACTTGTTTAAACATATTAAAACCATTTTTAAAAACATTTTTTGAAAATATATATATGCTAAAGACATTTATAGTCATTAAATCATTGTGGATACTCAAAAAAGGAAATATGTAGGAAAGTCCATATGTATAAGCAATAACTAAACAAAAGTTATCATTATTATATATATATAGTTCACGAATAACTTAATAAAAAAACGTGTATATATTTCTAAATAAATTTACCTCATACATCTTCATATGACTAAAACCATATTTACAAGCACTGTTTCTGATGAAAGTGCTCACATTAAAAGTTTTAAAAGCAGTTTTTCGATTTGCTCATTCATCTGCAAAGATTTTCTTCATTTATTGCCTCTCTCTTCCCCACATCTCTGTTTGTGTTTGTTTGACTTATTATAGTGTGTTGTCATTGGATATATGTGTGTATTCCTATCCAATTTGTGTGCAACGCATGACCGGTGTGCAATGTGGTGTGCACATAGGTTCATAGGTTCATAGGCTCATACTAGGCTATCTGCCTGAGGGCATTTACAAGCCTAGCCCATCGTTTTGTGGCTTAGGCCACCCCTTTAGTATGGGGAACTATACCCATTATTTTGCTGTGCCTCTGTCGAGCAGTGACACTGGGGTAATCCCTGGGGTATATCTGCGATCTCCCATCCATTGGTCAAGATTTCTCTTGAACAAGGCCAGCGAGGTGCTCTGCCTCACATATACCGGGATTTTGTTCCACAGCATAGGGAGTCTTTGGGTGATGAATCTATCCCTCCAGCACGTCCTTTTAATAGCCGTGTCGAGGTTTAAGTCTCCCGCCCTTGTGGCTCTGATGGATCTAGATTTTTTGAGGTGAAGCATATTCATCAAATCTGGGTTTGACATGGCCTTGTATGTTAGGCAAAGGTCACCTCTGAGCAAGCTGGCGACTGAATAGAGCTGGAGTTCTTTCAGTCGGGCAGCATAGGACAGATTTTTGAGACCCTTTATCCTTTTGGTGAGGAACTTTTGTGGCCTCTCCAGCTGCTGCAAGTGTCGGGTCAGATACATTCTGAATGGGGCATTGTACTCAATCATTGGTCTGATGAGTGATGAGTAGAGGGAGACAATGACCTCCCTTGATCTAGATGAGAATCCCTTCATGATAAGGTGGGCAATGTAGAAGGTCTTCTTAACTACTTTAGCTACATGGGTGTCGAATGACAGACTACTATCAACCTGGGTCCCCAGGTCCCTGATAACTTCTTCTGTGCTCAGGGGATTGCCACCTATTTGGTAGCTAGGGGTAACCTTGTTTTTCCCGAAGGGTATGACAATGCATTTTTTGGCATTTAACTTTAGGCCATGGCTCTGGCACCAGTTATCCATTTCTGTGAGACCCTTCTGAAGGATATCTGTGTCAGATGTGTTTTCTACTATGGCGCCCAGTTTGCAGTCATCTGCAAACTTTGTCAGCCATAACCCTCCTGTGTTTGCTTGTACTTCGGAAGTAGATGCCAAACAAGAGTGGGCCCAGGACTGAGCCCTGTGGGACACCACTTGTGACAGGCTTTGAGTCTGACATGGCGCCAGCAACTCTGACCCTGTGGGTTCTGTCACTCAGCCAGTTTGCAACCCATCTTGTGATGTATGGGTTAATATTTAAGCTGATGAGTTTTTCAATGATACCCAAGTGGGGTATTGTATTGAAGGCCTTCGCCAGATCGAGGTAGGCTGTATGGACTGCCTTTCCCTCATCAATGGCTTTGGTGACTGTTTCGAAAAAGTCAACCAAGTTTAAAAGGCATGATCTGCCTTTGACAAAGCCAAACTGGGTTGGATCCAAGGTCTGCAAATTCCCTATGTCTTTATTTATGAGGTCCATTATGATCCTCTCCATGGCTTTGCAGATAAGGCTTGTCAAGCTAATGGGCCGGTAATTTCCAGGGTCGGTGGAGGCACCGCCTTTGTGAAGTGGGACCACAGTTGCAGTGCGTCACTCCCTTGGTATGTATCCAGAGGTAAGACTTTGATTAAACAGCTGTCCTAGCTGTGGGTTTAATTCCTCATTGAGTTCGTGGAGCACACAGCCGGGGACACCATCAGGTCCCATGGATGCTGTGTTTTTTGCTTTGGAGAGAGCAGTTCTCACTTGGGCATTGGAGATGTTTGGGGGGCTGCAATAATTTGGTATAGATATCTCTCCTTTTGGGGGGGGGAAGTTTGCACTGAACCTGTCAGCCAGTATGTTGGCAATGTCCGTAGGATCAGTAATCTTCACATCATTTTGAACTAGTTCTGAGCATATCTGGGAGTTTCCTCCCAGGTTTCTAACATAGCTAAAGAAGGCCTTATGATTGTCTTTTGAGTCTTTAGCTATTTTTCTCTCAAAATTTGCTTTGGATGATTTTATGAGAGCTCTTAGTTTTTACTTATAGTGATCAAGGGTGTCTTACCTTTTAAGGATTTTGCTCTATCTTGTAGTAGCTTCCTCCTTTTGTTGTAGAGTTTGTTTATGGCTGGGGTCCACCAGACTGACGCTTGCCTTTGGTACAAAGAGTCTTTGTTTTGCTTGGGATTGCCTTATCCATGCAGTCCTGCAGGTGCTGGTAGAAGGCATTTGTAAGTGATTCAGCGGCTTGTGTACTGTTTTCCACTTGACTCGGGGCCTTAAAGGAGACCACACTAGTCTTTAGAAGTGTGAAGTCGGCTTTTGAGAAGTTCTTTACTGTGGTCTTTTTATTTCAGGTGGGGGTGGGATGAGGACCTCCAGCGAGATTAGTTGTGATCTGATCTCACCAGTGAGGGGTATACTTCGGTGTTGAACATTGTGCTCCCATGTTCGTGATGATGAGGTCAAGTATGTTATCTCCTCTTGTGGGGATGGTAACTAGTTGTTCCATGGCATTTGAGTTTATGAATTCCAGGAACTTTTGGGCTAGGGTGTTTGGGCTTGAGTAGTGTTCCCAGTCTATATTAGGGTAATTGAAGTCACCTAGTATGATGGTGTTTGGTGATACATTTATCCCCTCTAGTGTTTTCAGGAAGGTCATGTGAGGTTCATGAGTTTGTGAGGGTGGCCTGTAACATGCTACAATTTGCAGAGCAGTCTTGCCTATGGTTAATTGCACCTGGATGGTCTCCTATGCATCGTGCGTTGCAACCAGTCTTGAGGTGTGGGTGTCCTTGATGAATATGGATACCCCCCCTCCTTTCTTGGTATTGTCCGGATTTTGGGGCGGAGCATGATATGAGGTAAAACCTGATAGTGCTGGGGTGCTCTCAGGAGCCTTGAACCAGGTTTCTGTCACAGCACAGACATCGATGTTCTCCATACTGAGAAGGGCCTCGAGTCGTGCATTTTGAGATTCAGACTTCTGGCATTGAGCAGCATTACCCTTAGTTTTTTCCTTTTTGTGTTCTAGGGTGGTAGGTTTAGAATTTGAGCCTTGCCTAAAAAGGCACTATGGGGTGGCAAGAGCCTTTGCCAATATCCGGAATCCCAGGGTGACAGGTGCAAGCCGTCCCTTGCGGCAGCGTGGCTTGTCCAGCATGTCATCCCAGGCAGACAGACACTGGATCCCCTTTGAATGACACCAGTGTTTAAGCCAATTGTTAAAGCTGATCATCTTATCTCTGTATTGTGGCATCATTCTTGGTGAAGGTAGGATACTGCTCAAGGTCAGGGTCATACCTGCCTGGGCTACATAATCAGAGAGCTCCTCAATGTCTCTTTTCATGTAGTCCAAGGAGGTACGTCTCAGGTCGTTTACACCAGCGTGGACAATGACTGAGTCATATTTGTACCTGCTGTTGAGAGACCTGAGTGCTTGCGTTATGTGGCGGATTCTAGCGCCCGACAGGCAGCTTACTGTGACCTTCTCCTTACTCAGTCTGGTGAGCGGGACGTCAGTGTGTCTGACTATGGAGTCATAAATCTGCGACTGACAGATATGTATAGTCCACTGTTGTTGTCAGACATGGGCTTCATTTCTTTAAGTGTGGGAGCATGCCCAGTATGACCCTTCTGTATTTTGTTGTCAAACATGGGCTTCATTTCTCTAAGTGTGGGAGCATGCCCAGTATGACCTTCTGTATTGAATGTGTGAATCCATTTCAGGTAGGTTGTACTCCAGTGCAGGCATTTGTGTTCTACACCTACAGCTAGTAACTTGTTCCTGCAGGATATCTGTAGATAGGTTGACAATATGGAGTCACAATGGGCAAAGGATAGTAGGATACTGTAACTAATTGTGTCTGTGCTGCTTGTGCTACATGGTTTTGGTGTTAGCAGAGATATTCAGATATATGTACTGTTTTACACTGTGATGTATTATGTCATCAACTACTGACACATATACTTATTTGCTCACAGTAATTTTCTGGGGAATACAAGATGAATGAAGCTGTGTCCAGTATTGTGGTCTGCAGCCTACATATTCTTGCACACTCATGCCATTCTGGAGGGGGAGCTGCAGACACTTGCTGATTGATCTGTGTAAATGGTCCAGCACCTTGGTACTGTCGTGGCTCAGGATCCCATGCTTGTACATCTATCGGCGTGACAGAATGGCCATATCCTGCTGTGGCCATACCTCTCAGCTGTACAGATTCACACAGGTTACCCAGAGGCAGGGTTCATATATCTGGTCATTTCCCCTTCGCAATGTGGTTTACAAGCAGGTTTGTAGCCCCCCATTCCTGTGTTTGCAGGCGGGGTTAGTATGGGCACACATCAAAATTTCAGACTTCACACACTCCATGGCGTCCATGCTTCTACCCCCCCCTCTGTTATTCTATCCTCTTCCTAACATTATGCAAGCGATATCTGATAAGTATCCCTATAGTTATCACTTCATCCCAGCAGTATTTAGAGGTTGGTCCACAGTTCATGCAGTAGGACATGGTGGACATGCTACTGGGATCTGTCGACATGGCCTTGCATTTGTGTTCTGTGGACTGTGTTATGTCATTATTTGGGACTCCATGAGATAAAATACAATGGCAGTATGGGTGAGACACAGGCCTTTGACAGAGGACTGTAGGGCATTTGCTAGTAATGCAGGCCATCTGTGGCAGGCCAGTGCATTCTGTCACTTCTACTGTCCCAGGCTGCAAGCCACTGCATTCCCCTGGGGTGACAGGGTAGGTGTGCAAGGTGTTAATGACAATAGTTTCTGTTCTTATTAATCCATTGATGTGGATGCTGGCAGGATGCTGCTTACAGCTAGGGACACACCTGAATGGGACACCTCTTCAGCATGCTGCATTCTGAGGGTATTCCCATACAGAAGTGGGGGTTATATTGTACTCATTCCCAACAGCAGGGATTTGACCTGTGATGAACCTGTGGCTGATGGTGAGGTGAGCTGAGTGCATGTGTGCTATGGAAGCTTCTTGCAGCTGACTCACAGATATATGTGGGACATTCCCCTTATGCTGGCTTGTGCAGGGACATCATCGGTTTCTCAGTACTTCATAACTGTGCCTTTTGTGGTCTGCCAGTATTTGGCCAGACTACATCAGTGTTCCATACTACACAGACAACTAATGTGCTGCTAACCTCTATGTACAATTCCAAAGGTGTGTCCATTTGACAGTAGCATTTTATACACTCTCGGTTTAGGGTTCTTCCAAATGTGTACTGTTTGTATGTCTGGGCCCACATTCATGCCATGTCCATCTTTCAGATGGTGACAGATATTACATCTGAACAATTAGTATGGATTACTGCTGGATTGGGTCTTCCTGGGATGCATTGTGTTTGGCTGCAGTTGTCAGAACTTGACCCTGTCAGGACACAACCCTCCATGCCTACATGCTGACCACTTCCATACAATATACAACACACAACATCCTAACAGACAGTACTACCCTGCATATTGTACACGTGCAACAATCAATCCTGCTAATTTGGCCAGCTCAGGTAATCGGTTCTCCACTGTTATTATACCCACACATACATGTTACTACATTTCTACATAGGATTGTGGGGGGGGGGGACACCTGACAACTGTAAACATTTATTATGACTGTACTGGTATTTCAGGTACTCTGTTGGCTTTCATTTCATTCTGCATTCTGACCTATCATGCAGACTACAGGCATATCAGTGTAGTACAGATCTTAGGTTTTATTGACCTATATTTCAGTTTCAAACTTCTTATCCTTCAGAACAAACATCCAACTGCCTGACCTGTTGTAGTCTGTCTGTGTAGGTCTAGAGGGGGACTTTTCTCCGTTGCCATCAGTCGGAGGCCTTAGCACAGCCTTTCTTTCTGGTCATCTACACCTGCTGGCTGAGACTGTTGTTGGGTATTTGAGCCTCACTGACATGCATGTGTGTGTCCTATGGACACAAATTTGGCCCACTACATGTCCTGCAGTGGGATTTCTCACCTTGTCTAGTACTGCCTACTATGTTGACACCAGTATTTGTTAGGGATTTCATGCTACTCATATGGGTGTCTACTATCTGCTGCCAACCCATTCAGCCACCCGATTCTCTTGCTTGCTCACATCCGTACCATAGATACAAGTAGCAGAAGATACTACTCCATTCAGCAATTGATAGGGAGAGTGAGTTACCTTTGTTTGTGCCAGTATTGAGGATGGTGATGGAGGGATGACTATGTTGGATGCACATAGTACACTCCCTATACATTGTTAAGCACAGGTAGTGCCATGGTTGACATCCCTTTTAGTGTATGTGCGAGTCAGAGAGAGGTGTCATTCCCTGGGTTCCTACCATGTCAGTGTATGTGGTATTCATTGCCTTTGCCAAAGACTGGGCATACTGGGCATGTCTCCTTCTGCCTACAGGGGCGGACTCAGGTTGTTCCTCCTCCGAGTCAGTCTGTGCCTGTGTTGGCCTTTGCAATGGTAGGGAGCTGTGTGGCCCTGCCCCGTGCTGTTCCTGCTATAGCTGTTTCCACAGGATCATATTGTGTAGCATGGCACATACAATGAAAATTTGGGTACATGTAGCTGGAGAGTACTGCAAGGCTCCACCAGATATGTCCAGGCAGTAGAACCATGACTTGAGCATCTCAAACACACCCTCTATTATGATTCTGGTTTGTGCGTGTGCCTCATTATGGAGTTCTTGTTTGGGTGTTTGTGCATTTCTGATGGGTGTCATCAGCCACGGCTCCAGTGTGTAACCAGCATCTGCCACTAGGTGGCCATATGGGATGTCTCCACTGGCAAATATCTGGTACAGCTGCATCATATGTCAGATCTGGGAGTCATGATAGCTTCCAGGGCTTCCAGCACACACATTCATTATAATGCCCTGGGCATCGCACACCACCTGGCAGTTGATGGAGGGGAAGCCTTTGCAGTTTATGTAGACCCTACCCAACTAACCAGGTGGTGCTTTGATGTGTATGTGCG
Source organism: Protopterus annectens (assembly GCF_019279795.1). Taxonomy (NCBI): domain Eukaryota; kingdom Metazoa; phylum Chordata; order Ceratodontiformes; family Protopteridae; genus Protopterus; species Protopterus annectens. The sequence goes on from NC_056729.1 coordinate 1,375,082,470, forward strand.
TGCAATCTATAGCACCCACTACCTCAGGGTATTCTGCTATTTGGTGGAAGAGATGCATATTTCTGGTCAATGCTTCATGGGTGTTGTGGAAATATATGTGCTCACCGGCATGTGCTGAGATGGCATCCAGCAACTGGTGGAGTACCCTGGATGCTGATACCTGTGAGATCCCCATTATATCCCCAGTTGGGCTTTGGAAGGTACTTGTGGCTAGTATTCTTAAGCCTATACATACCTTGGTATCCACTGGGATTGGTTCCCCTCTGTTGGTTCTGTGTGTGAGACGTGGCCAGCACAGCTCAACAATTTGCTGTAGGAGGTCCCTGTCCACCCTATAGCACTCCACTATCTTCAGCTCATGTAGCCCCTGGTAGGTTACCCTGGGTCTGTGCACTCTTTTCCTTCTCCTCACTGTGGGTTGGTCATCAGCATTCTCATCCTCACCACCCTCAGCCTCTTCCACATATTGATTTGTGAGAGCAAAAGCAGCCCCTATTATTTTGTTGCTTTTGTTAGGTAAAATGTCCCCATTTGTGTACACTGTTGGTGTAGAGTTTGTGGGAAAAAAACAGAGTGAAAGGTGTTTGCATAGTTTATAGCAGTGTGCTGGGTTGGGCTGGGCTGCTGCCTGTGTAACTCACCTATTTCTGATACATTTCACCTGCCAGCTATGCTAGTTCTCCTTGATTACCTTCCTACTACGGTTTTCCCTTCCCATTGCCTTACTGTTTAAGCCCTGAGGTGTGCCACGCAAACCCAGTGCTCAGATGTGAATGGAGCTGCTATTTCCTGTTTTTTTTATATATATATTTTTTTGTTTGTTTAAAACCCATGCATGGTGCACCCACCCGTTTAGGCAATGTAAACACTGCTAGGCAGCCTCAGACACACCCCCTTCCTTAGCTGTGTTTAGCTAAGGGCAAACACAGGCCAGTGTGATCCAATAAGCTTACAACATGCATGACACACCCCCTTATGAAGTCATCTAGCTCTTAGGCTTACACCATGGTATTACTGCACCTACATGGTTGGGTGCAAGCTAGCACTGAAGGGAAATCGGTGATTCAGTATCATTCCCCACATTTGCATAGAATTGATGGCTAATGCATGGTTACAAAACCGACACTCAGCCTTCCCCCTTAGCAACCACTGTTCCATGGTCTTTTTGTAATATGCATGCCATTGACTATTATGGCAAAATAATGATTTTGGTTTAAAAGCTTATTTCCAGCTTTTTTATTATTTTTGGGCTGATCCCATTTGCACACCACTGCCCTACGCTTAAACAACCAAAACGGCCAAAGAAAGTTATTTTTTATAATTTTGAAACTAGTTTTCATGCCTATGGCCATATATTTGGCCTTTGGCATGCCTAACCCTTATAATACATGCTTTTTTATGAGCTGTCATGCCTCCATTTTGTAGTTTGCAGAAATGTTTTCAGCTACTGGCTGAATACATTTCTACAGTCTACACTATTCCTGCACAGATGTCTGCCTACTTCTTGGATTGCTAATTCGCCTCATCTGCATAGTTTTCACCAGCAAATGAGGTAATTAGCATACCGGGGCTGTATCTGTGCATGAATAGTGCAGGAGCACTCGTGCACATCCTGGGAGCTCATTCTGGATCGCACATCAGCCATATTGCCTGCAGCAGCTCTTGCACTACTCCTGCACACTGTGCAGAGCTTGCTGAATCCTGGGGAATGTTTATATGTTTGATAATTGCTGCTATTTACAAAAGGATGGTGTGGCTATTGGCACGTCTTGTGCCAATAGCTGTGCCAATGCAGTTATGACAGTTTGGGACGAGAAAGAAATATTGAACAATGAAAGTTAGAAGACAAATATTTTGTTTTACAGGAGGTTTGTTGATGACCTCTTTCTTGTCTTGGGGGCAATGATGAAGAATTACTGGCCCTTTATGGACACATGAATAGTTGTACTCACTTTCTTAGGTTTACTATAGAGATGCCTACAAAGGAGATTTACTTTTTAGATATAAAAGTTAAGAAAGATATGGGCAGGACATCAACAGAAATGTACAGGAAACCATGCCATAAAAATTCGTAGTTGCATAGAAATAGTATGCATAGAGGGCATGTGTTTAAGAATATTATAAAGGGCCAAGGAATGAGGTTATCTAGGCTAACAGTGGTAGATGGGAATTTTAATAAGGAACTAGATTCCTTTCGTAAGGATCTAATGGTTAGGGGATACAGTAAAAGGGAGACAGATGAAAATATGAAGGATATATATAAGATGAGAGTTGCTGAAGCTAGACCGTATTTTTCAGAACCGGTTAATTTAGCACAACAAGAGCTGGAAAAAGATTATGGCACTAGTCTTCTTTTGGATTTTATTAGTTATTCAAGAAATGTCATGGAAATTGTAAAAAAAACATTGGCAGGTGTTATTAACTAATGAAACTATCAAAGAAATAGTAGGGGAATATCCTAAAGTTAAATATAAAAACTGTAAATCCCTTAAGAGGAAGTTGTGTTATCCGAAAAACACTTCAGAAATAGCGATGGCTGAGTATAACGAACATGTATTTAGTAAAAGTCCCTGTTGACACAGCAATTATTGCAGTTTTATACAACAGGAGGAGTGTTTATACATCCAGACATAGGGAGGTGACATTTCTTTAAGGTAATAGCAGATTGTGACACAAATCACATAGTTTACCTAGCAAGCTGCCAAATATAAAGTAAATTTTATGTAGGAAAAACAGATGGAGACCTGCATAGCAGAATACAAGAACATGCTTACAATATTAGGATTGGAACACCAAATAATGCTTTAGCCAAGCATGTTAGAGACACTAATGAATCACACTGCTTTAAAGTTCATGGCAGTGAATAAAACACAAGTCACTATGAGGCAAGAGGACATAATAAATAAAACAGAGATTAATGAATCAGAATGGATATTAATAAGTTACAAACAGCTGGAGGGAGTGGTCTCAATGACAGGATTCCTATTAAACCCCATCTGAAAGTAAGAAGACATCGGTAAGGTACTGATTTTTTATGAACTAAATGTAAACAATGTTTGCTGCTAGGCATTCACTGCAAACTGAATGAAAACAATGTTCTGATATGTGTTTTGTGATAGGCTAGTTTTTTGGTGCCAAGTTTGAATTAATTGAGTTGGATCTGTGTCTTTTTAATGAGCTAAGAATAAAATAAGTGTTTTAGAAATATTAAACTGGTCTGATGAAGCAACAGGGAGAGCTGTGAAAGCACTTACCATTTTTATTATTTTATATGAAATAAAGATGTATGTTTTAACTGCTTTTCTTGCTGTTTCCATTACTGAATAGGGTATGTTTAGCCGTGCGTTGACTCCGTTTGCTGTTGGCTTGTTTTTCACTAATTCACTCAGACTAAAGATGCACAACATTTCTAAATCCACATTTCCAGTATTCCACTTAATTTATAATTAATGAATTAATTTCAGGTTTTTTGAAGGTAGAATTTCTTCTCTCACCTCAAATTATGCACTTACCTCTTTTTATCTCTTTTCTTACATGATTGTACTAAAGAAAGTCCAAGGAAACTCTCTATGGAAAATGAGGTGAATAAGAATGCAGAAATTCTTTCTGCTGAGAGAAATCTTGGCAGCATCTTGCTTAGCATTTGAAATCATTTTGAATTTTCTGGATGTAATCAAACTACCTAAAGCCATGCTATATAATACCTACATGTATTATAAAGTACATTGCAGCCTAGTCTCCCTGTCTCAAATAATACACCCTTCTAAATATAGCCATGCTACATAATGCCGATGCATCAAATAAACTACATTGCACTCCACTCTAACACAAACAATAAAGTCTACAAAATACAGCCATACTATATAATATCTACACCGCTTGTAAACTACATTGCAGTACACATTCCCTACCTCACACAATAAACCCTTCTAAAGAGAGCCATGCTATATAATACCTACAAATCATTTCAACTGCATTGCACCCATTCCAAGTATAGCCATATCTTTACATCTTATAAACTTCATTGCAGCCTACACTCCCTAACTCACATAATAAATCTTCCTATATAAAACCATGCTATGTAATACCTACACATCTTATAAACTACATTACAGTCCACCCTTGCTAACTCACATAATAAATCCTCCTATATAGAACCATTATATATAATACCTACACATCTTATAAATTACATTGCAGCCCACTCCCCATAACTCACATAAAAAAAACCTCAAAAAAAAGACACAATAAATACCTACACATCTTATAAACTAAATTACAGCCCACACTCCTTATCTCACATAATAAACCCTAATAAATATAGCCATGCCATATAATACCTACCCATCTGATAAATGGCATTGCAGACCAAGCACCCCAAGTCACATAAAAAACCCTTCTAAATATTGATATGCTGTATAATACCTAAATATCTTATAAACCACATGGCAGCTGACTCTCCCTAACTCACATAATAAACCCTTCCAAATATAGCTATGCTATGTAATACCTACACATATTGTAAAGTACATTGCAGCCACTCTCCCTAACTCACATAATAAACCCTTCCAGATGTAGCCATGCTATATAATACCTACACATCTTATGAACTACAATGCAGCCCACTCTCCCTAACTCACATAATAAACCATTCCAGATGCAGCCATGCTATATAATACCTACACATCTTATGAGCTACAATGCAGCCCACTTTCTCTAACTCAAATAATACACCCTTCTAAATATGGCTATGTTATATACTACCTACACATCTTAAAAACTACATTGCAGACTACTCTCCAAAACTCACACAATAAACCCTTCTAAATAGATCTGTGCTATATCACTCCTACACATCTTATAAACTACATTACAGCTGATGCTTCTTAACTTGCTATATAATGCACACACTTTATAAACTACATTGCAGTCCATGCTCCTTAAATCACATAATAATCCCTTCTACATATCGCCAAGCTATATAATAACCTACACACTTTATAAATTATATTGCAGGCCATTTTCCCTAACTCACATAATAAACCCTTTCAAATATAGCCATGTTATATAATACCTTCAAATCTTAGAAACTGCATTGCAGCCTATGCTCCCTAGCTCACATAATAAACCCTTCCATGTAGAGCCATGATACCTTCATATCTTATAAACTCCATTTCGGCCCACCCTCTCTATCTCATATAATAAAACATTCTACATACTGTGATGATATGTAATACCTACATATATTGTAAACTACATTGCAGCCCACTGTCCTAGCTCACATAATAAACCCTTGTAAATAAAAGCATGCTATATAATACCTACACATCTTACAAACACAATAACAGCCGATACTTCTTATCTCACATAATAAACCCTAATAAATACAGCCATCCTATATAATACCTACTCATCTTATAAACTACATTGCGGCCCACTCCCTCTAACTCACATAAAAAAACCCTTCTAAATATAATCATATTACATAATTCCTCCAGATCCATTCAACTACATTACAGCCCACTTTCCCTTTTTCACATAGTAAACCCTTCCAAATTTAGCCATGCTATATAATACCTACACATCTTATAAAGTACATTGTAGCCCGCTCTCCCTAACTCACATAATAAACCCTTCCAAATATAGCCATGCTATGATCTAAACAAACTCGAATCATGCTACAATAAAATAGTAAGATTTGCCACTGGCTCATCCTATAGAAGTCATCACTGTGAGTGTCTCATCAAACGTAACTGGTTAGAGCTCCCACTAATACTTCAAAGCAATCAGCTCTCAATAGTGCTCAACATATTAAACCACTCAGACAAAATCCCAGTTCTACAACATCTAATTCACCCTCACACCACTGCTAGAACCTTAAGATCTAGCACCCAAAATCACCTACAGGTCACCGAATTTAACAATGAGGCAGGAAAATCTGTCCACAGCCACTCGATCTCTAAACTCTGGAACTCCCTTCCTGCCCACTTAACATACAACAACTCCATCACTCAATTTAAGAAACTCCTTAAAACTCACTTCATGAACAACAGGCTTTGCTCTTGTCTCACCCCAGCCCTGGATAACACTGTAGTATATAGCTAATCTCTCTGCACCACACTAAAATATGCTACCTTCTCAGCCTACCTATAGTCCTAATATTACTACAGGATAGGAAATGTTTTCCGGCATGTTAAGAGAGCATTACTAACTGCTCATCCATTCGTCTAGTAGCTACTGTAATGAATTCCATGTATTGTTCCTCATAATTATGAATGTGTTTACACTGTCTTACCTGTTGCTCTCATAATTACTCAGAGTGTATACAATATGTGTCACTTAGTTTCACAATGTTAGTCTGCCTGTAATGAGTAGATTCCAGATTTTACCGGTTGAGTTGGAAAATATAGCATCGCCATCAGAGTTGTTGGATTTCTGGGTCAGTATCAATAGTTTATCAGCTGAGCACAATGGCCTGGGGGCACTATGAAGGGTGAGAATTTTTTTTGAAGGCAGGGGTGTTATCAGGTTGATGGAGTATTTTAAGCACTACTATAAGCTGGTTGAACTGTAGAAGGGTAGGATACTCTAGCCATCACAGTGCTTTGAGATTCTGGCAATGGTAGGTCCTAAAAGCCATACTAGTAGCGAATCTGGCTATATGGTTGTAACATCCTGATAATTTGCTGAGATCAGTTTTGGATAGGTTGGTGAGTACAGGGGATGCATACATAAGGGTAGAGAGGAAGTGTGATTTTGCAATAGCTACCCTAGCTGGGGGGGGGTGAGGAAAGGTTTGGATCTGTACAGGGAGCCAAGTTTTTTGTTGACGGACTTAATAGTGTGATTTACATGTTTATCAAATTTAAGGTTGTTGTCTATTATTACGCCTAGAAGCTTTGTATGGTCATTAGGGAGATAATGGTGTCATTGCTAGATTTGATGTTGAATGAAGGAGGAGAAATTCTATGGTTAGGGAGAAAAGTAGTAACTTGGTTTTGTTTACACTGTCTTACCTGTTGCTCTCATAATTACTCAGAGTGTATACAATATGTGTCACTTAGTTTCACAATGTTAGTCTGCCTGTAATGAATGTCACAAGTAATGGCTTTTAATGTTAAAATGAATGTAATTGGAACTTTTCTCCCCGGGCCTCCACTGAAAATGAACATGTATCCAGTCGGACTCACACAGTTAGCAGATGTAAAATAAATAAAAACTACACATCTTATAAATACATTGCAGGCACTATCTCTAACTCTCATAATAAACCCTTCCAAATATAGCCATGCTATGTAATACCTACACAACTTCTAAACATAACAGCCAACTCTCCCTAACTCACATGATAAACCCTTCCAAATATAGCCATGCTCTATAATACCTACATATCCAATAAACCATATTGCAAGCCACTCTCATGAAATCACATAATAAATCCTTCTAAGTATAGCCATGCTATATAATACCCATACCTCTCAATGGTATAGATTTTCCCAGCAAGTCCAGATTTTAGCCTCATATTTTGATCCATTTTTCATAAAACTGTGATTTTCTGGCACATTAGTGGCAAATCATTAGAGACTAACTTAAAAATAATAACAGACATTTGAGTTTCAGACTTCATACCAATCAGAAAATTCATGCTAATGCAAAACCTTTTATTCTATCAACTTCCTAAGTTTACAAGAGCAATATTTAAAAATTGACCCTATTTTTGGGTCTTTGTCCCACTTTTATTTAATTCTTTGTCCAGATTTCTTACTCTAAGAGGTTGAGAGGTATGTTAGCAACTATACATCCTAAAACTACTTTGTAGCCCACTATCCCTAACTCAGATAATACACCTTTCTAATTATAGCCATGTTATATAAAAACAACAAATCATATAAAATACATTGCAGCCCATACTCCCTAACTCACATAATGAACCCTTGAAATTTAGGCATGCCATATAACACCTTCACATCTAATAAACTGCATTTCAGCCCACACTACCAAACTCACATAAGAAACCATTCTAAATAGAGCCATTCTATATAATACTAACACATCCTATAAATTACATTGCAGGCCATGCTCCCAAACTCAAATAACAAACCCTGCCACAATAGCTATGCTACATAATATCTACACATTGTATGAACTACAATGCAGCCCACTCTCCCTAACTCCAGTCATATAACCTTCTAAATATAGCATGCTATACGAAACCTACATGTCTTATGAACTACAATGCAGCCCACTCTCCCTAACTCACATAATAAACCCTTCTATATATAGTCATGCTATATAATACTTACACATCCTATAAACTACATTGTAGCCCACTCTTCCTAACTCACATAATAAACCTTTCTAAATATAGCCATTGTAGCCCATGCTCCCAAATTCACATAATAAACTCATTCAAATTTAAGCATGCCATATAATACCTTCACACCTTATAAATTGCATTGCAGCCACACTCCCTAACTCACATAATAAACCCTTCTAAATTGAACAATGCTATATGATATCTATACATCCTATAAACTACATTGCAGGCCATGCTCCCAAAAGAAAATAATAAACTCTTTCAAACATAGGTATGCTATATCATACCTAAACATCCTATAAACTACATTGCAGCCTGCTCTCTTTAGCTAACACAATAAGCCCTTCTAAATAGAGCCATGCAATATCATACCTATACATCCTATAAACTACATTGTAGCACATGTTCCCTAACTCACATAGTAAACCTTTCTAAATAAGGCCATGCTATATAATACCTACATATCTTTTCAAGTGCATTGCAATCCATGCTCCTTAACTCACAAAAGAAACCCTTCTAAAAAGAGCCATGCCATACAATACCTACACATTTATTTATTTTTATTTTTATTTTTATTTTACATTTGTTGACCTGGATAGTCCACCTGGATATATATCCATTTTCAGTGGAGGCCTGGGGAGAAACACTCCACATACCAAAAAAGAGACAGTACATACATCACTGAGTGATAAACTCAGGCAGACATGGTTAGAAAAATACAGACAAAGAATACAGGCAGATATCAATATACACAATGTGCAGACTTACATCTGATTGGCAGAGACGTATCAGAAAATGTGAACATAGAATACAATCATAGGTTCATAGGTTCATAGGTTCATACTAGGCTATCTGCCCGAGGGCATTTACAAGCCTAGCCCATCGTTTTGTGGCTTACGCCACCCCTTTAGTATGGGGAACTATACCCATTATTTTGCTGTGCCTCTGTCGAGCAGTGACACTGAGGTAATCCCTGGGGTATATCTGCGATCTCCCATCCATTGGTCAAGATTTCTCTTGAACAAGGCCAGCGAGGTGCTCTGCCTCACATGTACCGGGATTTTGTTCCACAGCACAGGGAGTCTTTGGGTGATGAATCTATCCCTACAGCACGTCCTATTAATAGCCGTGTCAAGGTTTAAGTCTCCCGCCCTTGTGGCTCTGATGGATCTAGATTTTTTGAGGTGAAGCATATTCATCAAATCTGGGTTTGACATGGCCTTGTATGTTAGGCAAAGGTCACCTCTGAGCAAGCGGTAAGCGACTGAATAGAGCTGGAGTTCTTTCAGTCGGGCAGCATAGGACAGATTTTTGAGACCCTTTATCCTTTTGGTGAGGAACTTTTGTGGCCTCCCCAGCTGCTGCAAGTGTCGGGTCAGATACATTCCGAATGGGGCATTGTACTCAATCATTGGTCTGATGAGTGATGAGTAAAGGGAGACTATGACCTCCCTTGATCTAGATGAGAATCCCTTCATGATAAGGTGGGCAATGTAGAAGGTCTTCCTAACTACTTTAGCTACATGGGTGTCGAATGACAGACTACTATCAACCTGGGTCCCCAGGTCCCTGATAACTTCTTCTGCGCTCAGTGGATTGCCACCTATTTGGTAGCTAGGGGTAACCTTGTTTTTCCCGAAGGGTATGACTATGCATTTTTTGGCATTTAACTTTAGGCCGTGGCTCTGGCACCAGTTATCCGCTTCTGTGAGACCCTTCTGAAGGATATCTGTGTCAGATGTGTTTTCTACTATGGTGCCCAGTTTGCAGTCATCTGCAAACTTTGTCAGCCATAACCCTCCTGTGTTTGCTTGTACTTGAAAAGTAGATGCCAAACAAGAGTGGGCCCAGGACTGAGCCCTGTGGGACACCACTTGTGACAGGCTTTGAGTCTGACATGGCGCCAGCAGCTCTGACCCTGTGGGTTCTGTCACTCAGCCAGTTTGCAACCCATCTTGTGATGTATGGGTTGACATTTAAGCTGATGAGTTTTTCAATGATACCCGAATGGGGTATTGTATCGAAGGCCTTAGCCAGATCGAGGTAGGCTGTATGGACTGCCTTTCCTCATCAATGGCTTTGGTGACTGTTTCAAAAGTCAACCAAGTTTAAAAGGCATGATCTGCCTTTGACAAAGCCAAACTGGGTTGGATCCAAAGTCTGCAAATTCCCTATGTCTTTATTTATGAGGTCCATTATGATCCTCTCCATGGCTTTGCAGATAAGGCTTGTCAAGCTAATGGGCCGGTAATTTCCAGGGTCGGTGGAGGCACCGCCTTTGTGAAGTGGTACCACAGTTGCAGTGCGCCACTTCTTGGGTACGTATCCAGAGGTAAGACTTTGATAAAACAGCTGTCCTAGCTGTGGGTTTAATTCCTCATTGAGTTCATGGAGCACACAGCCGGGGACACCATCAGGACCCATGGATGCTGTGTTTTTTGCTTTGGAGAGAGCAGTTCTCACTTGGGCTGGAGATGTTTGGGGCTGCAATCGTTTGGTATAGATATCTCTCCTTTGGGGAGGCAGAAGTTTGCACTGAACCTGTCAGCCAGTATGTTGGCAATGTCTGTAGGATCAGTAATCTTCACATCATTTTGAACTAGCTCTGAGCATATCTGGGAGTTTCCTCCCAGGTTTCTAACATAGCTAAAGAAGGCCTTATGATTGTCTTTTGAGTCTTTAGCTATTTTTCTCTCGAAATTTGCTTTGGATGATTTTATGAGAGCTCTTAGTTTTTACTTATAGTGATCAAGGGTGTCTTACCTTTTAAGGATTTTGCTCTATCTTGTAGTAGCTTCCTCCTTTTGTTGTAGAGTTTGTTTATGGCTGGGGTCCACCAGACTGGACGCTTGCCTTTGGTACAAAGAGTCTTTGTTTTGCTTGGGATTGCCTTATCCACGCAGTCCTGCAGGTGCTGGTAGAAGGCATTTGTAAGTGATTCAGCGGCTTGAGTACTGTTTTCCCCGGCTCGGGGCCTTAAAGGAGACCACACTAGTCTTTAGAAGTGTGAAGTCGGCTTTTGAGAAGTTCTTTACTGTGGTCTTTTTATTTCAGGTGGGGTGGGATGAGGACCTCCAGCGAGATTAGTTTGTGGTCTGATCTCACCAGTGAGGGGTACACCTCCGGTGTTGAACATTGTGCTCCCATGTTCGTGATGATGAGATCAAGTATGTTATCTCCTCTTGTGGGGATGGTGACTAGTTGTTCCATGGCATTTGAGTTTATGAATTCCAGGAACTTTTGGGCTAGGGTGTTTGGGCTTGAGTAGTGTTCCCAGTCTATATTAGGGTAATTGAAGTCACCTAGTATGATGGTGTTTGGTGATACATTTATCCCTCTAGTGTTTTCAGGAAGGCCATGTGAGGTTCCTGAGTTTGTGAGGGTGGCCTGTAACATGCTACAATTTGCAGAGCAGTCTTGCCTATGGTTAATTGCACCTGGATGGTCTCCGATGCATCGTGCGTTGCCACCAGTCTTGAGGTGTGGGTGTCCTTGATGAATATTGATACCCCTCCTCCTTTCTTGGTATTGTCCAGATTTTGGGGCGGAACGCATGATATGAGGTAAAACCTGATAGCTGGGGTGCTCTCAGGAGCCTTGAACCAGGTTTCTGTCACAGCACAGACATCGATGTTCTCCATACTGAGAAGGGCCTCGAGTGCATGCATTTTGAGATTTAGACTTCTGGCATTGAGCAGCATTACCCTTAGTTTTTTTCCTTTTGTGTTCTAGGGTGGTAGGTTTAGAATTTGAGCCTTGCCTAAAAAGGCACTATGGGGGTGGCAAGAGCCTTTGCCAATATCCGAATCCCAGGGTGACAGGTGCAAGCCGTCCCTTGCAAAGCAGCGTGGCTTGTCCAGCATGTCATCCCAGGCAGACAGACACTGGATCCCCTTTGAATGACACCAGTGTTTAAGCCAATTGTTAAAGCTGATCATCTTATCTCTGTATTGTGGCATCATTCTTGGTGAAGGTAGGATACTGCTCAAGGTCAGGGTCATACCTGTCTGGGCTACATAATCAGAGAGCTCCTCAATGTCTCTTTTCATGTAGTCCAAGGAGGTACGTCTCAGGTCGTTTACACCAGCGTGGACAATGACTGAATCATATTTGTACCTGCTGTTGAGAGACCTGAGTGCTTGCGTTATGTGGCGGATTCTAGCCCGACAGGCAACTTACTGTGACCTTCTCCTTACTCAGTCTGGTGAGCGGGACGCCAGTGTGTCTGACTATGGAGTCACCAATGACTAGTGTGTCTGGCATTGTGTTTGGCCTTAAGGGCTGTGACTGTTTGACACTCTGACTGTGAGGTCTATGTGTTGCAGGTGTTGTGATCTGAGGTGGTGGTTGTTTGGGTGTCTGCTTTGGTGGCCTCTGCTGTTTTGGTAGATTTTTGATCAGAGCCTCGAGTATGTCTTTGTGTGTTTATGTGTATGATTTGAGGTTGTAATGGTAATATGTGAGACTGGGTCTATAGTGTGTGTGGTAACCTTCTCCTCCTGACTGGTCTTGCCAGTCCTATGTTGAGAGAGCTCAGCCTCCAGTTTGGCCGTATAGTTGCATCTCTCGCATGTATTTGTGTTTTGTGGGAGGAGGAGAGGGTTGTCTGTGTACATGAGGCAATTGTAACATTGCCTCAATATTCCCAGGTTCACCAGCTGAGCAGGAGAGGACACTAGCAACTGATCCCTCGACATGCTAGAAGGAATAGACAAAAACTTTAAAAAGATTCCGGGGACGTGGGTGACCGAGAAATGGGGGTTGCCTTTTGGGGTACTATCTATGACAAGAGTGCCGTATCAAGGTAATAAGTACTGTAGGAGCAAGTGCTATGTTTAACAGATAGAGAATAGTCTACTTGGAGTCAAGTAGAGATGATCTTTTTAATTATAGGATACGCTGATTAGATCAGTAGTATAGTTCGAGGAAGGTAGTTTTAAGGGAAAATTTGAAGAGTGGACTTTAGGTAGCCCGAATAGTTTAAACCTGCTTAACCGGCGCTGCCCTAGTGTGCAACAGTAGCAACTCCGCGCTAAATCGGGCTAAATTGGGCTAAATCGCGCTAAAGCGTGCTTTATAGCAGGGGGCTGGAAAAGACAGGAAATGACCCAAATTGGCCAACAAACCACAAGTCACTGCCCTAAACCACTCCTCTGAGGACAAATGAAGGAGTTATGGAAATGACCCCTAGTGGCCAATAAAACTACAGTTTCAAGTCAGTAACCACCTCTCCGGGGGGCAGGGAAGCTGCTCAATGTTAGTCACTGCCACTGATAAACACAGAGACCCTCCTTCAGCCCAAGCAAAAATGGCCTCACAGAAACTTTCAAACAGTTCAGGAACAGCAAGCCTGTAACTGAACTTTTTTAACTCTCAGAAAAGTGGGAAAAAAGCAAGATTTTTTTTTTTTGTTTTTTTTTTACAGAGATAGCAGAGGTTCACAAGTAATATCAAGTTATAACAGTGCAGTAAATGACCCCACACAAGAGTGCTAGGTCAAGGACAGAAAATATGCAAGTTTTAAGAAAAAACGATTTAAAATTAAGTGCAAACAGGAAATTCAGCAAACAGCTTTTGGTTGTGCTCTAAATACAGCTACTAATACAGAAATCAAGTTTAACAAGCCAGAAAATGCTCAAGCTAGGCAGCTATGCAGAAAAACTTAGCAAATAAACAGAGAAAAAATACTTAAAATCTCAAAAGTGGCTCCCTTCTTCTCTCAGCGTTTTTCCTCTTGGAGGGTGCTTCACCAACAGCCAACAAGCCTGAAAAGATGCTCAAACCACGAGGCAACTAGGTTTTAAGAGAGGAAGATGAAGGAGTTATGGAAATGACCCCTAGTGGCCAATAAAACTACAGTTTCAAGTCAGTAACCACCTCTCCGGGGCAGGAAGCTGCTCAATGTTAGTCACTGCCACTGATAAACACAGAGACCCTCCTTCAGCCCAAGCAAAATGGCCTCACAGAAACTTTCAAACAGTTCAGGAACAGCAAGCCTGTAACTGAACTTTTTAACTCTCAGAAAAGTGGGAAAAAAGCAAGATTTTTTTTTGTTTTGTTTTTACAGAGATAGCAGAGGTTCACAAGTAATATCAAGTTATAACAGTGCAGTAAATGACCCCACACAAGAGTGCTAGGTCAAGGACAGAAAATATGCAAGTTTTAAGAAAAAACGATTTAAAATTAAGTGCAAACAGGAAATTCAGCAAACAGCTTTTGGTTGTGCTCTAAATACAGCTACTAATACAGAAATCAAGTTTAAAAAGCCAGAAAATGCTCAAGCTAGGCAGCTATGCAGAAAAACTTAGCAAATAAACAGAGAAAAAATACTTAAAATCTCAAAAGTGGCTCCCTTCTCTCAGCGTTTTTCCTCTTGGAGGGTGCTTCACCAACAGCCAACAAGCCTGAAAAGACGCTCAAACCACGAGGCAACTAGGTTTTAAGAGAGGAAGATGAAGGAGTTATGGAAATGACCCCTAGTGGCCAATAAAACTACAGTTTCAAGTCAGTAACCACCTCTCCGGGGCAGGAAGCTGCTCAATGTTAGTCACTGCCACTGATAAACACAGAGACCCTCCTTCAGCCCAAGCAAAATGGCCTCACAGAAACTTTCAAACAGTTCAGGAACAGCAAGCCTGTAACTGAACTTTTTAACTCTCAGAAAAGTGGGAAAAAGCAAGATTTTTTTTTTGTTTTGTTTTTACAGAGATAGCAGAGGTTCACAAGTAATATCAAGTTATAACAGTGCAGTAAATGACCCCACACAAGAGTGCTAGGTCAAGGACAGAAAATATGCAAGTTTTAAGAAAAAACGATTTAAAATTAAGTGCAAACAGGAAATTCAGCAAACAGCTTTTGGTTGTGCTCTAAATACAGCTACTAATACAGAAATCAAGTTTAACAAGCCAGAAAATGCTCAAGCTAGGCAGCTATGCAGAAAAACTTAGCAAATAAACAGAGAAAAAATACTTAAAATCTCAAAAGTGGCTCCCTTCTTCTCTCAGCATTTTTTCCTCTTGGAGGGTGCTTCACCAACAGCCAACAAGCCTGAAAAGACGCTCAAACCACGAGGCAACTAGGTTTTAAGAGAGGAAGATGAAGGAGTTATGGAAATGACCCCTAGTGGCCAATAAAACTACAGTTTCAAGTCAGTAACCACCTCTCCGGGGCAGGGAAGCTGCTCAATGTTAGTCACTGCCACTGATAAACACAGAGACCTCCTTCAGGCCAAGCAAAATGGCCTCACAGAAACTTTCAAACAGTTCAGGAACAGCAAGCCTGTAACTGAACTTTTAACTCTCAGAAAAGTGGGAAAAAGCAAGATTTTTTTTTGTTTTGTTTTTACAGAGATAGCAGAGGTTCACAAGTAATATCAAGTTATAACAGTGCAGTAAATGACCCCACACAAGAGTGCTAGGTCAAGGACAGAAAATATGCAAGTTTTAAGAAAAAACGATTTAAAATTAAGTGCAAACAGGAAATTCAGCAAACAGCTTTTGGTTGTGCTCTAAATACAGCTACTAATACAGAAATCAAGTTTAACAAGCCAGAAAATGCTCAAGCTAGGCAGCTATGCAGAAAAACTTAGCAAATAAACAGAGAAAAAATACTTAAAATCTCAAAAGTGGCTCCCTTCTTCTCTCAGCGTTTTTTCCTCTTGGAGGGTGCTTCACCAACAGCCAACAAGCCTGAAAAGACGCTCAAACCACAAGGCAACTAGGTTTTAAGAGAGGAAGATGAAGGAGTTATGGAAATGACCCTTAGTGGCCAATAAAACTACAGTTTCAAGTCAGTAACCACCTCTCCGGGGGTCAGGGAAGCTGCTCAATGTTAGTCACTCTCACTGATAAACACAGAGACCCTCCTTCAGCCCAAGCAAAAATGGCCTCAGAGAAACTTTCAAACAGTTCAGGAACAGCAAGCCTGTAACTGAACTTTTTTAACTCTCAGAAAAGTTGGAAAAAAGCAAGATTTTTTTTTGTTTTTGTTTTTTCAGAGATAGCAGAGGTTCACAAGTAATATCAAGTTATAACAGTGCAGTAAATGACCCCACACAAGAGTGCTAGGTCAAGGACAGAAAATATGCAAGTTTTAAGAAAAAACGATTTAAAATTAAGTGCAAACAGGAAATTCAGCAAACAGCTTTTGGTTGTGCTCTAAATACAGCTACTAATACAGAAATCAAGTTTAACAAGCCAGAAAATGCTCAAGCTAGGCAGCTATGCAGAAAAACTTAGCAAATAAACAGAGAAAAATACTTAAAATCTCAAAAGTGGCTCCTTCTTCTCTCAGCGTTTTTCCTCTTGGAGGGTGCTTCACCAACAGCCAACAAGCCTGAAAAGACGCTCAAACCACGAGGCAACTAGGTTTTAAGAGAGGAAGATGAAGGAGTTATGGAAATGACCCCTAGTGGCCAATAAAACTACAGTTTCAAGTCAGTAACCACCTCTCCGGGGGGCAGGGAAGCTGCTCAATGTTAGTCACTGCCACTGATAAACACAGAGACCCTCCTTCAGCCCAAGCAAAAATGGCCTCACAGAAACTTTCAAACAGTTCAGGAACAGCAAGCCTGTAACTGAACTTTTTTAACTCTCAGAAAAGTGGGAAAAATTCACAGTGCTTAGACATTCAAATGCTATGAGGCATAGATACTTGGCTAAACAGCAGGCTGGGTAGCAAGACATATATTAGTGAAGTTGTTAGGTTTAGAACAAGAGCACAGCCAATGAGGTGTGAGGTATTTTTTGAGTTCTCTTTTAAATAGGGGTAGTGAGGTTTCCTTGGTAACAGTAGTAGGGAGTAGATTCCAGATTTTACCAGTTGAGTTGGAAAATATAGCATTGCCATCAGAGTTGTTGGATTTCTGGGTCAGTATTAATAGTTTATCAGCTGAGCACAATGGCCTGGGGGCACTATGAAGGGTGAGAATTTTTTTTGAAGGCAGGGGTGTTATCAGGTTGATGGAGTATTTTAAGCACTACTATAAGCTGGTTGAACTGTAGAAGGGTAGGATACTCTAGCCATCACAGTGCTTTGAGATTCTGGCAATGGTAGGTCCTAAAAGCCATACTAGTAGCTTAATCTGGCTATATGGTTGTAACATCCTGATAATTTGCTGAGATCAGTTTTGGATAGGTTGGTGAGTACAGGGGATGCATACATAAGGGTAGAGAGGAAGTGTGATTTTGCAATAGCTACCCTAGCTGGGGGGGGGGGGTAAGGAAAGGTTTGGATCTGTACAGGGAGCCAAGTTTTTTGTTGACGGACTTAATAGTGTGATTTACATGTTTATCAAATTTAAGGTTGTTGTCTATTATTACGCCTAGAAGCTTTGTATGGTCATTAGGGGAGATAATGGTGTCATTGCTAGATTTGATGTTGAATGAAGGAGGAGAAATTCTACGGTTAGGGAGAAAAGTAGTAACTTGGTTTTGTTTACACTGTCTTACCTGTTGCTCTCATAATTACTCAGAGTGTATACAATATGTGTCACTTAGTTTCACAATGTTAGTCTGCCTGTAATGAATGTCACAAGTAATGGCTTTTAATGTTAAAAATGAATGCAATTGGAGCTTTTCTCCACAGGCCTCCGCTGAAAATGGACCTGTATCCAGTCGGACTCTCCCGGTTAACAAATGTAAAATAAATAAAAACTACACATCTTATAAATACATTGCAGGCACTATCTCTAACTCTCATAATAAACCCTTCCAAATATAGCCATGCTATGTAATACCTACACAACTTCTAAACATAACAGCCAACTCTCCCTAACTCACATGATAAACCCTTCCAAATATAGCCATGCTCTATAATACCTACATATCCAATAAACCATATTGCAAGCCACTCTCATGAAATCACATAATAAATCCTTCTAAGTATAGCCATGCTATATAATACCCATACCTCTCAATGGTATAGATTTTCCCAGCAAGTCCAGATTTTAGCCTCATATTTTGATCCATTTTTCATAAAACTGTGATTTTCTGGCACATTAGTGGCAAATCATTAGAGACTAACTTAAAAATAATAACAGACATTTGAGTTTCAGACTTCATACCAATCAGAAAATTCATGCTAATGCAAAACCTTTTATTCTATCAACTTCCTAAGTTTACAAGAGCAATATTTAAAAATTGACCCTATTTTTGGGTCTTTGTCCCACTTTTATTTAATTCTTTGTCCAGATTTCTTACTCTAAGAGGTTGAGAGGTATGTTAGCAACTATACATCCTAAAACTACTTTGTAGCCCACTATCCCTAACTCAGATAATACACCTTTCTAATTATAGCCATGTTATATAATAACAACAAATCATATAAAATACATTGCAGCCCATACTCCCTAACTCACATAATGAACCCTTGAAATTTAGGCATGCCATATAACACCTTCACATCTAATAAACTGCATTTCAGCCCACACTACCAAACTCACATAAGAAACCATTCTAAATAGAGCCATTCTATATAATACTAACACATTCTATAAATTACATTGCAGGCCATGCTCCCAAACTCAAATAACAAACCCTGCCACAATAGCTATGCTACATAATATCTACACATTGTATGAACTACAATGCAGCCCACTCTCCCTAACTCCAGTCATATAAACTTCTAAATATAGCATGCTATACAAAACCTACATGTCTTATGAACTACAATGCAGCCCACTCTCCCTAACTCACATAATAAACCCTTCTATATATAGTCATGCTATATAATACTTACACATCCTATAAACTACATTGTAGCCCACTCTTCCTAACTCACATAATAAACCTTTCTAAATATAGCCATTGTAGCCCATGCTCCCAAATTCACATAATAAACCCATTCAAATTTAAGCATGCCATATAATACCTTCACACCTTATAAATTGCATTGCAGCCACACTCCTAACTCACATAATAAACCCTTCTAAATTGAACAATGCTATATGATACCTATACATCCTATAAACTACATTGCAGGCCATGCTCCCAAAAGAAAATAATAAACTCTTCCAAACATAGGTATGCTATATCATACCTAAACATCCTATAAACTACATTGCAGCCTGCTCTCTTTAGCTAACACAATAAGCCCTTCTAAATAGAGCCATGCAATATCATACCTATACATCCTATAAACTACATTGTAGCACATGTTCCCTAACTCACATAGTAAACCTTTCTAAATAAGGCCATGCTATATAATACCTACATATCTTTTCAAGTGCATTGCAATCCATGCTCCTTAACTCACAAAAGAAACCCTTCTAAAAAGAGCCATGCCATACAATACCTACACATTTATTTATTTTTATTTTTATTTTTATTTTACATTTGTTGACCTGGATAGTCCACCTGGATATATATCCATTTTCAGTGGAGGCCTGGGGAGAAACACTCCACATACCAAAAAAGAGACAGTACATACATCACTGAGTGATAAACTCAGGCAGACATGGTTAGAAAAATACAGACAAAGAATACAGGCAGATATCAATATACACAATGTGCAGACTTACATCTGATTGGCAGAGACGTATCAGAAAATGTGAACATAGAATACAATCAGATCTCATAATTCACAGTGCTTAGACATTCAAATGCTATGAGGCATAGATACTTGGCTAAACAGCAGGCTGGGTAGCAAGACATGTATTAGTGAAGTTGTTAGGTTTAGAACAAGAGCACAGCCAATGAGGTGTGAGGTATTTTTTGAGTTCTCTTTTAAATAGGGGTAGTGAGGTTTCCTTGGTAACAGTAGTAGGGAGTAGATTCCAGATTTTACCAGTTGAGTTGGAAAATATAGCATCGCCATCAGAGTTGTTGGATTTCTGGGTCAGTATCAATAGTTTATCAGCTGAGCA
This sequence comes from Protopterus annectens, assembly GCF_019279795.1. NCBI lineage: Eukaryota > Metazoa > Chordata > Ceratodontiformes > Protopteridae > Protopterus > Protopterus annectens. Next base: position 1,375,102,650 of record NC_056729.1, read on the forward strand.
CAATGGCCTGGGGGCACTATGAAGGGTGAGAATTTTTTGAAGGCAGGGGTGTTATCAGGTTGATGGAGTATTTTAAGCACTACTATAAGCTGGTTGAACTGTAGAAGGGTAGGATACTCTAGCCATCACAGTGCTTTGAGATTCTGGCAATGGTAGGTCCTAAAAGCCATACTAGTAGCGAATCTGGCTATATGGTTGTAACATCCTGATAATTTGCTGAGATCAGTTTTGGATAGGTTGGTGAGTACAGGGATGCATACATAAGGGTAGAGAGGAAGTGTGATTTTGCAATAGCTACCCTAGCTGGGGTGAGGAAAGGTTTGGATCTGTACAGGAGCCAAGTTTTTTGTTGACGGACTTAATAGTGTGATTTACATGTTTATCAAATTTAAGGTTGTTGTCTATTATTACGCCTAGAAGCTTTGTATGGTCATTAGGGGAGATAATGGTGTCATTGCTAGATTTGATGTTGAATGAAGGAGGAGAAATTCTACGGTTAGGGGAGAAAAGTAGTAACTTGGTTTTGTTTACACTGTCTTACCTGTTGCTCTCATAATTACTCAGAGTGTATACAATATGTGTCACTTAGTTTCACAATGTTAGTCTGCCTGTAATGAATGTCACAAGTAATGGCTTTTAATGTTAAAAATGAATGCAATTGGAGCTTTTCTCCACAGGCCTCCGCTGAAAATGGACCTGTATCCAGTCGGACTCTCCCGGTTAACAAATGTAAAATAAATAAAAAACTACACATCTTATAAATACATTGCAGGCACTATCTCTAACTCTCATAATAAACCCTTCCAAATATAGCCATGCTATGTAATACCTACACAACTTCTAAACATAACAGCCAACTCTCCGTAACTCACTTGATAAACCCTTCCAAATATAGCCATGCTCTATAATACCTACATATCCAATAAACCATATTGCAAGCCACTCTCATGAAATCACATAATAAATCCTTCTAAGTATAGCCATGCTATATAATACCCATACCTCTCAATGGTATAGATTTTCCCAGCAAGTCCAGATTTTAGCCTCATATTTTGATCCATTTTTCATAAAACTGTGATTTTCTGGCACATTAGTGGCAAATCATTAGAGACTAACTTAAAAAATAATAACAGACATTTGAGTTTCAGACTTCATACCAATCAGAAAATTCATGCTAATGCAAAACCTTTTATTCTATCAACTTCCTAAGTTTACAAGAGCAATATTTAAAAATTGACCCTATTTTTGGGTCTTTGTCCCACTTTTATTTAATTCTTTGTCCAGATTTCTTACTCTAAGAGTTTGAGAGGTATGTTAGCAACTATACATCCTAAAAACTACTTTGTAGCCCACTATCCCTAACTCAGATAATACACCTTTCTAATTATAGCCATGTTATATAATAACAACAAATCATATAAAATACATTGCAGCCCATACTCCCTAACTCACATAATGAACCCTTGAAATTTAGGCATGCCATATAACACCTTCACATCTAATAAACTGCATTTCAGCCCACACTACCAAACTCACATAAGAAACCATTCTAAATAGAGCCATTCTATATAATACTAACACATCCTATAAATTACATTGCAGGCCATGCTCCCAAACTCAAATAACAAACCCTGCCACAATAGCTATGCTACATAATATCTACACATTGTATGAACTACAATGCAGCCCACTCTCCTAACTCCAGTCATATAAACTTCTAAATATAGCATGCTATACAAAACCTACATGTCTTATGAACTACAATGCAGCCCACTCTCCCTAACTCACATAATAAACCCTTCTATATATAGTCATGCTATATAATACTTACACATCCTATAAACTACATTGTAGCCCACTCTTCCTAACTCACATAATAAACCTTTCTAAATATAGCCATTGTAGCCCATGCTCCCAAATTCACATAATAAACCCATTCAAATTTAAGCATGCCATATAATACCTTCACACCTTATAAATTGCATTGCAGCCACACTCCCTAACTCACATAATAAACCCTTCTAAATTGAACAATGCTATATGATACCTATACATCCTATAAACTATATTGCAGGCCATGCTCCCAAAAGAAAGTAATAAACTCTTCCAAACATAGGTATGCTATATCATACCTAAACATCCTATAAACTACATTGCAGCCTGCTCTCTTTAGCTAACACAATAAGCCCTTCTAAATAGAGCCATGCAATATCATACCTATACATCCTATAAACTACATTGTAGCACATGTTCCCTAACTCACATAGTAAACCTTTCTAAATAAGGCCATGCTATATAATACCTACATATCTTTTCAAGTGCATTGCAATCCATGCTCCTTAACTCACAAAAGAAACCCTTCTAAAAAGAGTCATGCCATACAATACCTACACATTTATTTATTTTTATTTTTATTTTTATTTTACATTTGTTGACCTGGATAGTCCACCTGGATATATATCCATTTTCAGTGGAGGCCTGGGGAGAAACACTCCACATACCAAAAAAGAGACAGTACATACATCACTGAGTGATAAACTCAGGCAGACATGGTTAGAAAAATACAGACAAAGAATACAGGCAGATATCAATATACACAATGTGCAGACTTACATCTGATTGGCAGAGACGTATCAGAAAATGTGAACATAGAATACAATCAGATCTCATAATTCACAGTGCTTAGACATTCAAATGCTATGAGGCATAGATACTTGGCTAAACAGCAGGCTGGGTAGCAAGACATGTATTAGTGAAGTTGTTAGGTTTAGAACAAGAGCACAGCCAATGAGGTGTGAGGTATTTTTTGAGTTCTCTTTTAAATAGGGGTAGTGAGGTTTCCTTGGTAACAGTAGTAGGGAGTAGATTCCAGATTTTACCGGTTGAGTTGGAAAATATAGCATCGCCATCAGAGTTGTTGGATTTCTGGGTCAGTATCAATAGTTTATCAGCTGAGCACAATGGCCTGGGGGCACTATGAAGGGTGAGAATTTTTTTTGAAGGCAGGGGTGTTATCAGGTTGATGGAGTATTTTAAGCACTACTATAAGCTTTTTGAACTGTAGAATGGTAGGATACTCTAGCCATCACAGTGCTTTGAGATTCTGGCAATGGTAGGTCCTAAAAGCCATACTAGTAGCGAATCTGGCTATATGGTTGTAACATCCTGATAATTTGCTGAGATCAGTTTTGGATAGGTTGGTGAGTACAGGGGATGCATACATAAGGGTAGAGGCGAAGTGTGATTTTGCAATAGCTACCCTAGCTGGGGGGGGGGGGAGGAAAGGTTTGGATCTGTACAGGGAGCCAAGTTTTTTGTTGACGGACTTAATAGTGTGATTTACATGTTTATCAAATTTAAGGTTGTTGTCTATTATTACGCCTAGAAGCTTTGTATGGTCATTAGGGGAGATAATGGTGTCATTGCTAGATTTGATGTTGAATGAAGGAGGAGAAATTCTACGGTTAGGGGAGAAAAGTAGTAACTTGGTTTTGTTTACACTGTCTTACCTGTTGCTCTCATAATTACTCAGAGTGTATACAATATGTGTCACTTAGTTTCACAATGTTAGTCTGCCTGTAATGAATGTCACAAGTAATGGCTTTTAATGTTAAAATGAATGTAATTGGAACTTTTCTCCCCGGGCCTCCACTGAAAATGAACATGTATCCAGTCGGACTCTCCGATTAACAAATGTAAAATAAATAAAAAACTACACATCTTATAAATACATTGCAGGCACTATCTCTAACTCTCATAATAAACCCTTCCAAATATAGCCATGCTATGTAATACCTACACAACTTCTAAACATAACAGCCAACTCTCCCTAACTCACATGATAAACCCTTCCAAATATAGCCATGCTCTATAATACCTACATATCCAATAAACCATATTGCAAGCCACTCTCATGAAATCACATAATAAATCCTTCTAAGTATAGCCATGCTATATAATACCCATACCTCTCAATGGTATAGATTTTCCCAGCAAGTCCAGATTTTAGCCTCATATTTTGATCCATTTTTCATAAAACTGTGATTTTCTGGCACATTAGTGGCAAATCGTTAGAGACTAACTTAAAAAATAATAACAGACATTTGAGTTTCAGACTTCATACCAATCAGAAAATTCATGCTAATGCAAAACCTTTTATTCTATCAACTTCCTAAGTTTACAAGAGCAATATTTAAAAATTGACCCTATTTTTGGGTCTTTGTCCCACTTTTATTTAATTCTTTGTCCAGATTTCTTACTCTAAGAGGTTGAGAGGTATGTTAGCAACTATACATCCTAAAAACTACTTTGTAGCCCACTATCCCTAACTCAGATAATACACCTTTCTAATTATAGCCATGTTATATAAAAACAACAAATCATATAAAATACATTGCAGCCCATACTCCCTAACTCACATAATGAACCCTTGAAATTTAGGCATGCCATATAACACCTTCACATCTAATAAACTGCATTTCAGCCCACACTACCAAACTCACATAAGAAACCATTCTAAATAGAGCCATTCTATATAATACTAACACATCCTATAAATTACATTGCAGGCCATGCTCCCAAACTCAAATAACAAACCCTGCCACAATAGCTATGCTACATAATATCTACACATTGTATGAACTACAATGCAGCCCACTCTCCCTAACTCCAGTCATATAAACTTCTAAATATAGCATGCTATACAAAACCTACATGACTTATGAACTACAATGCAGCCCACTCTCCCTAACTCACATAATAAACCCTTCTATATATAGTCATGCTATATAATACTTACACATCCTATAAACTACATTGTAGCCCACTCTTCCTAACTCACATAATAAACCTTTCTAAATATAGCCATTGTAGCCCATGCTCCCAAATTCACATAATAAACTCATTCAAATTTAAGCATGCCATATAATACCTTCACACCTTATAAATTGCATTGCAGCCACACTCCCTAACTCACATAATAAACCCTTCTAAATTGAACAATGCTATATGATACCTATACATCCTATAAACTACATTGCAGGCCATGCTCCCAAAAGAAAATAATAAACTCTTTCAAACATAGGTATGCTATATCATACCTAAACATCCTATAAACTACATTGCAGCCTGCTCTCTTTAGCTAACACAATAAGCCCTTCTAAATAGAGCCATGCAATATCATACCTATACATCCTATAAACTACATTGTAGCACATGTTCCCTAACTCACATAGTAAACCTTTCTAAATAAGGCCATGCTATATAATACCTACATATCTTTTCAAGTGCATTGCAATCCATGCTCCTTAACTCACAAAAGAAACCCTTCTAAAAAGAGCCATGCCATACAATACCTACACATTTATTTATTTTTATTTTTATTTTTATTTTACATTTGTTGACCTGGATAGTCCACCTGGATATATATCCATTTTCAGTGGAGGCCTGGGGAGAAACACTCCACATACCAAAAAAGAGACAGTACATACATCACTGAGTGATAAACTCAGGCAGACATGGTTAGAAAAATACAGACAAAGAATACAGGCAGATATCAATATACACAATGTGCAGACTTACATCTGATTGGCAGAGACGTATCAGAAAATGTGAACATAGAATACAATCAGATCTCATAATTCACAGTGCTTAGACATTCAAATGCTATGAGGCATAGATACTTGGCTAAACAGCAGGCTGGGTAGCAAGACATGTATTAGTGAAGTTGTTAGGTTTAGAACAAGAGCACAGCCAATGAGGTGTGAGGTATTTTTTGAGTTCTCTTTTAAATAGGGGTAGTGAGGTTTCCTTGGTAACAGTAGTAGGGAGTAGATTCCAGATTTTACCAGTTGAGTTGGAAAATATAGCATTGCCATCAGAGTTGTTGGATTTCTGGGTCAGTATCAATAGTTTATCAGCTGAGCACAATGGCCTGGGGCACTATGAAGGGTGAGAATTTTTTTTGAAGGCAGGGGTGTTATCAGGTTGATGGAGTATTTTAAGCACTACTATAAGCTGGTTGAACTGTAGAAGGGTAGGATACTCTAGCCATCACAGTGCTTTGAGATTCTGGCAATGGTAGGTCCTAAAAGCCATACTAGTAGCTTAATCTGGCTATATGGTTGTAACATCCTGATAATTTGCTGAGATCAGTTTTGGATAGGTTGGTGAGTACAGGGGATGCATACATAAGGGTAGAGAGGAAGTGTGATTTTGCAATAGCTACCCTAGCTGGGGGGGGGGGGTGAGGAAAGGTTTGGATCTGTACAGGGAGCCAAGTTTTTTGTTGACGGACTTAATAGTGTGATTTACATGTTTATCAAATTTAAGGTTGTTGTCTATTATTACGCCTAGAAGCTTTGTATGGTCATTAGGGGAGATAATGGTGTCATTGCTAGATTTGATGTTGAATGAAGGAGGAGAAATTCTACGGTTAGGGGAGAAAAGTAGTAACTTGGTTTTGTTTACACTGTCTTACCTGTTGCTCTCATAATTACTCAGAGTGTATACAATATGTGTCACTTAGTTTCACAATGTTAGTCTGCCTGTAATGAATGTCACAAGTAATGGCTTTTAATGTTAAAAATGAATGCAATTGGAGCTTTTCTCCACAGGCCTCCGCTGAAAATGGACCTGTATCCAGTCGGACTCTCCCGGTTAACAAATGTAAAATAAATAAAAAACTACACATCTTATAAATACATTGCAGGCACTATCTCTAACTCTCATAATAAACCCTTCCAAATATAGCCATGCTATGTAATACCTACACAACTTCTAAACATAACAGCCAACTCTCCCTAACTCACATGATAAACCCTTCCAAATATAGCCATGCTCTATAATACCTACATATCCAATAAACCATATTGCAAGCCACTCTCATGAAATCACATAATAAATCCTTCTAAGTATAGCCATGCTATATAATACCCATACCTCTCAATGGTATAGATTTTCCCAGCAAGTCCAGATTTTAGCCTCATATTTTGATCCATTTTTCATAAAACTGTGATTTTCTGGCACATTAGTGGCAAATCATTAGAGACTAACTTAAAAATAATAACAGACATTTGAGTTTCAGACTTCATACCAATCAGAAAATTCATGCTAATGCAAAACCTTTTATTCTATCAACTTCCTAAGTTTACAAGAGCAATATTTAAAAATTGACCCTATTTTTGGGTCTTTGTCCCACTTTTATTTAATTCTTTGTCCAGATTTCTTACTCTAAGAGGTTGAGAGGTATGTTAGCAGCTATACATCCTAAAACTACTTTGTAGCCCACTATCCCTAACTCAGATAATACACCTTTCTAATTATAGCCATGTTATATAATAACAACAAATCATATAAAATACATTGCAGCCCATACTCCCTAACTCACATAATGAACCCTTGAAATTTAGGCATGCCATATAACACCTTCACATCTAATAAACTGCATTTCAGCCCACACTACCAAACTCACATAAGAAACCATTCTAAATAGAGCCATTCTATATAATACTAACACATTCTATAAATTACATTGCAGGCCATGCTCCCAAACTCAAATAACAAACCCTGCCACAATAGCTATGCTACATAATATCTACACATTGTATGAACTACAATGCAGCCCACTCTCCCTAACTCCAGTCATATAAACTTCTAAATATAGCATGCTATACAAAACCTACATGTCTTATGAACTACAATGCAGCCCACTCTCCCTAACTCACATAATAAACCCTTCTATATATAGTCATGCTATATAATACTTACACATCCTATAAACTACATTGTAGCCCACTCTTCCTAACTCACATAATAAACCTTTCTAAATATAGCCATTGTAGCCCATGCTCCCAAATTCACATAATAAACCCATTCAAATTTAAGCATGCCATATAATACCTTCACACCTTATAAATTGCATTGCAGCCACACTCCCTAACTCACATAATAAACCCTTCTAAATTGAACAATGCTATATGATACCTATACATCCTATAAACTACATTGCAGGCCATGCTCCCAAAAGAAAATAATAAACTCTTCCAAACATAGGTATGCTATATCATACCTAAACATCCTATAAACTACATTGCAGCCTGCTCTCTTTAGCTAACACAATAAGCCCTTCTAAATAGAGCCATGCAATATCATACCTATACATCCTATAAACTACATTGTAGCACATGTTCCCTAACTCACATAGTAAACCTTTCTAAATAAGGTCATGCTATATAATACCTACATATCTTTTCAAGTGCATTGCAATCCATGCTCCTTAACTCACAAAAGAAACCCTTCTAAAAGAGCCATGCCATACAATACCTACACATTTATTTATTTTTATTTTTATTTTTATTTTACATTTGTTGACCTGGATAGTCCACCTGGATATATATCCATTTTCAGTGGAGGCCTGGGGAGAAACACTCCACATACCAAAAAGAGACAGTACATACATCACTGAGTGATAAACTCAGGCAGACATGGTTAGAAAAATACAGACAAAGAATACAGGCAGATATCAATATACACAATGTGCAGACTTACATCTGATTGGCAGAGACGTATCAGAAAATGTGAACATAGAATACAATCAGATCTCATAATTCACAGTGCTTAGACATTCAAATGCTATGAGGCATAGATACTTGGCTAAACAGCAGGCTGGGTAGCAAGACATGTATTAGTGAAGTTGTTAGGTTTAGAACAAGAGCACAGCCAATGAGGTGTGAGGTATTTTTTGAGTTCTCTTTTAAATAGGGGTAGTGAGGTTTCCTTGGTAACAGTAGTAGGGAGTAGATTCCAGATTTTACCAGTTGAGTTGGAAAATATAGCATCGCCATCAGAGTTGTTGGATTTCTGGGTCAGTATCAATAGTTTATCAGCTGAGCACAATGGCCTGGGGGCACTATGAAGGGTGAGAATTTTTTTTGAAGGCAGGGGTGTTATCAGGTTGATGGAGTATTTTAAGCACTACTATAAGCTGGTTGAACTGTAGAAGGGTAGGATACTCTAGCCATCACAGTGCTTTGAGATTCTGGCAATGGTAGGTCCTAAAAGCCATACTAGTAGCGAATCTGGCTATATGGTTGTAACATCCTGATAATTTGCTGAGATCAGTTTTGGATAGGTTGGTGAGTACAGGGGATGCATACATAAGGGTAGAGAGGAAGTGTGATTTTGCAATAGCTACCCTAGCTGGGGGGGGGGGGTGAGGAAAGGTTTGGATCTGTACAGGGAGCCAAGTTTTTTGTTGACGGACTTAATAGTGTGATTTACATGTTTATCAAATTTAAGGTTGTTGTCTATTATTACGCCTAGAAGCTTTGTATGGTCATTAGGGGAGATAATAGTGTCATTGCTAGATTTGATGTTGAATGAAGGAGGAGAAATTCTACGGTTAGGGGAGAAAAGTAGTAACTTGGTTTTGTTTACACTGTCTTACCTGTTGCTCTCATAATTACTCAGAGTGTATACAATATGTGTCACTTAGTTTCACAATGTTAGTCTGCCTGTAATGAATGTCACAAGTAATGGCTTTTAATGTTAAAAATGAATGCAATTGGAGCTTTTCTCCACAGGCCTCCGCTGAAAATGGACCTGTATCCAGTCGGACTCTCCCGGTTAACAAATGTAAAATAAATAAAAACTACACATCTTATAAATACATTGCAGGCACTATCTCTAACTCTCATAATAAACCCTTCCAAATATAGCCATGCTATGTAATACCTACACAACTTCTAAACATAACAGCCAACTCTCCCTAACTCACATGATAAACCCTTCCAAATATAGCCATGCTCTATAATACCTACATATCCAATAAACCATATTGCAAGCCACTCTCATGAAATCACATAATAAATCCTTCTAAGTATAGCCATGCTATATAATACCCATACCTCTCAATGGTATAGATTTTCCCAGCAAGTCCAGATTTTAGCCTCATATTTTGATCCATTTTTCATAAAACTGTGATTTTCTGGCACATTAGTGGCAAATCATTAGAGACTAACTTAAAAATAATAACAGACATTTGAGTTTCAGACTTCATACCAATCAGAAAATTCATGCTAATGCAAAACCTTTTATTCTATCAACTTCCTAAGTTTACAAGAGCAATATTTAAAAATTGACCCTATTTTTGGGTCTTTGTCCCACTTTTATTTAATTCTTTGTCCAGATTTCTTACTCTAAGAGGTTGAGAGGTATGTTAGCAACTATACATCCTAAAACTACTTTGTAGCCCACTATCCCTAACTCAGATAATACACCTTTCTAATTATAGCCATGTTATATAATAACAACAAATCATATAAAATACATTGCAGCCCATACTCCTAACTCACATAATGAACCCTTGAAATTTAGGCATGCCATATAACACCTTCACATCTAATAAACTGCATTTCAGCCCACACTACCAAACTCACATAAGAAACCATTCTAAATAGAGCCATTCTATATAATACTAACACATCCTATAAATTACATTGCAGGCCATGCTCCCAAACTCAAATAACAAACCCTGCCACAATAGCTATGCTACATAATATCTACACATTGTATGAACTACAATGCAGCCCACTCTCCCTAACTCCAGTCATATAAACTTCTAAATATAGCATGCTATACAAAACCTACATGACTTATGAACTACAATGCAGCCCACTCTCCCTAACTCACATAATAAACCCTTCTATATATAGTCATGCTATATAATACTTACACATCCTATAAACTACATTGTAGCCCACTCTTCCTAACTCACATAATAAACCTTTCTAAATATAGCCATTGTAGCCCATGCTCCCAAATTCACATAATAAACTCATTCAAATTTAAGCATGCCATATAATACCTTCACACCTTATAAATTGCATTGCAGCCACACTCCCTAACTCACATAATAAACCCTTCTAAATTGAACAATGCTATATGATACCTATACATCCTATAAACTACATTGCAGGCCATGCTCCCAAAAGAAAATAATAAACTCTTTCAAACATAGGTATGCTATATCATACCTAAACATCCTATAAACTACATTGCAGCCTGCTCTCTTTAGCTAACACAATAAGCCCTTCTAAATAGAGCCATGCAATATCATACCTATACATCCTATAAACTACATTGTAGCACATGTTCCCTAACTCACATAGTAAACCTTTCTAAATAAGGCCATGCTATATAATACCTACATATCTTTTCAAGTGCATTGCAATCCATGCTCCTTAACTCACAAAAGAAACCCTTCTAAAAAGAGCCATGCCATACAATACCTACACATTTATTTATTTTTATTTTTATTTTTATTTTACATTTGTTGACCTGGATAGTCCACCTGGATATATATCCATTTTCAGTGGAGGCCTGGGGAGAAACACTCCACATACCAAAAAAGAGACAGTACATACATCACTGAGTGATAAACTCAGGCAGACATGGTTAGAAAAATACAGACAAAGAATACAGGCAGATATCAATATACACAATGTGCAGACTTACATCTGATTGGCAGAGACGTATCAGAAAATGTGAACATAGAATACAATCAGATCTCATAATTCACAGTGCTTAGACATTCAAATGCTATGAGGCATAGATACTTGGCTAAACAGCAGGCTGGGTAGCAAGACATGTATTAGTGAAGTTGTTAGGTTTAGAACAAGAGCACAGCCAATGAGGTGTGAGGTATTTTTTGAGTTCTCTTTTAAATAGGGGTAGTGAGGTTTCCTTGGTAACAGTAGTAGGGAGTAGATTCCAGATTTTACCAGTTGAGTTGGAAAATATAGCATTGCCATCAGAGTTGTTGGATTTCTGGGTCAGTATCAATAGTTTATCAGCTGAGCACAATGGCCTGGGGGCACTATGAAGGGTGAGAATTTTTTTTGAAGGCAGGGGTGTTATCAGGTTGATGGAGTATTTTAAGCACTACTATAAGCTGGTTGAACTGTAGAAGGGTAGGATACTCTAGCCATCACAGTGCTTTGAGATTCTGGCAATGGTAGGTCCTAAAAGCCATACTAGTAGCGAATCTGGCTATATGGTTGTAACATCCTGATAATTTGCTGAGATCAGTTTTGGATAGGTTGGTGAGTACAGGGGATGCATACATAAGGGTAGAGAGGAAGTGTGATTTTGCAATAGCTACCCTAGCTGGGGGGGGGGTGAGGAAAGGTTTGGATCTGTACAGGGAGCCAAGTTTTTTGTTGACGGACTTAATAGTGTGATTTACATGTTTATCAAATTTAAGGTTGTTGTCTATTATTACGCCTAGAAGCTTTGTATGGTCATTAGGGGAGATAATGGTGTCATTGCTAGATTTGATGTTGAATGAAGGAGGAGAAATTCTACGGTTAGGGGAGAAAAGTAGTAACTTGGTTTTGTTTACACTGTCTTACCTGTTGCTCTCATAATTACTCAGAGTGTATACAATATGTGTCACTTAGTTTCACAATGTTAGTCTGCCTGTAATGAATGTCACAAGTAATGGCTTTTAATGTTAAAAATGAATGCAATTGGAGCTTTTCTCCACAGGCCTCCGCTGAAAATGGACCTGTATCCAGTCGGACTCTCCCGGTTAACAAATGTAAAATAAATAAAAACTACACATCTTATAAATACATTGCAGGCACTATCTCTAACTCTCATAATAAACCCTTCCAAATATAGCCATGCTATGTAATACCTACACAACTTCTAAACATAACAGCCAACTCTCCCTAACTCACATGATAAACCCTTCCAAATATAGCCATGCTCTATAATACCTACATATCCAATAAACCATATTGCAAGCCACTCTCATGAAATCACATAATAAATCCTTCTAAGTATAGCCATGCTATATAATACCCATACCTCTCAATGGTATAGATTTTCCCAGCAAGTCCAGATTTTAGCCTCATATTTTGATCCATTTTTCATAAAACTGTGATTTTCTGGCACATTAGTGGCAAATCATTAGAGACTAACTTAAAAATAATAACAGACATTTGAGTTTCAGACTTCATACCAATCAGAAAATTCATGCTAATGCAAAACCTTTTATTCTATCAACTTCCTAAGTTTACAAGAGCAATATTTAAAAATTGACCCTATTTTTGGGTCTTTGTCCCACTTTTATTTAATTCTTTGTCCAGATTTCTTACTCTAAGAGGTTGAGAGGTATGTTAGCAACTATACATCCTAAAAACTACTTTGTAGCCCACTATCCCTAACTCAGATAATACACCTTTCTAATTATAGCCATGTTATATAATAACAACAAATCATATAAAATACATTGCAGCCCATACTCCCTAACTCACATAATGAACCCTTGAAATTTAGGCATGCCATATAACACCTTCACATCTAATAAACTGCATTTCAGCCCACACTACCAAACTCACATAAGAAACCATTCTAAATAGAGCCATTCTATATAATACTAACACATTCTATAAATTACATTGCAGGCCATGCTCCCAAACTCAAATAACAAACCCTGCCACAATAGCTATGCTACATAATATCTACACATTGTATGAACTACAATGCAGCCCACTCTCCCTAACTCCAGTCATATAAACTTCTAAATATAGCATGCTATACAAAACCTACATGTCTTATGAACTACAATGCAGCCCACTCTCCCTAACTCACATAATAAACCCTTCTATATATAGTCATGCTATATAATACTTACACATCCTATAAACTACATTGTAGCCCACTCTTCCTAACTCACATAATAAACCTTTCTAAATATAGCCATTGTAGCCCATGCTCCCAAATTCACATAATAAACCCATTCAAATTTAAGCATGCCATATAATACCTTCACACCTTATAAATTGCATTGCAGCCACACTCCCTAACTCACATAATAAACCCTTCTAAATTGAACAATGCTATATGATACCTATACATCCTATAAACTACATTGCAGGCCATGCTCCCAAAAGAAAATAATAAACTCTTTCAAACATAGGTATGCTATATCATACCTAAACATCCTATAAACTACATTGCAGCCTGCTCTCTTTAGCTAACACAATAAGCCCTTCTAAATAGAGCCATGCAATATCATACCTATACATCCTATAAACTACATTGTAGCACATGTTCCCTAACTCACATAGTAAACCTTTCTAAATAAGGCCATGCTATATAATACCTACATATCTTTTCAAGTGCATTGCAATCCATGCTCCTTAACTCACAAAAGAAACCCTTCTAAAAGAGCCATGCCATACAATACCTACACATTTATTTATTTTTATTTTTATTTTTATTTTACATTTGTTGACCTGGATAGTCCACCTGGATATATATCCATTTTCAGTGGAGGCCTGGGGAGAAACACTCCACATACCAAAAAGAGACAGTACATACATCACTGAGTGATAAACTCAGGCAGACATGGTTAGAAAAATACAGACAAAGAATACAGGCAGATATCAATATACACAATGTGCAGACTTACATCTGATTGGCAGAGACGTATCAGAAAATGTGAACATAGAATACAATCAGATCTCATAATTCACAGTGCTTAGACATTCAAATGCTATGAGGCATAGATACTTGGCTAAACAGCAGGCTGGGTAGCAAGACATGTATTAGTGAAGTTGTTAGGTTTAGAACAAGAGCACAGCCAATGAGGTGTGAGGTATTTTTTGAGTTCTCTTTTAAATAGGGGTAGTGAGGTTTCCTTGGTAACAGTAGTAGGGAGTAGATTCCAGATTTTACCAGTTGAGTTGGAAAATATAGCATTGCCATCAGAGTTGTTGGATTTCTGGGTCAGTATCAATAGTTTATCAGCTGAGCACAATGGCCTGGGGCACTATGAAGGGTGAGAATTTTTTTTTGAAGGCAGGGGTGTTATCAGGTTGATGGAGTATTTTAAGCACTACTATAAGCTGGTTGAACTGTAGAAGGGTAGGATACTCTAGCCATCACAGTGCTTTGAGATTCTGGCAATGGTAGGTCCTAAAAGCCATACTAGTAGCGAATCTGGCTATATGGTTGTAACATCCTGATAATTTGCTGAGATCAGTTTTGGATAGGTTGGTGAGTACAGGGATGCATACTTAAGGGTAGAGAGGAAGTGTGATTTTGCAATAGCTACCCTAGCTGGGGGGGGGGTGAGGAAAGGTTTGGATCTGTACAGGGAGCCAAGTTTTTTGTTGACGGACTTAATAGTGTGATTTACATGTTTATCAAATTTAAGGTTGTTGTCTATTATTACGCCTAGAAGCTTTGTATGGTCATTAGGGGAGATAATGGTGTCATTGCTAGATTTGATGTTGAATGAAGGAGGAGAAATTCTACGGTTAGGGGAGAAAAGTAGTAACTTGGTTTTGTTTACACTGTCTTACCTGTTGCTCTCATAATTACTCAGAGTGTATACAATATGTGTCACTTAGTTTCACAATGTTAGTCTGCCTGTAATGAATGTCACAAGTAATGGCTTTTAATGTTAAAAATGAATGCAATTGGAGCTTTTCTCCACAGGCCTCCGCTGAAAATGGACCTGTATCCAGTCGGACTCTCCCGGTTAACAAATGTAAAATAAATAAAAAACTACACATCTTATAAATACATTGCAGGCACTATCTCTAACTCTCATAATAAACCCTTCCAAATATAGCCATGCTATGTAATACCTACACAACTTCTAAACATAACAGCCAACTCTCCCTAACTCACATGATAAACCCTTCCAAATATAGCCATGCTCTATAATACCTACATATCCAATAAACCATATTGCAAGCCACTCTCATGAAATCACATAATAAATCCTTCTAAGTATAGCCATGCTATATAATACCCATACCTCTCAATGGTATAGATTTTCCCAGCAAGTCCAGATTTTAGCCTCATATTTTGATCCATTTTTCATAAAACTGTGATTTTCTGGCACATTAGTGGCAAATCATTAGAGACTAACTTAAAAAATAATAACAGACATTTGAGTTTCAGACTTCATACCAATCAGAAAATTCATGCTAATGCAAAACCTTTTATTCTATCAACTTCCTAAGTTTACAAGAGCAATATTTAAAAATTGACCCTATTTTTGGGTCTTTGTCCCACTTTTATTTAATTCTTTGTCCAGATTTCTTACTCTAAGAGGTTGAGAGGTATGTTAGCAACTATACATCCTAAAAACTACTTTGTAGCCCACTATCCCTAACTCAGATAATACACCTTTCTAATTATAGCCATGTTATATAATAACAACAAATCATATAAAATACATTGCAGCCCATACTCCCTAACTCACATAATGAACCCTTGAAATTTAGGCATGCCATATAACACCTTCACATCTAATAAACTGCATTTCAGCCCACACTACCAAACTCACATAAGAAACCATTCTAAATAGAGCCATTCTATATAATACTAACACATCCTATAAATTACATTGCAGGCCATGCTCCCAAACTCAAATAACAAACCCTGCCACAATAGCTATGCTACATAATATCTACACATTGTATGAACTACAATGCAGCCCACTCTCCCTAACTCCAGTCATATAAACTTCTAAATATAGCATGCTATACAAAACCTACATGTCTTATGAACTACAATGCAGCCCACTCTCCTAACTCACATAATAAACCCTTCTATATATAGTCATGCTATATAATACTTACACATCCTATAAACTACATTGTAGCCCACTCTTCCTAACTCACATAATAAACCTTTCTAAATATAGCCATTGTAGCCCATGCTCCCAAATTCACATAATAAACCCATTCAAATTTAAGCATGCCATATAATACCTTCACACCTTATAAATTGCATTGCAGCCACACTCCTAACTCACATAATAAACCCTTCTAAATTGAACAATGCTATATGATACCTATACATCCTATAAACTACATTGCAGGCCATGCTCCCAAAAGAAAATAATAAACTCTTCCAAACATAGGTATGCTATATCATACCTAAACATCCTATAAACTACATTGCAGCCTGCTCTCTTTAGCTAACACAATAAGCCCTTCTAAATAGAGCCATGCAATATCATACCTATACATCCTATAAACTACATTGTAGCACATGTTCCCTAACTCACATAGTAAACCTTTCTAAATAAGGCCATGCTATATAATACCTACATATCTTTTCAAGTGCATTGCAATCCATGCTCCTTAACTCACAAAAGAAACCCTTCTAAAAGAGCCATGCCATACAATACCTACACATTTATTTATTTTTATTTTTATTTTACATTTGTTGACCTGGATAGTCCACCTGGATATATATCCATTTTCAGTGGAGGCCTGGGGAGAAACACTCCACATACCAAAAGAGACAGTACATACATCACTGAGTGATAAACTCAGGCAGACATGGTTAGAAAAATACAGACAAAGAATACAGGCAGATATCAATATACACAATGTGCAGACTTACATCTGATTGGCAGAGACGTATCAGAAAATGTGAACATAGAATACAATCAGATCTCATAATTCACAGTGCTTAGACATTCAAATGCTATGAGGCATAGATACTTGGCTAAACAGCAGGCTGGGTAGCAAGACATGTATTAGTGAAGTTGTTAGGTTTAGAACAAGAGCACAGCCAATGAGGTGTGAGGTATTTTTTGAGTTCTCTTTTAAATAGGGGTAGTGAGGTTTCCTTGGTAACAGTAGTAGGGAGTAGATTCCAGATTTTACCAGTTGAGTTGGAAAATATAGCATCGCCATCAGAGTTGTTGGATTTCTGGGTCAGTATCAATAGTTTATCAGCTGAGCACAATGGCCTGGGGGCACTATGAAGGGTGAGAATTTTTTTTGAAGGCAGGGGTGTTATCAGGTTGATGGAGTATTTTAAGCACTACTATAAGCTGGTTGAACTGTAGAAGGGTAGGATACTCTAGCCATCACAGTGCTTTGAGATTCTGGCAATGGTAGGTCCTAAAAGCCATACTAGTAGCGAATCTGGCTATATGGTTGTAACATCCTGATAATTTGCTGAGATCAGTTTTGGATAGGTTGGTGAGTACAGGGATGCATACATAAGGGTAGAGAGGAAGTGTGATTTTGCAATAGCTACCCTAGCTGGGGTGAGGAAAGGTTTGGATCTGTACAGGAGCCAAGTTTTTTGTTGACGGACTTAATAGTGTGATTTACATGTTTATCAAATTTAAGGTTGTTGTCTATTATTACGCCTAGAAGCTTTGTATGGTCATTAGGGAGATAATGGTGTCATTGCTAGATTTGATGTTGAATGAAGGAGGAGAAATTCTACGGTTAGGGGAGAAAAGTAGTAACTTGGTTTTGTTTACACTGTCTTACCTGTTGCTCTCATAATTACTCAGAGTGTATACAATATGTGTCACTTAGTTTCACAATGTTAGTCTGCCTGTAATGAATGTCACAAGTAATGGCTTTTAATGTTAAAAATGAATGCAATTGGAGCTTTTCTCCACAGGCCTCCGCTGAAAATGGACCTGTATCCAGTCGGACTCTCCCGGTTAACAAATGTAAAATAAATAAAAAACTACACATCTTATAAATACATTGCAGGCACTATCTCTAACTCTCATAATAAACCCTTCCAAATATAGCCATGCTATGTAATACCTACACAACTTCTAAACATAACAGCCAACTCTCCCTAACTCACATGATAAACCCTTCCAAATATAGCCATGCTCTATAATACCTACATATCCAATAAACCATATTGCAAGCCACTCTCATGAAATCACATAATAAATCCTTCTAAGTATAGCCATGCTATATAATACCCATACCTCTCAATGGTATAGATTTTCCCAGCAAGTCCAGATTTTAGCCTCATATTTTGATCCATTTTTCATAAAACTGTGATTTTCTGGCACATTAGTGGCAAATCATTAGAGACTAACTTAAAAAATAATAACAGACATTTGAGTTTCAGACTTCATACCAATCAGAAAATTCATGCTAATGCAAAACCTTTTATTCTATCAACTTCCTAAGTTTACAAGAGCAATATTTAAAAATTGACCCTATTTTTGGGTCTTTGTCCCACTTTTATTTAATTCTTTGTCCAGATTTCTTACTCTAAGAGGTTGAGAGGTATGTTAGCAACTATACATCCTAAAAACTACTTTGTAGCCCACTATCCCTAACTCAGATAATACACCTTTCTAATTATAGCCATGTTATATAATAACAACAAATCATATAAAATACATTGCAGCCCATACTCCCTAACTCACATAATGAACCCTTGAAATTTAGGCATGCCATATAACACCTTCACATCTAATAAACTGCATTTCAGCCCACACTACCAAACTCACATAAGAAACCATTCTAAATAGAGCCATTCTATATAATACTAACACATTCTATAAATTACATTGCAGGCCATGCTCCCAAACTCAAATAACAAACCCTGCCACAATAGCTATGCTACATAATATCTACACATTGTATGAACTACAATGCAGCCCACTCTCCCTAACTCCAGTCATATAAACTTCTAAATATAGCATGCTATACAAAACCTACATGTCTTATGAACTACAATGCAGCCCACTCTCCTAACTCACATAATAAACCCTTCTATATATAGTCATGCTATATAATACTTACACATCCTATAAACTACATTGTAGCCCACTCTTCCTAACTCACATAATAAACCTTTCTAAATATAGCCATTGTAGCCCATGCTCCCAAATTCACATAATAAACCCATTCAAATTTAAGCATGCCATATAATACCTTCACACCTTATAAATTGCATTGCAGCCACACTCCCTAACTCACATAATAAACCCTTCTAAATTGAACAATGCTATATGATACCTATACATCCTATAAACTACATTGCAGGCCATGCTCCCAAAAGAAAATAATAAACTCTTCCAAACATAGGTATGCTATATCATACCTAAACATCCTATAAACTACATTGCAGCCTGCTCTCTTTAGCTAACACAATAAGCCCTTCTAAATAGAGCCATGCAATATCATACCTATACATCCTATAAACTACATTGTAGCACATGTTCCCTAACTCACATAGTAAACCTTTCTAAATAAGGCCATGCTATATAATACCTACATATCTTTTCAAGTGCATTGCAATCCATGCTCCTTAACTCACAAAAGAAACCCTTCTAAAAGAGCCATGCCATACAATACCTACACATTTATTTATTTTTATTTTTATTTTTATTTTACATTTGTTGACCTGGATAGTCCACCTGGATATATATCCATTTTCAGTGGAGGCCTGGGGAGAAACACTCCACATACCAAAAAGAGACAGTACATACATCACTGAGTGATAAACTCAGGCAGACATGGTTAGAAAAATACAGACAAAGAATACAGGCAGATATCAATATACACAATGTGCAGACTTACATCTGATTGGCAGAGACGTATCAGAAAATGTGAACATAGAATACAATCAGATCTCATAATTCACAGTGCTTAGACATTCAAATGCTATGAGGCATAGATACTTGGCTAAACAGCAGGCTGGGTAGCAAGACATGTATTAGTGAAGTTGTTAGGTTTAGAACAAGAGCACAGCCAATGAGGTGTGAGGTATTTTTTGAGTTCTCTTTAAATAGGGGTAGTGAGGTTTCCTTGGTAACAGTAGTAGGGAGTAGATTCCAGATTTTACCAGTTGAGTTGGAAAATATAGCATCGCCATCAGAGTTGTTGGATGTCTGGGTCAGTATCAATAGTTTATCAGCTGAGCACAATGGCCTGGGGGCACTATGAAGGGTGAGAATTTTTTTTGAAGGCAGGGGTGTTATCAGGTTGATGGAGTATTTTAAGCACTACTATAAGCTGGTTGAACTGTAGAAGGGTAGGATACTCTAGCCATCACAGTGCTTTGAGATTCTGGCAATGGTAGGTCCTAAAAGCCATACTAGTAGCGAATCTGGCTATATGGTTGTAACATCCTGATAATTTGCTGAGATCAGTTTTGGATAGGTTGGTGAGTACAGGGGATGCATACATAAGGGTAGAGAGGAAGTGTGATTTTGCAATAGCTACCCTAGCTGGGGTGAGGAAAGGTTTGGATCTGTACAGGGAGCCAAGTTTTTTGTTGACGGACTTAATAGTGTGATTTACATGTTTATCAAATTTAAGGTTGTTGTCTATTATTACGCCTAGAAGCTTTGTATGGTCATTAGGGGAGATAATAGTGTCATTGCTAGATTTGATGTTGAATGAAGGAGGAGAAATTCTACGGTTAGGGGAGAAAAGTAGTAACTTGGTTTTGTTTACACTGTCTTACCTGTTGCTCTCATAATTACTCAGAGTGTATACAATATGTGTCACTTAGTTTCACAATGTTAGTCTGCCTGTAATGAATGTCACAAGTAATGGCTTTTAATGTTAAAAATGAATGCAATTGGAGCTTTTCTCCACAGGCCTCCGCTGAAAATGGACCTGTATCCAGTCGGACTCTCCCGGTTAACAAATGTAAAATAAATAAAAAACTACACATCTTATAAATACATTGCAGGCACTATCTCTAACTCTCATAATAAACCCTTCCAAATATAGCCATGCTATGTAATACCTACACAACTTCTAAACATAACAGCCAACTCTCCCTAACTCACATGATAAACCCTTCCAAATATAGCCATGCTCTATAATACCTACATATCCAATAAACCATATTGCAAGCCACTCTCATGAAATCACATAATAAATCCTTCTAAGTATAGCCATGCTATATAATACCCATACCTCTCAATGGTATAGATTTTCCCAGCAAGTCCAGATTTTAGCCTCATATTTTGATCCATTTTTCATAAAACTGTGATTTTCTGGCACATTAGTGGCAAATCATTAGAGACTAACTTAAAAATAATAACAGACATTTGAGTTTCAGACTTCATACCAATCAGAAAATTCATGCTAATGCAAAACCTTTTATTCTATCAACTTCCTAAGTTTACACGAGCAATATTTAAAAATTGACCCTATTTTTGGGTCTTTGTCCCACTTTTATTTAATTCTTTGTCCAGATTTCTTACTCTAAGAGGTTGAGAGGTATGTTAGCAACTATACATCCTAAAAACTACTTTGTAGCCCACTATCCCTAACTCAGATAATACACCTTTCTAATTATAGCCATGTTATATAATAACAACAAATCATATAAAATACATTGCAGCCCATACTCCCTAACTCACATAATGAACCCTTGAAATTTAGGCATGCCATATAACACCTTCACATCTAATAAACTGCATTTCAGCCCACACTACCAAACTCACATAAGAAACCATTCTAAATAGAGCCATTCTATATAATACTAACACATCCTATAAATTACATTGCAGGCCATGCTCCCAAACTCAAATAACAAACCTTGCCACAATAGCTATGCTACATAATATCTACACATTGTATGAACTACAATGCAGCCCACTCTCCCTAACTCCAGTCATATAAACTTCTAAATATAGCATGCTATACAAAACCTACATGTCTTATGAACTACAATGCAGCCCACTCTCCCTAACTCACATAATAAACCCTTCTATATATAGTCATGCTATATAATACTTACACATCCTATAAACTACATTGTAGCCCACTCTTCCTAACTCACATAATAAACCTTTCTAAATATAGCCATTGTAGCCCATGCTCCCAAATTCACATAATAAACCCATTCAAATTTAAGCATGCCATATAATACCTTCACACCTTATAAATTGCATTGCAGCCACACTCCCTAACTCACATAATAAACCCTTCTAAATTGAACAATGCTATATGATACCTATACATCCTATAAACTACATTGCAGGCCATGCTCCCAAAAGAAAATAATAAACTCTTCCAAACATAGGTATGCTATATCATACCTAAACATCCTATAAACTACATTGCAGCCTGCTCTCTTTAGCTAACACAATAAGCCCTTCTAAATAGAGCCATGCAATATCATACCTATACATCCTATAAACTACATTGTAGCACATGTTCCCTAACTCACATAGTAAACCTTTCTAAATAAGGCCATGCTATATAATACCTACATATCTTTTCAAGTGCATTGCAATCCATGCTCCTTAACTCACAAAAGAAACCCTTCTAAAAAGAGTCATGCCATACAATACCTACACATTTATTTATTTTTATTTTTATTTTACATTTGTTGACCTGGATAGTCCACCTGGATATATATCCATTTTCAGTGGAGGCCTGGAGAGAAACACTCCACATACCAAAAAAGAGACAGTACGTACATCACTGAGTGATAAACTCAGGCAGACATGGTTAGAAAAATACAGACAAAGAATACAGGCAGATATCAATATACACAATGTGCAGACTTACATCTGATTGGCAGAGACGTATCAGAAAATGTGAACATAGAATACAATCAGATCTCATAATTCACAGTGCTTAGACATTCAAATGCTATGAGGCATAGATACTTGGCTAAACAGCAGGCTGGGTAGCAAGACATGTATTAGTGAAGTTGTTAGGTTTAGAACAAGAGCACAGCCAATGAGGTGTGAGGTATTTTTTGAGTTCTCTTTTAAATAGGGGTAGTGAGGTTTCCTTGGTAACAGTAGTAGGGAGTAGATTCCAGATTTTACCGGTTGAGTTGGAAAATATAGCACGCCATCAGAGTTGTTGGATTTCTGGGTCAGTATCAATAGTTTATCAGCTGAGCACAATGGCCTGGGGGCACTATGAAGGGTGAGAATTTTTTTTGAAGGCAGGGGTGTTATCAGGTTGATGGAGTATTTTAAGCACTACTATAAGCTTTTTGAACTGTAGAATGGTAGGATACTCTAGCCATCACAGTGCTTTGAGATTCTGGCAATGGTAGGTCCTAAAAGCCATACTAGTAGCGAATCTGGCTATATGGTTGTAACATCCTGATAATTTGCTGAGATCAGTTTTGGATAGGTTGGTGAGTACAGGGGATGCATACATAAGGGTAGAGAGGAAGTGTGATTTTGCAATAGCTACCCTAGCTGCGGAGGAAAGGTTTGGATCTGTACAGGAGCCAAGTTTTTTGTTGACGGACTTAATAGTGTGATTTACATGTTTATCAAATTTAAGGTTGTTGTCTATTATTACGCCTAGAAGCTTTGTATGGTCATTAGGCAGATAATGGTGTCATTGCTAGATTTGATGTTGAATGAAGGAGGAGAAATTCTACGGTTAGGGGAGAAAAGTAGTAACTTGGTTTTGTTTACACTGTCTTACCTGTTGCTCTCATAATTACTCAGAGTGTATACAATATGTGTCACTTAGTTTCACAATGTTAGTCTGCCTGTAATGAATGTCACAAGTAATGGCTTTTAATGTTAAAAATGAATGCAATTGGAGCTTTTCTCCACAGGCCTCCGCTGAAAATGGACCTGTATCCAGTCGGACTCTCCCGATTAACAAATGTAAAATAAATAAAAAACTACACATCTTATAAATACATTGCAGGCACTATCTCTAACTCTCATAATAAACCCTTCCAAATATAGCCATGCTATGTAATACCTACACAACTTCTAAACATAACAGCCAACTCTCCCTAACTCACATGATAAACCCTTCCAAATATAGCCATGCTCTATAATACCTACATATCCAATAAACCATATTGCAAGCCACTCTCATGAAATCACATAATAAATCCTTCTAAGTATAGCCATGCTATATAATACCCATACCTCTCAATGGTATAGATTTTCCCAGCAAGTCCAGATTTTAGCCTCATATTTTGATCCATTTTTCATAAAACTGTGATTTTCTGGCACATTAGTGGCAAATCGTTAGAGACTAACTTAAAAATAATAACAGACATTTGAGTTTCAGACTTCATACCAATCAGAAAATTCATGCTAATGCAAAACCTTTTATTCTATCAACTTCCTAAGTTTACAAGAGCAATATTTAAAAATTGACCCTATTTTTGGGTCTTTGTCCCACTTTTATTTAATTCTTTGTCCAGATTTCTTACTCTAAGAGGTTGAGAGGTATGTTAGCAACTATACATCCTAAAAACTACTTTGTAGCCCACTATCCCTAACTCAGATAATACACCTTTCTAATTATAGCCATGTTATATAATAACAACAAATCATATAAAATACATTGCAGCCCATACTCCCTAACTCACATAATGAACCCTTGAAATTTAGGCATGCCATATAACACCTTCACATCTAATAAACTGCATTTCAGCCCACACTACCAAACTCACATAAGAAACCATTCTAAATAGAGCCATTCTATATAATACTAACACATCCTATAAATTACATTGCAGGCCATGCTCCCAAACTCAAATAACAAACCCTGCCACAATAGCTATGCTACATAATATCTACACATTGTATGAACTACAATGCAGCCCACTCTCCCTAACTCCAGTCATATAAACTTCTAAATATAGCATGCTATACAAAACCTACATGACTTATGAACTACAATGCAGCCCACTCTCCCTAACTCACATAATAAACCCTTCTATATATAGTCATGCTATATAATACTTACACATCCTATAAACTACATTGTAGCCCACTCTTCCTAACACACATAATAAACCTTTCTAAATATAGCCATTGTAGCCCATGCTCCCAAATTCACATAATAAACCCATTCAAATTTAAGCATGCCATATAATACCTTCACACCTTATAAATTGCATTGCAGCCACACTCCCTAACTCACATAATAAACCCTTCTAAATTGAACAATGCTATATGATACCTATACATCCTATAAACTACATTGCAGGCCATGCTCCCAAAAGAAAATAATAAACTCTTCCAAACATAGGTATGCTATATCATACCTAAACATCCTATAAACTACATTGCAGCCTGCTCTCTTTAGCTAACACAATAAGCCCTTCTAAATAGAGCCATGCAATATCATACCTATACATCCTATAAACTACATTGTAGCACATGTTCCCTAACTCACATAGTAAACCTTTCTAAATAAGGCCATGCTATATAATACCTACATATCTTTTCAAGTGCATTGCAATCCATGCTCCTTAACTCACAAAAGAAACCCTTCTAAAAAGAGCCATGCCATACAATACCTACAGAATTTATTTATTTTTATTTTTATTTTTATTTTACATTTGTTGACCTGGATAGTCCACCTGGATATATATCCATTTTCAGTGGAGGCCTGGGGAGAAACACTCCACATACCAAAAAAGAGACAGTACATACATCACTGAGTGATAAACTCAGGCAGACATGGTTAGAAAAATACAGACAAAGAATACAGGCAGATATCAATATACACAATGTGCAGACTTACATCTGATTGGCAGAGACGTATCAGAAAACATAGAATACAATCAGATCTCATAATTCACAGTGCTTAGACATTCAAATGCTATGAGGCATAGATACTTGGCTAAACAGCAGGTTGGGTAGCAAGACATGTATTAGTGAAGTTGTTAGGTTTAGAACAAGAGCACAGCCAATGAGGTGTGAGGTATTTTTTGAGTTCTCTTTTAAATAGGGGTAGTGAAGTTTCCTTGGTAACAGCAGTAGGGAGTAGATTCCAGATTTTACCGGTTGAGTTGGAAAATATAGCATCGCCATCAGAGTTGTTGGATTTCTGGGTCAGTATCAATAGTTTATCAGCTGAGCACAATGGCCTGGGGGCACTATGAAGGGTGAGAATTTTTTTTGAAGGCAGGGGTGTTATCAGGTTGATGGAGTATGGTTGTAACATCCTGATAATTTGCTGAGATCAGTTTTGGATAGGTTGGTGAGTACAGGGGATGCATACATAAGGGTAGAGAGGAAGTGTGATTTTGCAATTGCTACCCTAGCTGAGGGGGGGGGGGTGAGGAAAGGTTTGGATCTGTACAGGGAGCCAAGTTTTTTGTTGACGGACTTAATAGTGTGACTTACATGTTTATCAAATTTAAGGTTGTTGTCTATTATTACGCCTAGAAGCTTTGTATGGTCATTAGGGGAGATAATGGTGTCATTGCTAGATTTGATGTTGAATGAAGGAGGAGAAATTCTATGGTTAGGGGAGAAAAATAGTAACTTGGTTTTGTTAGAATTTAGAAGCAGGTGGCAATTAGCTAGCCATGTTTCTACCGTGCTGAAAGTGGTCTGGGTGAGGGTTAGAAGTTGTGTAGGAGAGGAGGCGGAGCATATTAACGTTGAGTCATCTGCATATTGGATGCAGGTGGCTCCTGGGATGGTGGTGTGCAGATCATTGATAAAGATAGAGAAAAGAAGGGGACCTAGTATGGACCCTTGTGGGACACCTAGGGTTAGAGGAAATTGGGATGACAGCTTGCTCTGACATAAGACAGCCTGCTGTCTACCATTTAGGTAGGAGTGAAACCATTGAATTGCATGTTGGTCTAAACCAATGGTTTGTAGGGTATTGAGCAGTAGCTGATGGTTGACATATCGAAAGCTTTTGAGAGATCTGGGAAGAGTGCTGAAGATAGTTTGTTGTTGTTACGATGAAGCCTGATGATACAATGTAGTCCATACTCCCTAACGCACATAATAAACGCATCCAAATATATCCATGCAAAATAAAATATCTTCACATCTTATAAACTGCATTGCAGCCTACGCTCCCTAACTCACATAATAAACTCTTTCAAATATAGCCATGCTATATAATACCTTCAAATCTTATAAACTGCATTGCAGCCTTTGCTCCCTAGCTCAAATAATAAACCCTTCCATGCACAGGTATGATATATATATCTTCACATCTTATAAACTACATTTCAGCCCACTGTTCTAGCTCACATAATAAACTCTTCTAAATAAAAACATGCTATATAATACCTACACATCTTACAAACTAAATTAAAGCATACACCCCCTATCTCACATAATAAACCCTAATAAATACAGCCATGCTATATAATATCTACACATCAAATAAACTACATTGAAGCCCACTCTCCCTAACTCACATAATAAATCCTTCCAAATATAGCCATGCTATGTAATACCTACATATTTTATAAACATAGCAGCCCACTCTCCCTAACTCACATAATAAACACTTCCAAATACAGCCGTACTATATATTACCTACACATATTATAAAGTACATTGCAGCCTACTCTCCCTAATTCACATAATAAACCCTTCTAAATATAGCTATGCTATATAATACCTACATATCATATAAACAACATTGCGACCCACCCTCCCGAACTCACATAGTAAATCCTTCTAAATATAGCCGTGCTATATAATACCCATACCTCTCAACTGTACAGATTTTCTCAGAATGTCCAGATTATTCCCTCATATATTTGTATACGGTTTTCATAAAATTGTGTTTTTTTCTGGCACATTAGTGTCAAATCATTAAGAGACTGAAGTTAGAAAATAATGACATATATTTGAGTTTCTGACTTCATACCCTTCAGACAATTCATGTTAATGAAAAACCTGTTATTCTGTCAACTTCCTAAGTTTGTAAGAGCAATAATTAAAAATTGTCCCTATTTTTGGGCCTTTGTCCCACTTTTATTTAAGGCTTTGTTCAGATTTCTTGCTCTAAGAGGTTGAGAGATATGATAACACCTACACATGGCATAAACTACTTTGCAGTCCACTATCCAGTAAACCCTTCTAATTATAGCCATGCTATATAATAACAACAAATCTTACAAAATACATTGCAGCTCATACTCCCTAACTCACATAATAAACCTTTCCAAATTTAGGCATGCCACATAATACCTTCACATCTTATAAATTGCATTGCAGCCCACTCTCCCTAACTCACATAATAAACCCTTCTAAATTGAACAATGCTATATAACACATATACATCCTATAAACTACATTGCAGGCCATGCTCCCAAAAGCAAATAATAAACCCTTATAAATATAAGCATGCTATAGCATACCTACACATCCTGAAAACTACATTGCAGCTCACTCTTCCTAACTAACACAATAAACCCTTCTAAATAGAGGCATGCTATATAATACCTACACATCTTATAAATTACATTGTAGTTTATGGTCCCTAACTCACATAATAAACCTTTCTAAATAGGACCATGCATTATAATACCTGCACATCCTTTCAAGTGCATTTCAATCCATGCTCCTTAACTCACAAAATAAACCCTTTTAAAAAGAGCCATGCTATATGATACCTACACATCTTATAAACTACATTGCAGCACATGGTCCTTAACTTACATAATAAACCCTTCTAAATATAACCAAGCTATATAAATACCTACACATCTTATAAACTACATTGTAGTCCATGCTACCTAACTTGCATAATAAACCCTTCCAAACATAGCCATGCTAGTATATACAGTAATACCTTCACATCTTATAAGCTGTATTACAGTCTATGCTGCCTAAATCACATAAAATACACCCATCTATATAGAGCCATGGTATGTAGTACTTTCGCACCTTATAAACTACATTACAACCCACCCCCCAACTCACATAATAAACCCATCTATATAGACCCATGGTATGTAATACCTTCACACCTTATAAACTACATTACAACCCACCCTTCCTAACTCGCACAATAAAGCCTTCCAAATATAGCTAGGCTAGTATCTACAGTAATACCTACACATCTTATAAATGATATTGCAGCCCACACCCAGTAACTCACATAAAAACCCCTTTCAAATACAGCCATGCTATATAATACCTACACATCTTATAAGCTACATTGCAGCCCACTCTCCCTAACTCACATACTAATCCTTTCCAAAGACACCCATGCTGTCTAATACCTATATGTCTTATAAACTGCATTGCAGTACCACTCTCCCTAACTCATGTAAGAAACTGCTCCAAATATAGCCATTCTGTGTAATCCCTACACATATTGCTAACTACATAGCAGCCCACTTTCCATAACTCACATAATAAACCCTTCTAAATATAGCCATACTATATAATACCTACAGATCCTATAAACTACATTGCAGGCCATGCTCCCTAACTCACATAAAAAGTGCTATATAATACCGACACATCTTATAAGCTGCATTGCAGCCCCCTCTCCCTAACTTACCTAATAAACCCTTCTAAATATAAACACGCTATATAATACCTACACATCTTCTAAACTCCATTGCAGCCCACTCTCCCTGACTCACATAACAAACCTTTCCAAATATAGACATGCTATGTAATACCTACACATATAAACTACATTGCAGCCCACTCTCCCTAACATACATAGTAAACCATTCACAATACACCCATGCTGTGTAATACCTAAACAACGTATAAACTACATTGCAGCCAACTCTACCTAACTTAAATAATACACCCTTCTAAATATAGCAATGCTATATAATACCTACACATCAAATAAACCACATTGCAGCTGACTCCAACTCAAACAATAAACCTTTCTAAATATAGCCATGCTATACAATACCTACTCATCCTATAAACTACATTGCAGGGCATTCTCCCTAACTCACATAATAAACCGTGAAATATAGTCATGTTACATAATACCTATACTTCTTATAAACTACATTGCAGCCTTCTCTCCCTAAGTCACATAGTAAACCCTTTGAAGTACACCCATGCTGTGTAATACCTATACATCTTATAAACTGCATTGCAGCCACCTCTCCCTAACTCACATTATAAACCCTTCTAAATATAGCCATGCATCATAATAAGACACACATAGTAAACCCTACCAAATACACCCATGCTGTGCAATACCTATACATCTTATAAACTACGTTATAGCCCACTCTCCCTAACTCACATAATAAACCTTTCTAAACATAGCCATGCTATATAATATCTTCACATCAAATAAACTACATTGTAGCCCACTGTAACTAACTCAAACAATAAACCCTTCTAAATAGAGCAATGTTATATAATGCCTACATCTCTTATAAACTACATTGCACACATGCTTCCTACCTCACGCAATAAACCCTTCTAAATAGATCCATGCTATATAATACCTGCTTATCTTATAAACTACATTGCAGCCATGCTCCCTAACCAATATAATAAACCATTCTAAATAGAGCTATGGTATGTTGTAGCTAAGCATCTTATAAACTACATTGCAACCTACGCTCCCTAACTTACATAATAAACCTTTTTAAATAGGGCCATGCTATATAATACCTACACATGTTTTCAACTGCATTACAGCCCACACACCCTATCTCACATAATAAATCCTAATAAATACAGCCATGCTATATAATACCTACAAATCTTATAAACTACATTGCAGCCCACTCTGCCTAACTCACATAATAAACCCTTCCAAATATAGCTATGCTGTATAATACCTACACATCGTATAAACTACATTGCAGCCTACTCTCTCTAACTCACATAATAAACCCTTTCAAATATAGCCATGCTATATAATTACAACACATCTTATAAACTACATTGTAGGCCACTCTCCCTAACTCACATAATAAGCAGTTCCAGATATAGTCATGCTATATAATACCTTCAAATCTTATAAACTGCATTGCAGCCCATGCTCCCTAGCTCACATATGGAACAGGCTCCCCATCCATGTGAAACAGAGTTCCTCCCTAACCCAATTCAAGTGTAACTTGGATTATTTGATGGGAAATTGGAAATTCATCCCTGGTTTGGCACCTATGTCTCTAATGCAAACAGGTAACCTGGAATGGTTCATCTCCCAGGTCCATGCTTACACTTATCAAGGGTATCAGAACTTGTCAGAGATTTGGGATGCATGGCTATGCTTAAAAAGGCCCTTGTGGTCATTAGCCTAGTAAAAGCTATGATCCATAAAGCCAAAAGATGCTCTTCCCCTAGAGACCATGTCTAACTTGTAATGAGTGATAAAGTTATGCGGAGTAGCCCAAGTTGCAGCTGCACATATGTCTTCCATAGAAGCCCTGAAAAGGAAGACTGCTGAAGTGGAAACAGATCTCGTAGAATGACCTCTAACAGTAGTTGATAACTTGAGTATATTTTGGTCATATATAAAGGTAGTGCAGTCTCTTAGCCATTTTGACAAGGTGATCTTTGATATAGGCTTGCCCAATCTGGGTCCTGAAAAATGATATATTTGGTCTGATTTTCTAGAAGATTTTGTTCTGTTCACGTAAAAATGTAATTGTCTGTGGACATCTAACAAATGTAGACAGTACTCTTCTTTGTAAATTTTGGGAAGAAAACCGGTAACTCTATGGACTGGTTGATGTTAGATTCTGATACCACTTTGGGAAGGAAGGTGGGATTGTTTTTGAGTGACCCTCTTTCTTTGTGAAAAATGATGTATGGATGTTTCACACATAAAACCTGTATCTCTGAAATTCTCCTAGCAGATGTGATAGCTACTAGGAAGAGAGTCCTCCAAGATAGGAACTTGAGGTCACAAGTAGCTGCTGACTCAATGGGCTGTCAAACTAGACATTGTAAGACTGAGGTCAAATCCCATGGTGCCACAGGGTCCTTGAAAGGGGGTTTTAAATGCTGAGTGCCTTTAATAAAAATTTTGCATAGACGATGAGACATCAAGGAAGGGTCATCAAAACAATTATGAAAATTTGAAATGGCAGCCAAATGAACCTTAATCGTAGACATAGAAGCCCCCATTTCAAACAAGGTCGATAAATATTCCAGGACCTTGGCAATTGATGCCAAGAAAGGGTCTATGCAGTTTGTAAATATCTTTTGCACTGGGGAGGACAAGTTATTCTGCCTGGCAATTACTGGAATTGGAGAAACCAAGCCATCAGCTTGAGATCTTGAAGATTGGGATGCAGCAGGCCCTGAGAGTGAGACAGTAGGTCCTGAGCTGGGTTCAGATT
The DNA here is from genome assembly GCF_019279795.1 of Protopterus annectens. Lineage (NCBI taxonomy): Eukaryota > Metazoa > Chordata > Ceratodontiformes > Protopteridae > Protopterus > Protopterus annectens. Next base: position 1,375,135,476 of record NC_056729.1, read on the forward strand.
CCATGGGCAGTGAACCAGATGAGGCCAAAGAAAGGGGAAACAGACATGACGGGGCCAGTATGGTACAATGAGAATCACTTTGCTTCTCAACTTTTGGGCTTTCCTCAGAAACTGGGGGATAAGTGGAATTGGGGAAAGGCATACAAGAGTCCCAGGAGCCAATCAAGAAAGAGTTCATCTCTCGAGGATTCCTCACAAGGGGGGAATGAGGGCAAAATAGCTGCTGCATTTGTGGCTTATAGGAAAAGCAAACATATCACAGCAAGGCTGACCCCATCGATGAAAGATGTTCACTACTACATTGGGATTGCGAGACCACTTGTGAGGCAGGAGGATACATCTGCTCAGTTTGTCCACAATCACTTTGGAGTATGCATTGCTATCAGAAAGCAGTTGGAAGCAACTACCCATTGCCAAATCCTTAGAGCTTCCTGACATAGAAGGTAGGACTTGGTTCCCCCTTTTTTGTTGATATATGAGACTATGGACATGCTGTCTGATTGGATTGCAATTGTCCCCTAAGGAAGGATAGCCTGGAATGCTTGCAACACTAAAAGCATTGTCCTCAATTCTAGGACGTTGATGTGCAAATTGGTCTCTTGCGGGGACCAAGTGCCTTGAAGAGTCATTCTTAGAAAATGCCCCCCCCCATCTGGAAAGTGTCCATGGTCACTATGGCCTTGGGCTGAGATGGGGTAAAGGGACAACCTCATAGAATCTCTTCTGGCTTCATCCACCAAGATAAATACTTTTTGCAGCAAATTGTTATCAAGCCTGGGTGGGACATGTGGTGCATTAGAAGTGACCATTGTGACACCAAGAGCCATTGAAACAGCCTCATGTGATACTTCACTAGGGGAACTAACATTTTTGTTGCTGCCACAGATCCCAGAGCTTGTAGTACCAGATGAGCAGGAACTCTGTTTTGGGAAATGATTACCTGAAGTTGCATTCTGAGTTTCAACGGTCTATGGAGAGGAAGGCAGACTACACAGGATACTGTATTTAACCTTGCTCCTATGAACACCAGCTCCTGTGTGGGAGTCAATTGTGACTTTTCTTTGTTGACTGAAATGCCTAGTGTGTTGGCAAGATGTGGAGCAAAGTCTATAGTGCAAAGGATTAGATGCCAGGAGGTGGTGGTGAGGAGCCAGTTATCTAGATTTGGAAAGAGGCATAATCCCTAGAGTCTCAAATGAGCTGCTACAACTGCCATGCATTTGATGAACACCCTGGGGGCTGTTGTGACACCTAAGCGCAGTGCTTGAAATTGGTAATGATTGGCTCCTAGCTGGAAGTGGAGGTACCTTCTGGAGCATTTGTCCATTTTTATGTGGTAATACACATCCTGAAGATCTATAAAGCACATCCTATTGTCCTTCTCTAGAAGGGGAAGAATTGACTGAACCGTGACAATCTGGAATTTTGTCTGTGGTACAAATTTGTTCAAAAGTCTGAGGTTCAAGATTGGTCTTTAGTCCCCTGTCTTTGTTTTTACTAAAAAGAATCTTGAGTAGAATCTGGATCCTATTTGGTCTGGTGGGACTATTTGGATGACTCTTTTGTGAAGCAGATTTTGAATCTCTAGTGCTGCTAGATCCCTCTGACTTGGTGGAACATCAGGGATTCACTTTCGGGATTTTGGGCAAAGATTGAATGGAATATGGTAACCTCTGGTAATTATTTTCTGCATCCAAGTATCTGAGGTTATTGTAAGCCAGGCTGAATGGTACAGAGAGAACCTTCTCCAACTGCTACCAGAGGTAAACAATTGGGCCTCCATTCATGAGCACTGATAGGGTGGTCTAGGAAAGGAATCTCTGTAGCCCTGGTTACGTGGACCCCCTCCGCCACAGGAGGGGCATCTTCCAGAGGAATTTCCCCCTCTGCCCTGGGAGAAATAGTCACCACGTGTGTCCCGAAAAGGCCCTTGGGTCTTCTTGAACCACATTTTTCCACTCCGATTCCTGGAGTAAGGTCATTGTGGAGTGGAAAAATGAATGCCCAAAGCAGAAAGGGTCTTTCTGTCTTTTTCCCATGCGGGTAGTGTGTCTCTGAGGTTTGGGCCAAACAAGGAAGCAGCATCAACAGGAGCATTCATAAAGGAAGACTTAAAAGGATTCCATGAAATCACACAAGCACATCCAGGCATAATGTCTAATAGCAATCCCTGTACCCGCTGCTCTATATGTCCCTTCGGCTGTATGAGCAATAAGCTGCATGGACAAATTTGAGATCGACTCCAGGGTGGGAAGCTGAGAGGCAACCTTACCTCAAATCCCATCAGACACTGCTCCTGCAAGAGTGTCTGAAATCTCAGTTATCAGATCCCTTTGGAGTCTAGCAAAGTGTGCCAAGAAGTTCAAGGACCAAAAAGCAAAGGTTGTGGAAGCAAAGAAAAGCTTCCCAAATCTATCCATCATCTGAGATTCTAGGGTAGGAGGATGGATAGTTGAACTCTCTTCGGCGAGTTCCTTTTTGGTGGCCACTGTCACCACCATTGCATCCACTGCTAGACCCTTTGATCAATGGGGCTGATCCTCTGGGGCTGAAATAATCTTATACAGTCTCTGGGGAATAGGTTCTATGGAGTCAGGAGCCTTCCACGCTTGCTGAATGATCAACTTAACTAGGTCATCCGTGGGCAGGGTCATCAAAGCAGTAGAAGAACAGGCACAGAAAGCTTGCAAGAACACAGATTCCTCAGAAAATGAGTTTGAGGGTTTCCAATCACCCCTCTGTTTTAATATTTCCAGGATGTCTCCAAAAGAGTCATCTTCCAGAGCTGACCATGGGGACCCTTCCCCTTCATCGTAATCTGTGTCTTCAGTGAAAGATTCTTCAGGAGAATCCAGGTGCTTCCTCTTGTACTTCCTTTTATGGGGTGGCTCCTCAAGGGGAGATTCTGAGGAGGAATCTGAAGAGGGGAGACCTGAACTGGGGTGTCTTGCAGTTCTTGTGCTGCTGTCCTGATGTAGCAGATTGTGACATCTGTGAACCAGAGGAAACAAAAATATGAAACTCCAATGAGGATGGAACTAGCTGGGACCCTGCTGAGGCCAATGCTCTCTTCATAATCTGGAAGGCAGACCCACCTGAAGAAGGATGGGAGCCCAGAACCAAGAAAGACAACCTCCTAACCAGGGTCACACCTTGCTCCAACAAGGTGGCACCCAGAGTAGGAGCAGAGAGAGGGCTCAAAATTGCCATGGCCCCTAGAGTCATAGATGGCACCATGAAAACAACTGGAACCAGTCCAAGGATCTCAGAAATCGACAGTCAAACTATGGTCCCAGGTGTACGATGGACCTGAAGGAGCCAAAGACCACAGAGTCAGAGTCAACTCCAGTACTAAGGTAAGATCTACCATTGGCACCGAGGTAACTGGCAACAGGAGCATTGAAGTGGGGGGGGGGGCTCCAAGTCCTGCAATGAGGTTGAAGGAGGATAAATTAGTGGAGTCCTTGGAGAATAATCCTCAGCTTCAGGTGGGAGGGGGGCTTGTGATGGTGCAGGGAGATTTCTGGCTGTCAAAAGCTGATCCACTAATCTGACTGCATCCAATTCTGATAGACTCCTGGAGGAATGAATTGACATTCTCGAAGGGGACTAAGGCCTGTCTAGAAATGGCTTGGTTGTTGACCCAAAAAGGGGTCCACTTGAAGGGGACTATCTAGTCCTAGGAATAATTGGCAAATCGACTTTCAGCACCAAAGGCTGATATATGGAAGGGGATTGTGGAACCAAATGAGAGGACAATGGAGGTTGAACAGAGACTATTGTCGGTGCTTAAGAGGTCATTGGTGCCGAAGTAGTGGTCAGTGCTGAAGAGATTTTAGTCTAAGCCAGTTCAATGACTGTCGGCACTGATGAGGATTTTGTTGTTTTCAGTGTCATAGGTGAAGTTATTGTCAGTTTTGGCACATTGGCTTTAGGTTCCGAAGAAATCATCATAATCTTTTGTGACTTTGTTTCATGTGCCATAGGGGAAGTCGGCACAGAGTGGCTTCTTTTCTTTACTTCAGGTTTAGGAGATTTCGACATCTTTGCCTTAGATAGGGCTTCAGTAAAGGGACATTTTAATAAACCTTTCAAAATAGGTTTGTTGCACCTTTCAGCTAAAGTATGGGCACTAAAGCCCTGACAAATAGTACAAGTCAAGTCCAAGTGAGGGGCACCCAAACAATACATGCAGGAAAGATGCCCATCAGAATTGGGCATCTTTCTGCCACAGTCTTTACACTACTTAAATCCGGATGTCCCCTTTTGCTTCCCTGCCATATCAAAAAGCTAGTTTGGTCACTAATATGCACATGCACACACTCTCACACAACAGAGATGAAGGATTGGAAAACCATAGTTGTTTTTTTTTGTTTGTTTTTTTTGAGATACACCAACAATGGTATCAGAAATTACCCAAATGGGTAAAGGGAGAAAAAGGGGGGAAAAAGGAAAACAGGATACCAACAATGGTATAAAATGGTATAAAAGATTACCAATGGTAATATAAGAAGGGAGGAGGCCTGATACCAGCAATGGTAATAAAAGTTACCAAAAGATACAAAGGATGTGGGTAGAAATCGTCAGAAAAAAACAGCCAATCACTTAATAACAATGTCACAAAACTATCTAGCAAAAAATTTTAGCAAAAAGAAAGTTCAGAAGAAGAAATTTAAAGCACTTAGCTGAGAGCATCGGCTGACGTGCCCAATTTTCTATGCGGCAAATGAGATCTGAGGTAATGGAGAGAGAGGCATTGTGGGTAGAGCCTTAGCTCAAGAGTTTTTGGCTGGCACAAGCTATGTATAATGGCCGAGTCAGTTCAGAGGAGATTGGAACCTAACCCATCAGTCAAGAATAAATGAAGATTGACAACATCAGATGCTGCATTACTATAAAGGTTGCCAACCATTCATTCATGGGTTGATGGGTGTAGCCATGACCATGGAAGTGAAGAAAGTAGCTTAAGTCACTACTGTCAAATGACTAGAGGAAAGTGAAGGCCTCTTTGAATCGGACATTCACCAGTACAGTTATTTTTTTATGATGGTGCTTCTGCAAATTTTCACCTTAAGTCAAGAGATTGCTGATCTCAAGGATGAAGCCAGCAAGTGTAACATATGATCCTGTTTAGATTTATGAATTTGGCATTTTCTGTTTTAAAAATATTGCCCAAAGAGCCTATTTTGTAATGCAGTCTGACAATAAGGAAGAATATAAGTTAAGCAACAAAAGCAAAAAACACTCCGGCAGAAAGTACAAATGCTGTATTGTTCGTCCATTGAAATTGTTTTTTATTGCTGTAGAGTCACAAAAACAGTCTTCAACATAAATCAGAAGAAATACTTTTTCAGTAGTATTTAACAGTTATGGAAAATAATGTTTAAATAAAGTTTTATCTGAAGAAACTGTTGCAGAAAAGAGGAAAATCCCAGGATGAAAAAACTCCCTTACCAGCCTCAGTAAGAAGCTGGGATCCCTCATAAAATCCTCCAAAGCTAGTTATGAACACGAAATTGCCAAAGATTCCAAAGACAACCACAAGGCATTCTATAACTATGTCAAGAATCTAAATGGCAATGCTCAGATCTGCTCTGAGCTACAACAGAATGGCATTAAATATACTGATCCCAAGGATATTGCCAATATCCTGTCAGATCAATTCAGTACCAACTTCACTCCCCTCTCACCCCCTAAATGGCCCATCTCAATACTGGAAGATTGACAAATTCTGGTAATAACGGCCACACTGGTAAAAACGCACTCTCCAAAGCTAAGAATACAGCATCCATGGGACCACATGACATCCCAGGCTGTGTATTACATGAACTATAAAATTAACTGGCACCTCACCTAAGTGTCACGTTTAATCATAGCCTCACCTCAGACTTCGTGCCCACTGAGTGGCACACAGCTACATTTATCCCACTCTACAAGGGGAGATCCACTTTGGGTCCAGGGAACTACTGCCCCATCAGTCTGACAAGCCTGATCTGCAAGACCATGGAATGTATTATCATGGAACTTATAAACAAAGACATTGGCAACCTTCAAAAACTGGACCCCACACAGTTTGGGTTCACGAAGGGACGATCTTGTCTCCTGAACCTGATTGACTTCTTTGAATCAGTCTCCAGAGCCATGGACGAGGGTAAGGCGGTCCACACAGCCTATCTGGATCTTGCCAAGGCCTTTTGACACCATCGCCCACTCTGGAATCATAGATAGACTTACTAAGCTGGGCTTCAATCCCTACATCACTCGATGGATTGCCAACTGGCTTACTGACAGAACCCAGACTGTAAAAGTAGCCGACTCCAAATCCAGCTCCAGACAAGTGACAAGTGGAGTACCTCAGGGTTCAGTCCTGGGACCGCTCTTGTTTGGCATCTACTTCACTGAAGTACAGGCCAAAATTAAGGGACTCTGGCTAACAAAGTTTGCAGATGACTGCAAACTGGGAGCCATTATTGAATCCTCAAATGATGTGGATACTCTACAAAAGGGCCTTACAGAAACAGATGCTTTGTGCCAGAGCCATTGGCTCAAGCTCAATGCCAAGAAATGTATAGTTATCCCCTTTGGGAAAAAACATGTACCCGTGAATTACCAGATATGTGGCAGTACACTAAACACCGAAAGTGTGATAAGAGACTTAGGGACACAGGTGGACAGTGGTCTCACCTTTGATAACCACATCACTACAACAGTCAGGAAATCCTTCTATGTGGCACACCTCATCACTAAGGGCTTTTCATCCAGAAAAAAGGAGGTCATTGTCCCACTGTACTCATCCCTCATTAGACCCATTATAGAATACAACACCCCATTTGGTATGTACCTCCAAAGACATATGCAACAACTGGAAAGGCCGCAGAAATACCTCACTAAAAGAATCACAGGCCTAAAGCAGATGCCCTACACTGACCGTCTTAAAAAACTTCAGCTATACTCTGTCGCATATCGTATTCTCAGAGGCGATCTCTGCTTAACACACAAGGCCATGTCAAAAGCAGAGCTATTGGACATGCTACACTTAAAAGAAATCCCAATCCCTCAGAGCCACACACTCCAGGGATCTAAACCTTGTCATTAAAATAAACAAAACATGCTGGAGGGATAGGTTCCTGACCCAGAGACTCCCCAGACACTGGAATAGACTGCTCATACATGTCAAGCAGAGTGCCTCTTTGGCATCTTCAAAAGGAACCTTTACAATTGGATAGGAGAAAGGAAATTCACCCCTGGGATCATGTCAGTCGCCCTGCTAGACAGGGGTCTAGGGAAGTAAATAGTGTGGGAAAAAATAGCCAGGGAATTGTTATGGCTAGGCTTGTATAGGCCCTAGGGCCGATAGCCTAGTACCAGTCTATGAACCTATGAACCTATGACTGGTAGCTAAATGATAAATGCACAGGGATTTCGGAGTAAAATGATAAGATATCTCAATCTTATGTAAAAATAAAGAAAATCTGTCCCATCATTTATAGCCCTTTGGATATAGGACATGATGCCAGGCTAAAGTTTTTTCTGTTTAATACAGCACAAATGTTTCTGCTTGTACTAGGCTAATCACCACCAGGGTCTTTACAAGTCCAGCCATGCCACCCAACCTTGTTTTGTCCCAGAGTTCCTTGGACATCTATATGGTGCAGTATGTTAAAAAGGATGTAGCTAAGGGTTATGTATATAGGGGGTATGTTAGTTGGGAATTAATTGTATATCCTGTTACCAGCTGCTATATTTGTCCTTGACAGTAATTCATATTGCCAGTTGAATTACACTGTTTCTATAGATCAATCACAACTAATTTTTGCCAATAATCTTACTATTGTAGTAATATTAGTTTCGCTACCAGTATTTTCTGCCAGTATTGTTAATATGATTAGTATTTAGTTTGTGTAACTGTAAACTGTATAACTGGAGTTTTTCTCCCTGGGTCTCCACTGAAAATGGGTTACTGGCCCAGCCGGACATTAACCGGTTAACAAATGTAATAAATAAATAAAAATAAAAATACATTTACTTACTGTCAACTTCTGTCCATCAGAGACATGTGGGCTAGGGGTGAATTTGCAATTTCCCATCCAATGATCAAGGTTTCTTTTGAATAGTGTCAAGGATGATCTCTGCTTCATATAGCTGGGGAGGGCTTCTACTTTACATGGTCGACTTTTCACAAAGTCGACTTTCATATGGCCGAGACCACATGATCGACTTTTGGAAAGCCGATCATGTAAAATAAAGACAAAAAACACAACAAACACTTACCTTAAAACTGTTAGCAGGGGGGAAAGCCCCCCTGCACCCCCCATGGGTAACTTAAATATACCAACTCCGAGATTGCACTACAGTGTGGAAGAGGGAAGTACAGAGATTGTGGTTCCCCATGGTCCCCATGGTCGGCGTTTCAAAAATCGATCATATGGTCTCAGCCATATGAAAGATAACTTTGTGAAAAGTCGACCATGTAAAATAGACCCATGTGGAGCTTATTCTATAGTGAGTAGAACCTTTGAGACACATATCGGTCCCTAGAGCAGGTTTTATTTATGTTGCAGACAAAGCTCACGTCCTTGGATCTAGTGTTTCTTGTGTTGTTTGACTTGCAGATGTGCAAAAGTTCCATCAGAGCTGGATGCAAGGACACCTTATATGTTATGCATAGATCATGTCCCAGTAACCTGTTGGAGACTGAGTACAAAGATAGGACCTTAGGGCAATTTATGTAGGAGACGGTATTCATATCATGTAATCTCTTAGTGAGAAACCTTTGAGGGCATTCCAACTGGAAAGGAAACTTACCATACCTGTAGGCATCCTAATAGATCACTGTTGCAGTAGCCTAAGCTATTTGGGTCCAACTACTAGTAACCAGGCAGCTTTCAAAGCTTAAGGGTGCCTTCCACATGTTCTTACTGTCAGCAATTCAAGGATAGCTCCAGTATAAGGACATTAAGAAACTACTTAGTCAGAGATGGATGACGCACTCTGAAAGTATAATGTTAGGAAACAAATGCAACAGCAAAATATGAACACAGAGGTCTATACCTTCACATCCTGGCAATACAAAAGGGAAACAGTTAAAATAAGGTGGCTGTACGTAGGGGCAGCTATTACAACAGTGATCTGTTAGAACATCTACTGTCATGCTAAGTTTATTTGCACAGTTGTACTATGTACATTTAGATCATTGTTGTAGCAGTAGTCTGTGTAGGCTATATGAGTCAATTACCATAGCTTAGAAACTAAGAAGGGTGTAGGAAAATAAGTTATGAATCCAGCATATCCTGGAGAATGACCCTAACAAAGCCTGTTCTGGTCCTGAAAAAATCCAGTTTGTAGTGTTTTGCAAAGTATGTAAAGAGGACCAAGTTGCTGCTTCTAGATTTCTGCTAGACTCCACCCATTTCCAGAAAACCACGTGAAGAAGTCAGAGCCTTATTGAAGTGGAGCCTAATCCTGTCTGGACATTACTTATTGTTGTAAGTATGACAAAGGGCAATAGCATGAGACAACCATCTGGAAAAAGGCTGCTTTGACACTGGTTGTCCTTTCCTCTTACCTTCACAGGCGACAAATAATTTGTCAGCAACCAAGGTTTGCTCTTAGGGAATGTATGAAACCTGCAGAGTCAAACTGAGCTAAATCGCTAACTCCCATGTTATCATCACAAGTATGCAAAGAGGGCACAATCTGGTAACCCCTTGTTTGCTTTTGCACCACATCACTTTGATGTTGTCTGTATAAACCTGTAGCAGCTGAGGTCAACAGGGATGATTTAAGGCTTTTAAAACATTGATGACTGCCAACATTTCTCTGACATTTAGCTGCTTCAGTCTTTCATGAGTGTTCCACAGAACATTCACTCCTTTGGAAACTGCTTCCCACAACAGGTCTGATTCATCTGTAGTGACAGACTGGAGAGCAAGGTTGAAAGGGAGAATGGGAGGCCAGAATTTCAAGAGCTCTTATCTACCCACCAGAAAATCTCTCTTTTTACATATTCTACAATAGGTATCTCAAAAGATAAAGAATGCAGATGCTGAACCCAGACTGATCTGAAGAACCACTAGATTTTCCTCACATGGAGTCTGATCAGGAGAAGCATGGCAATCGTCAATGCCATGTTCCCCAGGTTCTTAGAAACTCTTTTACAGGTATCTGGCTTTGGTTGGAAAAAATTCAAGAAGAACTGTTGAAACCTCTCTATATTGTCTGGAAGAAGAAATGTTCTTTCCAGGGCAGAATCTGTTAGACATCCTAGAAAAATTATCCCACGAGAAAGCATAACAGAAAGTTTTAGAAAGTTGATTTGAAAACCCAGACTGAGTTGAAGATTCTAAACAGCTGTTAAACACAGTCAAATAAAATCCTAAAAGACATCAGAATTGCTTGCAAATGGGAATGTGATGATAAGTATAGCTTTACCACGAAAGCTAGAGAAGGAAGAATCTGTAAAAGGAACTGATTAGAAAGTATTTTGAACTTTGTAATTTAGTCAAAAAGATTTAGAAAGGAAAAGCTGAATATATGCCTCCAGGATCCTACCCTCTTTGGTACCAGCAAAGTCCCTTAATAAAAACATTTGCCCATCTAGCAAGGAGGCTCTGGTTCTATTATTTCCGGTTGAAGCATGTAATACTTAATGGAAGGAGGAATGACTTGGTTTGCTGGTCAAGGAGAAATCCCTTGGATGGGAAGGAGGGCTTTCCATTGCCAAGTGTACCCTTGCTGAATTAAATTTAACATCCATGTGTCTGTCAGAGTCTTGCACCAGAAGGGAAGATACTACCTCAGACAGATGTGGGTATTTCCTGGTCCTTGTTGGCTTTAGCTGGCTATAGATGAAGAACCAAGAATGGTCACAGCAATGTCAACCACCACTGTCTGAGGAAAACCAAGACCCAATCTGACATCCACCGACTCCCTAACAACTTTCTTCTACCTTTGGACAGTGGAAGTCGGTAGCTGTTCCATAGGTAAGCTGAGAATGAGACCTTGAAGCTGAATAGAGGAACCTGGACGAGTCTATAAGAGTAAAGTAGAGAACAAGTGGTAATGAGGTAAGTAAACCAGTGAAAGTCCCAGACAAACCCAGCACCCTGTTCCAAAAGTACAAATGTAGACAACTAGTCAGAAAATTCTGTCAAAAATCAGAATTTTTTACACAAAAAATTCACATATAAGCATTTACACACAAACTCCCTTAGAAATGCAATGACAGTCCATACCAATATTCAGTTTACTAGCAGACACAATATTTTACTCAGAAAAATACAAGTCTTCCTTCGAAAAATAAATTTTAGAGCAAGCTTTATAATGTGTGGAAAAAGCCCTTAAGCTTTGAAACTAACTGGTCACTGGGGTAAGACCCAAATAGTTTTGACTACTGTAACAATAATCTAAATGTTGAACATCAAATTATATAACTTAGTTTTGTGCAATAGTTTGTTTTATAGCTTGCTCTTTTAGTGGCGTACTTAGTGCATAATATTGACTTTTTGTACAGAATGAATAACAGATCTAAATTCAAGCTGTCTAAAATGAAGCATATAAAAACAAGAACAGTGAATTGGCAAACATATCTAAAATGAAAATACTACTAAACCTGTAAAGCTTACAGTGAATGCTTTTTATAGGTGCAATTTCTTCTACATCAGCCACCCCCCCTTCACTTACGTACATTAATTCCATAGTTATACAATTTTGAGGAAAGACGCTATACAACAAACCATTGCATATTGTTCTCTTTTTTTTTTTTTTTGGACCATCTGAGCACTTCGTTCTTGCCAGCCCACCACTATGTGCCCCACATCCACAATATGTCTACCAGCTATTCTGCTAGTCCACTGGACTTACTCTAGAACTGCTGGTTCTGGTTGTGGATTCTAGTGTTGTTCCAGGGACATGGCCATGTTTGCTTCCATCTGAGAGGGTTCTTTTATAAGTCCTACCCATGCCCTCCTGCTCATCAATCACATCCAAGCGCAACTCACCACTCTATGGACCACTCCGTGCTGTAGGGAGCATCATCAATGAGTGCTCTCCTACTCAGCCCTCTCTGCCACTCCACCAGTCGCTCGAGCAACTAATCAAACCCAGGTCAGCTAGGCCATTATCAGGGCTTTATCTCTCCATGCCACTTGACTGACACTATATACATTGTTCTTCAGCAATTAGTACACAGTTTTTACAGCCCCATGATATACAATCTGTTCAAATTATTCCCATTTATTGAACCAAGAAACTGCAAGCCCCACCAAACCTGACAACAGTTAATAAAAGTATAAAATGACATCTGATATCAATTTTACATCTGTACAGCACACATTTATGTGATACACTATATTTGATATTTTTAATATTACATATTGTCATCATTATAATTGTTTTGTCTTATTTTCTTAATCAAAATTTTTTTGACAATGTTTTTAAATACCTTTATTAAAACATCATGTTTTTCAAACACTGACATAGGTACACAAGTTAACAGGAAAAATAAACCACAGAAATAGTTTTGATTATATCTATGGACTATATATACATTTTATTTTTAACAATTATCATTCATGCCAATATTACATAAGATGCTCAATTTCTGCCTTCACTTAATCATCCCTCCTCTTCCTAAACATTATTCTACATATATTCCTCCCACAAATTCCATTTATTTCTATGTAACATGCTCCTTCCCTTTTCTAAAGATTCCACCTCCAGTTCTTTTATTCCGTTTGCAACACTTAGCACTTCAATTACAATTGTTTTAGATTTTGATTGCCATTGTCTGGTAATTGCCTTTTTGGGAGACAATAACATTAAACTTAGTTAGGCACTTCAGATCCCATATCCTAGCTGAAAAATAATTTCCTTAGTTATAAATATTTCTGTCAAAGTACTCTGTAGAGAATTTTTAAAATTTGCCAACCTATATTCCCAAAATACACATTTCCAACTATCTATCGCTTTCCAATCACACTTACAGCATTAACTATCTTGCTGCAGAAAATTTTTGTGAAGTCTGCTTTGGGTATAACAATACCAAAACAAACATTTCCAAGAAGAAATTTTATCCCTTCTGGACTCTGTTGTACACTTAGACACCATATAGATGGACTCCCATTGTTTATTGGTTAATTACCTTCAATTTCTCTTCTCCCACACTTGTCTAACCTACCCCCCCCCCCGATTGATTCTTGTAGTTGTCATGTAGTATTTGATATGCTCTATAAATTCTTCATTTTTAACCACAGGTTCTGTTCTAGCTTCATACACTACCAGAGTTGATCTTTCACTTAGCACTCTCTCTCTCTCTCTCTCTCTCTCTCACTCTCTCTCTGGCAATATTGATTTAGATTAAAATACATGTTCTGTCTCCCATAGATACACACACACACACACACACACACACACAAACTCAAGCACAGACATGTATATACAATATACATATATAATATATGTATATGTATATGTATATATATATATATATATATATATATATATATATATATATATATATATATATATATATATATCAGTTTAGAGAACTAGCTCCTCAAATGTTATTTGGAAAGCTGCATTTTCAAAATATTCAGAATTAGAACTCACAGCCTAGCTCCTCCCAGTTGCTGTATCGCCACTATCTGCTAACTTCCATACGTTGTTTCAGTACAATCTGACAGCAATGCACACTTGATGCTCCATTCAGCTTGGTTCTCAGAAATGCAACACCCAACTTTGGCATTTCTCTTGAATCCACAACTTCCTTCCCAACATCCAAAATGTTGATTGCAGAAAGTAATATATGACAAAGTTTTGCTGACGTATGTTTACTGGTCAATATGAAACAATTTCATATACCATTCAGACTTTAGGACATTGTCACATGAGGAGCTTGTGAAATTCTGTATTGGTTTAAATTAGCAGAGTTTCCATAGAAATACATTTTTCTTAAAAGTATCGACACTTCTAGTAAACCTCATTAATGCAGTTTGAATTGTCTGTATTATAAGAAGATCTGCCTGATAAATTCTGACCTTATTATTCATTTTCTACAAAGGTGTGCTCATTAGATAGTTGGGACAGTGTGTTTAAATTGTGCTGCACCTCTTCCATGATTTACAGGAACAATATAGTACAGTTGGTAGAGCCTCACAAAAGTATTTTGTGTTTGCTGTTGTGGTGTCCTAGAAGGATAAAGCCCTGGCTACATCCCAGCTGACCCGTGTTTGATTAATTGCTTGGGTGACTGACAGAGGGTGACCGGATATGTGGCTGCTCCATGTGGTGATCTCAGGTGGAGGCTGGGGATGTTGTTGGGTGTATTGTCCAAAGAGGGAAAAAATGGTTTGATCTACCTAAACTGCTGCAGTGGCAGGGTGATATACCACATGCCCCAACTGCACACCCATCCCTTGGACACAAACAAAGGCCATAATGGAGAGGGGGAGTAATTGAGTAGATCTAAACATTAAAAAAAAGTCAGGCTGATGGTGATGATCAAGATACCCACGATGCACTTAGGTTCCATGACTAGTCCCAGCTATATACCATAGTTAGTCACGGAGAACAGGCAAGCTAGTAGAAAACTATGCAAAAAAAAAAAAAGTATATACTGGAGTATGTGGCATGAAGAGCTCGGCATTATGTAAACAGGACACTCAGTTGAACACAATGAAGAACTAACTTAAAATAGGTTGGAATATATTATAGCTGTGTAACTATGTTTACATAATATAACTGTTACAAGCCACTTGCTGAATGTGTGCTTTAATGAGAAAAAATAAAATGAAACAGATGAGGTATCCTGAGGTGAATCCTCTACACATTTACAGAAATGCTGCATAACCTAATGCAGTTACAACAGACCTGGCAGTTTAATAGAGAAAAAAACATTCATAGCAAGTTATTTTGCAAATGGCAGCCACTGATGTAATTGGAATAAACAGCTGTAGGTTAGGATGGTATACTTTAGAGCAGAGAGGGAAGGTCAGGGTTAGATATACAGTTCTACAGTACATCAGACTGATTTATAGGTCATGAAAGGACAAGATTATCAATGTAATTTTCATTCTGCAACAAAATTTAAATGTCAATTTAAATGTCACAAGGACAGAGATACAGGCATGTAGAAAGAAGAAAAAAACACACAAGACATGGATAAATTAGTTGCCTCTCACAAAAGTGGGTCACTGACAACTCTGAGAATTTGACTCATATTTGTAATTAAATGGTTAACAGTTCAATCACTAACTAAAGTATGGGTCTACTTGTATTAATTTAAGAATCATATGATAAATGTTATTACTGCATATCATGAACTTCCTTGGCATTCATAATATTATTTAGCAAATTAAAGGAAAATTATTTTCTGTTGTTAATATTTTCCTCTGCTGTCACACAGTTTATTTACTAAGGAGTCATCAGGTTTAGAAGTAACAAACATTTCAGGTTGCTTAACTGCTTGGCAGTTTTGTGAGGAGAGTGGAGGATGGTAATTAGCGACATCCTGTAGTTCATAAATGGTTCCTTCAGTCTCTATTTATATACAGTGTGACTCTGAAAAGTTGCTTAACCAAATGGTATTGCTGGGTTATCCTAAGAAGCTATGTGAGCCATTTGGCTTTATCAGGTTAGCAAATAATATTTTGTTAACTTTTTAAATGATAGTAGATTTTCCAGATGCATTTGTACAGTCATTAGCTCCTACACCAAAAAAAAAACCCATTGTTGCTGTTGCACTGTTTCTGGGTTATGTGGTACTTTTGGCTTATAGAGATAAGGCATGTCCTACACGTGATTGGCTGACTCCTAGAGAAACAATGCAGACAAAGCAAACTAGCTTCCTTTCTGAGCAAAAGAAAATTATGTATGTATATATATATATATATATATATATACATATATATATATATATATATATATATATATATATATATATATATATATAAATATATATAAAATTATACAATTGTGTGACACTTTCAAAACAGGTGCAGAGTGAAAGCTAAAACAGGCAGCAGTGCGACACAGAATATAATTTCTTTAAAATATATCCGATGAAGTCACTGTGCTGTTTAATGTAAAATGTGTCCTTGATTGCCACCTAGT
Source organism: Protopterus annectens (assembly GCF_019279795.1). NCBI lineage: Eukaryota > Metazoa > Chordata > Ceratodontiformes > Protopteridae > Protopterus > Protopterus annectens. The sequence goes on from NC_056729.1 coordinate 1,375,151,586, forward strand.
GACCAGACCTAGAAATGGAAAGGAAAGTACTCGTTATTGTCAAAAATGGTCTGTTAACTGTTTCTGCAAGAAACATTGACTCAAGCCAAAATAATCAAAGAAAAATGTGTCCTTTTTCACTAGTAAACCAATATGTTAAAAAACATTGTCAGGCTACAAACAGTCATTAAACTGTAGCAGATAAGTCAATATGTGAGGCAACCCTTATAATGGACTCTTTTTAATATACAAATGGTGGACAATACAAAACATATCACTATATTAGTCAGTACTATCAATTTTAAAGTTAAATTGGGAATCCTAATGTGAAAACATAATGTCACAGAATTAACAAGAGAGTCCTTGGTGGCATGATTGTTAAGGATTCAGCAATCTCACCACCACAGCCCAGTTTCAGTTCACAGTCAGAGAAGCTTCAGTCAATTTTCCAAAGACTGGACACATCTCAGTTTGGATTCATAAAGGGCAGGTCAAGCTGACTGAACCTGATGGACATCTTTGAAATGCTCTCCAAAGCAAAGAATGAAGGCAAAATACTGCATAATACATACCTCAACCTCACCAAAGCTTTTGACATAAACCCCAACTCAGGCGATGTAGAAAAATTAAACTGGGAATAAACCCTTATATCACTGGATTGCCAGTTGGCTCAAATATAGGATGCAGGAGATCAAAATAAGGGAAGCTACCACCAGAAAGAGACCAGTCACCAATGGAGTCCCCCAGGGTTCAGTGCTCAAACCTCTCCTGTTTGGCATCTATGTCTCTAAAGTAAAGACCAATACCAAAGGGCTCTGTCTAATTATGTTTACAGATGACTACAAGCTAGGAGAGTTATTGAATCCCTAAATGACTTCACCATCCTGCAAAAAGGTTTGTCACAAATGAATAACTGCTGCAAGAATCATGCACTGAAACTAAATGCCAAAAATGCATTAGTGTGTCCATTGGGAACTTGTGTACCAGGGGGAAGTACCACATTGACAATATACCCATGAGAGTTGACCCAGATGTTTGGAATTTGAGAACGTATGTGGACAGTGACCTAACATCTGACCAACATGTGCCCACTGTCATGATGAAGCCTTTTTATATTGAGCAGCTTATAAACAAAGGGATTGTGACCAGAACAAGAGAAGTCATTGCCCCCCTTAACTCAGTCCTCATTGGATTAATCAGTGAGTATAATGCCCCTTTCAGCAGGTATTTGTCCAGACATATGCAGCAACTAGAACACCCTCAAAAATACCTTACTAAAGGGATACAAGACCTAAACAATATGTCCTACATGGGTTGTCTCAAAGCCTTATCACTATAATCAGTATACCACAGACTACTAAGAGGTGACCAGTGCCTAGCATACCAAGCATCCTCTGACCCAATATTGATGGACCTACTGCATATCAGCAAGTCAAACAGCATCAGAAATACTTAATACCAGTAACTAAACCTCTGCAACATCACCAGAAAGGTTTCAAGGGACAGCTATATATTGCAGAGGATACCACTGCTCTAGAACAGACTCCCTATCCATGTAAAACAAAGCTCTCCCCTGTCCATGTTCAGACATCACATGGCTCTACAGATGGATAATGGAAAATTTAACTTAGGGTTTCCCTCTGTACTATTAGTGCATAGAGGCAGCTCCTAAATGCTTGATCTCATGCATGGTTCCCCTTATATTATTTATGGTATGATTCCAGTTATTCTCCCTCTAAGGGTAATATATAATTATCAACCATGGGATGGGTAAGGCCAATCTAACACCAAACAAGATAGGTTGACTCAAGCACCAAAAAGGTAATTGGCTAGGCTTAAAATGGCCAACAAGGACAAGTAGCCTAGTACTTAACCTATGAACCTATGAATCACAGGAAATACAAGGCATCTGAGTCTCATGACCATTTTTATTTTGCCACTACCTACCCTTAGACTGTACATCCTCTTTCAATGAGTGCTAGATTAGTCAACCTTGGAGTGAATTTTTGAGAAGCCACCCAGTCTTGCAGGTACTGTTTGAAGGAAAATAATATATCATACTGTTTAATGTGCAGGGGGAGTCTGTTCCACAGGTGGAGGAGGCACATTGTTATGAATTTATCTCCCCATCATGTTTTGTTTATGGGTGGCCATGGTGGTGCAGTGGTTAACATTGCTGCCTCTCAGCAAGAGGTTGGCTGGTTCGATCCTTGGCTGGGGTGCCTTCTGTGTGGAGTCTGCATGTCCTCTCTGTGGTCGTGTGGGTTTCCTCCGGGTGCTCTGGTTTCCTCCCACATCCCAAAGACATGCTGTAGGTGGATAGGTGGATTGGACACTCTAAATTGGCCCTAGATGTGAGTGTGTGCATGTGCGTGCCTTCTGTGGAAGGTTGGGTGCCGGGCTGGCAACTCAACACTGTAAAACTCCACTGCTAATCATGAGCAAACAGGTGATCCGCTGTGGCAACCCCTAACCGGGAAAAGCCAGAAGAAGAAGAAGATCATGTTTTGTTTATCTTCTGTAATAGATTTAGATCCCTAGTTCTGGTATTTGTGGGGCTACCTAATTTGAGAAGAAACATTAGATTCAGGAATACTGGGTCTCTTAGTGGCACAGAAAGCAAGACATAGATCACACTTCAGAAGTCTAAAATAAACCATACCTTCCAACCTCTTATCGTGACATCTTGAGGTACAGGGGCCCAAAAATAGGGACTGATTTTAAATATTTCTCTTATAAATGTAGAAAGTTGCTAGAATATCACAATTTCTGTTAGCATGCATTTTGTGAAGGATATGAAGTCTGAAACTCAACTGTATGCTATTGTTTGGAAAGTTTTGATGTTAATGCTCCCTAGGGAGGTAAGGATCTGTTTCATTTCAAACATCTTTCCTGCTCTGCCCACATTTACCTGCTTTTCAGTGTCCATTCCTTTCGCGTATTTATTGCTTCTCTTTCTGCTGTCATTTTCATTCCCTCTGTATTCCTGCCTCCCACCTCTATGACTTTGCCATCCATCATAAATGCTTATATACAGCTTGTTTAGTCTCTCATTTGTCCAGGAGTTCAGTTCTGAGTCACATGAAACATGCCACACCCTGTTCTGCTGTCTCCTTGTAACTCTTCCTTGTCTGTCTCTCTTTCTGCTTCCTTTTCTGATTTTGTGTCTAAATCTCCACTAGAGTGGCTTCTTGTTCTTATGTCTCTTCCATATAATTCTAGTGCTTGTTTCCCCTCTGCCATCTCACTGGGGGTGGCTTCTTGTTCTTATGTCTCTTCCATATAATTCTAGTGCTTGTTTCCCCTCTGCCATCTCACTGGTGGTGGCTTCTTGTTCTTATGTCTCTTCCATATAATTCTAGTGCTTGTTTCCCCTCTGCCATCTCACTGGGGGTGGCTTCTTGTTCTTATGTCTCTTCCATATAATTCTAGTGCTTGTTTCCCCTCTGCCATCTTACTGGTGGTGGCATCTTGTCCTTATGTCTCTTCCATATCATTCTAGTGCTTGTTTCCCCTCTGCCATCTCACTGGGGGTGGCTTCTTGTTCTTATGTCTCTTCCATATAATTCCAGTGCTTGTTTCCCCTCTGCCATCTCACTGGGGGTGGCTTCTTGTTCTTATGTCTCTTCCATATAATTCCAGTGCTTGTTTCCCCTCTGCCATCTCACTGGGGGTGGCTTCTTGTTCTTATGTCTCTTCCATATAATTCTAGTGCTTGTTTCCCCTCTGCCATCTCACTGGGGGTGGCTTCTTGTTCTTATGTCTCTTCCATATAATTCTAGTGCTTGTTTCCCCTCTGCCATCTCACTGGGGGTGGCTTCTTGTTCTTATGTCTCTTCCATATAATTCTAGTGCTTGTTTCCCTCTGCCATCTCACTGGGGTGGCTTCTTGTTCTTATGTCTCTTCCATATAATTCTAGTGCTTGTTTCCCTCTGCCATCTCACTGGGGTGGCTTCTTGTTCTTATGTCTCTTCCATATAATTCTAGTGCTTGTTTCCCTCTGCCATCTCACTGGGGTGGCTTCTTGTTCTTATGTCTCTTCCATATAATTCTAGTGCTTGTTTCCCTCTGCCATCTCACTGGGGTGGCTTCTTGTTCTTATGTCTCTTCCATATAATTCTAGTGCTTGTTTCCCCTCTGCCATCTCACTGGGGTGGCTTCTTGTTCTTATGTCTCTTCCATATAATTCTAGTGCTTGTTTCCCTCTGCCATCTTACTGGGGTGGCTTCTTGTCCTTATGTCTCTTCCATATAATTCTAGTGCTTGTTTCCCCTCTGCCATCTCACTGGGGGTGGCTTCTTGTTCTTATGTCTCTTCCATATAATTCTAGTGCTTGTTTCCCCTCTGCCATCTCACTGGGGGTGGCTTCTTGTTCTTATGTCTCTTCCATATAATTCTAGTGCTGGTTTCCCCTCTGCCATCTCACTGGGGGTGGCTTCTTGTTCTTATGTCTCTTCCATATAATTCTAGTGCTTGTTTCCCCTCTGCCATCTTACTGGGGGTGGCTTCTTGTCCTTATGTCTCTTCCATATAATTCTAGTGCTTGTTTCCCCTCTGCCATCTCACTGGGGGTGGCTTCTTGTTCTTATGTCTCTTCCATATAATTCTAGTGCTTGTTTCCCCTCTGCCATCTCACTGGGGGTGGCTTCTTGTTCTTATGTCTCTTCCATATAATTCTAGTGCTTGTTTCCCCTCTGCCATCTTGCCATTTTTCTCATTTCCTTTTCCTTCCCATCTCTTTTACAGGCATGTGCCCCCCCTTGCACTTCCTGGTCTCATCTTCTTCCATGCATAGACTTCAGCATGTGACTTTGCATATCATCCTAGTATCTCTGCATCACTTCTTCTCTGTCTACGGTTGCTTTCCCAATCAATTTCTTGCTGGAATTTCATCTTTTTTACTGCCTGTACTGTTTAGATATGTAAACTATTGAACATCTTCCATACAGTGTAGCCTGAATAATGCTCTTTCATTTGCACTTCTGTAATTTCTGGGTATTTTAACCTTACAGCTGTTCCATTCATTTTAGCTAATTTAATATCTCCAGCATATCTTTCCTTCTGCTAGAGAGTTATACTCAACCAGCTTTATGAACATCCCTGTAAGTGGTATAACATTAAGCCTTTTGCTTGCTTTATTATTTTATCTAGCAAAGAAATGGAAATGAGCCAAAAGACATCCCACCCTGTATATCCTCCCTATCAGTGTCTCTTGATTTTGTAGTGTCTTGTAATAGCTGTACTACAAACAGCTCCAGATCAAACTGTCTTGTATTCCAATTATCCTGATGTTACTCTTTCTTGAACAGTTTTGAAGATCATTCATCTTTTCTCTTTCTCTTTTTATTATGTGTCTTAGTTCTTGTGTTCCTACAGATCTGCTTTAATGGTTACTTTTTCTTCCTCCAGATCTTGCATCTTTCTTTGTTGCCTTTCTACTTTTATTTGTTGTTGTTCTATTGTTTGTTTCAAGGAACCTACTGTGATTACCATTTCAAAGAAAATACACAACTGTTCCTCCTTATTTGGAGATTTAAAAACATATGTGTTCCTTTTTTTTGTTCCAGTGTACTCATTTTTATTTATGGGTTAATTTTTATCAATATTTCTGTCTAAATTTCTACAGGCCATGTTAAGAGCTTTGTGCAGCCATCTTGACTGGTTTCTCTAATGACCTTTCCAAAGATCAGTGTTTTCTCTTCTCACTGAGTTCTTATTGAGTTGTTAATACAATACTAAATTAATCATTTGTTCTGTATTAGATGTTTGTGTGCTTGAAAATCACAATCAAGGTATTTTTTTAACTGAAAGAAAAAATATCTGCACTTGGGTGAAACCAAGTAACTGACTGTGCTGAGATTTCTGAGTGGTAAGGGCATGGGATGTCCCAGGTTCAATCCCCAGACAAGGATCAGTGTTTACCTTTTTCACTGAGTTGCTGTTTGCAAATGTAAGTTCTTGCTGATGGGCTTTGGCATCAGAGGGGGACACCGCTAGTCACCTTCATATTGTGTGATGAGGCACCTGTCATGCACACAGTGTGTATTCTGCCTATTAATCAGTTTCCTGTCCATCACATCACACAGATCTGTTTTTAATGTAGTAAATTTACTGACTATGCTAGCATAAGGGATGATGTCAAATGCCTTGGCCTGGTCTAGGTATGATGTGTAGACAGCATGACTGCTGTCAACAGTCTATGTTACCCTCTCAAAGATATAAACCAAATTCATTAGACAGGATTTACCCGTGACAAAGCCAAACTGTTGTGGGTCGAATCGGATGAGATTTCTGATACAATAGTTCATCAGGTCTGTTATTATATGTGCTGCTGCTTTGCAAATAGGACTTGTTAGGCTAATGGATCCATAATTCCCCTGGGTCAGTGGTAGCACCAACCTTTTGGAGTGGCATCACCACTGTTGTATGCTAGATGTCAGAGATAAAGCCTGTGGCTATGGTCAGTTTAAACAGTCTGCCAGTGCTTATTTAGTACTATTTATTTAACAGTCAGGCATTATCACATCTGATTAAGGAAGTATTTTTGATCTTGTAAAGTATTTTCATTACATGTTCTTTAGTGGTGATGGGGTTTCGAGTGATTAAGGGCAGTATAGACATTTGTGGGGTAAAATCTGCACTGAATTTGTTTGCTAATGTGATTTTGTTCTGTTGTATCCATCATGGAGTTTTTAACACCTTTATTAAATTATCAGTTAAGACATGGGCACACGTACATTAATAGAAAAGGAAACAAACCATATTAACATTTTTTTTCCATTTATACACATTTTCTTTCATTATAACTGATTTCCAGTCTGACAATATACACATTGTTCAGTTCCTGCCTTCCCATAAACCTTACTCACCTTCATTTACTGTAGGTTTTATTTATTTTGTGGACTACCATGGTGGTTTGTTATTGAACATCTCATTATATTTAGATCTGGGTCTGACTGCTAGTTCTATGCATTTATAAGTTCATAGGTTCATAGGTGTTTACTAGGCTAATGACCACAAGAAACTTTATAAGCCTAGTCATGCATCCCAAATCTCTGATAAGTTCTGGTACCCTTGATAAGTGCAAACAGAGGCTTGGCAGATGAAACATTTGCAAGCAGGGGCATGAACCATTTACAGACTGCCTGTGTCCATTAGAGACATAGGTGCCAAACCAGGGATGAATTTCCTGTTCCCCATCCAATTGTCCAAGTTATACCTGAATTGGGTTAGAGAAGAACTCTGCTTTACATGGATTGGAGAATTATTTTCGTAGGTGAATACTAGGCTAACTGTCTTGAAGGGTGACATCAAGTCAAGCCAATAACCTGAAGTCAGAATAAAACACAGTAACTTTTGTCTGTGAGGTGAAGATCTTAACCATTATGCCAAACAGGATTTTATCTTGCTTATTTTAAAATATATTTACTGTGGCAATGCTGAGGATGAAGTTTTATAAGTAAACTGTGAAACTAGAATTTGACAAAGTTAGTACATTTGAAATCCTTGAATTCTGAGATATTCGTTTCATTTTTTTTTTTTAAGGTGAAAGTCACTATTTTATGATCCAACTTAAACTGGAAGGAGACACCAGAGGAAAAGTGCATAAGAAATGATATATTTGTAGGCTCCATGTCTAGAATATTATGTCCTCTAAAGATTTGTTAACAATGTAGTCCAGATAGACTTTGATTACAAAATCCAAGAACTTTGAGGCATGTCCTACATTGCAGTTGTAGGTGTTCCAACTTATTGAAGGGTACTTAAAGTCTACCAAAATAAGAGCGCTCTTGATTCCAAGATGTCCGCCGACTAGTCTAGTCCTTACTCTTTGAGCTCCTCACAGCTATTTAACTTTTGTTTTTTTTTTACAACTTTACATCAACCTTTTTCCTCAAATTTTTATACTAAAAGATTTTATAAATCTTTTTCTACACATTTGGATTATTTTTTCTTCTGGAATTATTATCCTGGGATTTATTTTACCTCAGAACATTCTTGGTCTCTCTGCTGCTGGGACTCCTACTGCTCCAGTCTGTTCCTGGTTCCTGGTATCCTGTTAACTGCATTCCATTTCTGGGCATGGCTACAAAATCTGACTCCATGGAGACTCAGCCTACAAAGGCCAAATATACTTCAATGCTCTCTCCTGAAAAAGATTCAGGTTCAAAAGACTGAAATCATCTAGACAACCTACAGAAACTTTTAATGTAAGTAATAAAGATTTAAATGGCTCAAATTTCCTTTTAGAAGAACTAAAAATAGCATTAAAACCAATCCAAAGTGCTATACAAAACTTTTCAGAACAGTTTGCAGACTTTAGTAAATCTTTAAAGCAAATAAACGATAGTATTGTTACTATTGATAATAAAATCTTAGCTTTGGAGGTTAAAACAGACTTATTGGAAAGTGACTTTAAATCTAGAGATAAAACTGTTTCAGATTTACAAGCTAAAATATTGGATCTGGAAGCCAGGAGTCGAAGAAATAACATCATTATTCGTGGTTTACCTGAATCTTATGACAATAAAAACTTGTTATCTGTGACTAAAAATATCTTTGAAACACTGTTAAATTGTGAAGCTTCTTCAAAATCTATAATTGTAGAGAGAGCACACAGAGCACTGCGTACAAAGCAAGATTCTTCCACACCAAGGTTAATTTATACTAAGTTACTAAACTTTCAAGACACTTTCCAGATCCTAGAAACTGCTAAAACAAAGAAACAATTCATATGGAAGTCTCACAAACTATCATTTTCCCAAGATCTTCCTGCACAAATCAAATTAAATAGACAAAAACTAGCCCCCTATTGTGCTGACTTGATAAAAAGAGGGATTAGATTTCGAATGGCATATCCTAATACCTTGTCTTTCACAGCTAATGACAAAAGATTTGTATGTTCAGATCCTAAAGATGCAAAAGACATTTTTCTTAAAACATTTAAAAAGCTTCCTGACACTGTATCTTAATATTCTACTGTTAAAGAACTACAATAAGGTTTGATCTTTTCTTTTCTTTAATCTGACAGTATTTGTGTTACATGATTTGTAATTCTGGTGTGACATAATTATATTACCTTAAGAACTTGTCATGTAATTTACACATGATGGATTTGGTGTGACAGTGTGCAGTGACAGGATATATGCTTGCTAGATTTGTGTGGATTAATAGAAGCATTTAAATTCCTGTATTTACTTTTTTCTCTTTCTCTCACATATGCTTGCTGTGTAAATAGATGATATGTTAATTTTACTACAAGCTTTGGAGTTACAGCCTTCTGTGTAAGCTAAATGATTTTTGGAGGGAAAAACATTCCATCTCAACATTCTACCAAGAAAATCTTCCCCTCAGAGTTCCAGCTGATGCTCTGCATGAACATGCGCACACTACAGTCTCTCTGAGATGGATGGTGATGTCATCATTTGTGAGGAAAGAAGGACAGTTTCAAATACACAAGTCTGCTTGTTTTCAACAAGTATTCAATAGCACTAACTTTTAATAGATCTGGCTATTATTTAAAGTGTTTTCTCTTCATAAATGAAGGTTGCTTTTAAATTTAAACAGATTCATGTCACATAATATATTCAGTGACTTTTAGTGTGTCTGCATGACTTCAAAGCAAGCTGCTACTTTCATAAAGCAGAGTGACAATGTTTCTGGAAACAAATGAACAGGTTAGTTTTATATATTAAAATTCTAAAGGATGTGTAAAGAAATGAACATATTTTCCTATTCAGAATATTTTTTCATACAATATTTTATATTATACTGAAGTGTTTAATTTGACAAATGTTACAAAGTATACCTGTTCATATGAAAGTTTCATGTTCTTTCTATTCTCTGCTCTCTCTCTTCTCAGATGCTGGATGTGATATTTATGATTAGTAGTTTATGTTTAAGAAAGCCTTTACTTATTTGAAAGGTTTGAAATAACTATCTTTAATATGATTAGCTGAATCTACATGTATATATTTAAGCCCTTAGATTTACTGCATTTAGCTTGCTTGTTTCTGTTTTAATTAGATTTTCAAAATGTTTACTTTAAAAGCCTTGTCTTTTCATGCTGTTTTGCTATGTTACATCTATAGCTTAGAAGAATAGTATGGCTATATAACCTAACAGAGTCATTAGTAAAATATTCAAAAAGTAGATTTAAAATTATATGTATACACATTGTTGTACATTCAGTCCAATATATATGATGCTGTTTAAGTTACTATTTAATAATATAATTATACTTTATTCATGTATATTAACTAGTGTTAAAACCTTACAGCTTATAATATTTCATTTTGAATAGTTCCTGTACTATTATTATCTAGTTAATAGATGCATCTCCAGACTGAATTGTTTTTCATTTTGAGATATGGTTGCTTGGTAGTTGTTTTTTGCTTTATTTGAACTATAACTAAATACACATTCTACAGGTATTAGTGCTTTTATCATACTAATGGTCATGTTGATTAATGAAATTATCACTAAAGTACTAAAGAAGGTTCAGTAGATAGTGCATGACTATTATCTTTAGTTCAGTAATGCTATGCTTATTTACTTATATTATAATGTTACCAGTTGGTTTTGTTATACTTATATATGTTATCTTACATATCTTTCAGTTTTAATTGTATTACTTCTTATGATAGAGTGTTCTAGTTAAGCAGAGTGTGATTTATTTATTATTTACTTGTTTCTCTTTCTCTTGAAATACTTGAGGAAATACATTTAATCACTATAAATTTCAATTTAAGGATAGGAGCTTTAGATTAGTATTAGAAGTAGGGATTAAGCATGTTGGACGCCTTGAAATTAGTTAATTTTGTATATATTTTTAGTAGTATTACTCGGACTTTATGTTATGTTAGGCTTCCTTTGAGTAATTTGTATTCTAACTTGAGGTTATTATTATCTATAATTACAATGTTTTTTCATGTTCTTCTGCTCTTCCTTTATCACAGGGGATTGGTGGGTAGGCACTAGGGTTAGGATAAAGGTTATTATTATACATTTCATGGTTCTTAAAAAACTTTTTCTTTTTTTTCAAGAAATGTTATTTGCTGACTTGCTTGAATACTTAAAGAGTGTTTGTTCTTTTATTTTTTTAATTCTTCTTTTTAATGTTGTGTTGGATTTGCACCTTGAGTTCACTTTTATAGCATCAATAATGATTATACTTGTAGAATATGCCTGTTGACATAATTTTAGATTCTTGGAATGTTAGAGGCATTCAAGATAAAGCGAAAAAGTCACTATTATTTCATATGATCTTTAAATCACAGGCTAACATTTGTTTTATTCAAGAGACCCATATTTCACGTATTGATTGGAATAAAGAGTTAAAAAAATGGATCAAAAGATTATAGCTTCAGGTGACTCATCTAACTCCAGAGGTGTAGCTATAATCATTAAACAAAAATTCATTGGGAATATTATTGATGAGAAATTTGATGATGAGGGAGGTGGTGCTTATTTACGCTTCTATTGCTGGTTTGGACAAACCCTTATTAATTTTAAATCTATATGGCCCATGTAATTCACAACATTTGTTCATTTTAAAATTTACAATATTCTTGCATCCTATAAGGATCATCATATTATAGTGGGTGGTGACTGGAATGCAGTTATAAACCCTGTAATTGATCGTTCGCTCCACTGTCACCTATAATCTTCAATCTACTCTGGCTATAAATGATTTGATGACAGAATATAATTTAATAGATCCCCTCCACACTGTTAAAAATATAAACAAGAATGATATATATACTTATTATTCTAAGTGCTATCATTCGTGGTCCAGATTAGACTTATTTCTAATTTCAGATTATATTTCAAAATATATTGTGGACTTTACTACAGAACCCAGATTCTTTTCGGATCACTCAAGAATTTCACTAAAATTGAACATAAAACCCAATATCAAAAATAAAACTATGTTTAATAGTGGACCTTAAATAATAACTTATTGTCAAATGAAGATATTTGCAAACAAGCTTCAGAAATCCTAAATGAAATGGTGAATAGTCTTGAATCATCAGACATTCCTTATGACATACAATGGGCTGCATGTAAAGCAAGATTAAGAGGTTTATTTATTAGTAAAGCTGCTTTTTCAAAAACAATACTTTAAGAAAGAGGAATTCTTAAAATCAAGAATTTCTTTGTTGGAAAATCATCTTAGTCTGAACTATGATGCTACTTTAGAAAAACAAAGTTTTGATTGTCAGAAAGATTTAATTCTGCTTCACCAAAATAACCTCTCCTTAGCTGAACAAAAGCTACTTGCTTCATATTCAGAGTGGGCCCAGGTTCCATCTAAATTGTTAGCGAGAATTATTAAAGTTAACTTCAGAAATCCAAATATTACATCTTTATCTTATAATAACAGATTATATAATACTGATGAAGAGATTATTCAACTTTTCACCTCTCTTTACACTGAGTTATATTCAGGTTCTTCTAATTCTGTTAAAGATAATCACTCAAAACTCTTTTTAGACTCTTTGCAGTTCCCTAAACTTAATGATAATCAGCAAAACTACTTTCTACCCCTATATCGGTACAAGAAATCTCGGATTCAATAGATAATCTTAAATTGGGTAAATCTCCGGGACCTGATGGTTTTACTCCAGAATTTTTCAAAACTTTCAAATTGGTAGTTCTTCCCTTTCTATTTAAAGTTTACAATCATATAAGAGTTAATGATATCTCAGATATTCATTGGAACACATCCAAAACCATTCTAATTCTAAAAAATAATAAAGATAAATCTGACCCAGTAAATTATAGACCCATTTCTTTAATTAACGTGGATACTAAGATTCTGTCATCTATTCTGGCTAACAGATTGAAACGGATTTTACCCTCAATTATCTCGTCAGATCAATCAGGTTTTATGTCTCAGAGACATGCTTGGGATAATACTCTATCTTTAGAGACTATACTTCATCTCATTAAGAAAAATCCAAACCCTATATATGCTTTGATTATAGATGCATCAAATGCCTTTGACAGAGTATGTTGGAACTTTCTATTTCAAACTATGTTATGTTTTAATATTCCCTTATTCTTTATAAATTTTTAAAAGTTTTATACAAGAATATGTTTACTAGACTATACATTAATGGTCAATTTTCTGCTCGATAAAGATCACTAAAGGAACAAGACAGGGTTGTCCATTGTCCCCTTTTCTTTTCAACATTTACTTAGAACCTTTGCTATTGTTTATTACTCAAAATACTTTTCATAACATCCCTAGAATTCTTAATACTAATATACATTTCTCTGCTTTTTGGATGATTTAGTAATCTACTTTCAAACTCCATTATCTGATTACAGAAAAATAATGAATTCTATTGATTATTTTTCTTTGGTTTCCAACTATCTTTTAAATTCTACAAAAACTCATATTTTTCCCTTAAATCATTTAGCACACAAATCTTTTTGTTTCCAGACGATCATTTTCAGTTTACTTATAATATAAAATATTTAGGAATCAATTTAGAACACAATAATAAATCTTCCTTTCAAAATAATATTAATAAATTATGGAACTCTATATTGTCTGATATGGACAGATGGAAGCATCTAAACCTTTCATTTCTTTCAAGGGTGGCCATTATTAAAATGAATATTCTGCCTAAATTTCTTTACCAATTCTCATCATCTGATCAGATAATTTCAAAAATTTTTTTTGAGTCTGTAAATAAAGCTTTGGCAAAATTCATATGGTTCCCTAAATCTGTTAGAATTTCATATTCTAGATTGGCATTTTCGAAGGACAAGGGAGGTTTGGGTTTACCTAATCTTTATCTCTATTATTTGATTGTCTCATCCAATAAACTTCTTACTATCTCTAAATTCAATAACACTTCTTATCCAAATCACTCTTTATGGATAAAATTATGGTATAATTATGTCATTTCTAATAATTTAAATCCTGAAGCTATTCCCTTTATCTCTCTGGATAGTTTATTTATTAAAAATATATCTACAGTATTTAAACAAAAGATTAGAGATTTCCAAGCCTTACTCAAAATGTGTAAACTAGAAAAGATCTCGCACCATGTTCAGCCAATTCATCTAAACCCAAATATATTATTGGACAATAAACTTTTGAACTTAACAAACTATCCTTTAATTAAAAATCTAAAAGTAGGAGATGTTTTGAAATATCTTGACTTGCCTTTATCTGACTGGCGTAAGTTATTGAAAGTAAACTGGAATTACTCACCAATTCTTACACAACTAAGAGCAATAATTAAAAACAAATTTGTATCTCTGGTCCCCATAGACTCACAATTGAAAAACCTTAACACGATTATCAAAATACTTTCATCATCTGATAAAATGCTCTCAAACTCATATAAATTAATTAATTCTTTAATGATGGACCACAACTGTCTTTTATCTAATGTTTGGTTGAATTATAATTCCCAATTGTCAGAATCTCAGAAAGTCCTGGCTATTAGACACACTAAGGAATTTATCCCTTTTAAAAATTAGCATACACACAATTAATGATTAATAATGATGCCTACTTTACCCCAATCAAATTAAACAAATTTAACCCAAATAAGTCCCCTTCGTGTTCATGCTGTTCTCATCCCCAAGCAGACCTCCTTCATATTCTATGGTATTGTCATTTTCTCACAGATTGTGGACATCTTTGAAAGTCAGACTGCAGAAAATGGGATATCAAAATCCACGTTGACGTGGGAATTTGGTATTCTACATATTCCATTGATTCATCTTTCAAAAGTTGATATTCATGTTATCATTTTTATTTGCTCATTACTAAAACTTTATATAATACAAAATTAGATTGATCGTTCTAAATTAAAATGGGTTACTTTCCAGAAAATGGCTTTTAAATTTATTGATGCTCAAAGATACTTAGGTGGAAGTCCAAAAAAAAAAGCTATTAGAAAGGTTGTGTTGGAAAAGGTTCTAAACATATTAAATAGTTAATGTTAAATATTTTTTTTTTTTTTTTCTCTCAGGTTGCCTAACTTGTATATAGTGTATGTTTTATTTCTAAATAACTTATCAAAATCTCATGAAGGTTGTTATCACTAGATGAATTTTTATATGTTCATTTATGCCTTCTTGTTATGTATAATCTTTTAATTGTCTTGCTATTTATATAATTAATAAAAAATTTTTTGAAAAAAAAAAAAAAAAGAGCGCTCTTGTTTATGGAGGGTCTATTGAGTCCATTTAAGAACCTTAGATGCTTTTCAGGGGAAAGAGAAGATACCCTGTAATAGGCTATGAGCTGATAGTTGGCCCTGTTTATTGTGATTTGGAGCTCAAGAAGTTCAGTTTGTAGGTCTTTAAGAATCTCTCTGGATGTGATGTGGTCCCTAACAAATACGCAGGTGCCACCACAGTTGCCATTGAGCCTGAAGGTATGGTAGGCAAAAAGAAAAGTATGGATGGAGTGATTTCTACATATTTAAACCAAGTTTCAGTAATTTGATTAATATGGACATGTTCCAAATATAGGAAAGCCTCAAGGTTGGACAGTTTTCTGTTGACACATCTGACTTTGAGGAGAGCCGATGTGATTCCTTTTTGGATTTAATGTGCTAGTTAAGTTGGGATGACAATTAGTGGGACTTTGCCTAAAAGAGGAACTTATGTGCAGCAAGGGCTTTAGCCAGTATGTGGAAGCCTTGTAAAGTGAGTAGAAGGCAATCCTTTGCAATGCGCATAAACTGCTGAGCTTCTTATGCCTTGCTGATACTTAATGGATCTTCCTGGAATGGCACCAGCTATATAGCCAATTATCTTTCTTTGTATCTAGGTGTCATTTTTAAAGAGAGAAAAATGTCACTCAGGACCAGTGGCTTGCCTGCATTTGTGATATGCATGGAAATCTCTGGCATGTCTCTACATAATCTTCAAGGTTTTGCACCCCAAGTCATTCATTCCTACATGGATAATAGTGCAATAGTATTTGTTAGATGAAAGGGTCTTAATGGCCCCTGAGATCTTAACACCAGAACAACAACAAACTATCATCCTGTTTATTCCAATTTGTGAGTGAATAATCTGTGCTTAACTACAGAGTCACAGATTACTGAAGCACATTTATTTGTAGTGTGGCCTGGTGTAATGGACTGAAAATAAATTGACTTGTGGTGACTGACGTTCTACTGAAAGTGTGCCAGAATATGATGTTGTGCTAGTTTAGGATTACAGATAAATACTAGGCTAATTCCCTTTATGGGTTATTTTAAGCCTTGTCTATTTCTTATGAAGGTAAGAATCAAACCTTGTACTTTGTGTTTGTGAGGTAAACACATTAACCACTACACCAGCTCCTACTCCCGTTTATAAAGCCTCAACATAATACATTTTGATGTGGCTTTGTGTAGAATGTGTTGCTAGTGTGTTATTCACAGTTCATGTTTTTTTTTTTTTTTTTTTTTTTTTTTTGTGAGAGTGAGAGCCATGTATTCATTAAATATTTGCATCTTTCACATACACCGTTATTTGTGTAGGGTAAAAGATCATTATCTATGAGCATAAGATCTGATGATATTAAATGTTTTGAGGCTCACAACTAAAGAGAGACAGCCAAGATGGCCTTCCATTTTAGTCCAGGTATTAATTAGAATTAGAATTATACAGAATACTACTTCCTGTTTGGGATAACTAATTAATGAATTAGAATTGCACTGAAAACTGTATGTAGCTAAATAGGGATTGGGATTTAATGTTTGGAAAAGACATAATTAATTAATTAGACTTGTACAAATACTATTATATGTAGTTAAATGAGATTTATCTGGATAAATTAACCTAAGGGGGAAAATCAAATGGGCTCACAACGCATTATCCAGCTACAACTAGTCTCAGTGCTGATCACTGCTTGGCCATGCTATAAGTAATAATTCAAATACAGTATGAAAGCATGAGAAACATCCAGCAAACCCTCAGGACAAGGCAATGGTACTTCAGTGAAATGCAACACTTAAACTTGTCTCACAAGTGCAACCACTACAAATTAGCCCCACAAAAAAACAAAAAAAAAAAAACAAACAAAAGAGACAAGTACTATTTAATTGCTTTAAGAAGCATCTTTGGCAAATGGAATATCAAAACAAAGTGCAATACAGTTTATGTATCTATATATGTATATCTATATCTGTATCAATCTATCTATATATATATATAGATATGTATATATATATATATATATATATATATGTGTGTGTGTGTGAGTAAAGATATATATATATATATATATATATATATATATATATATATATATGTATATATATGTATATATAGATATACAGCTATAAATTTGTCAGCTTAATTTTGAAACTTCCAAGGAAATGCATAGAGGTGCAGCTTCTATTAGTCCAAACCAAAATTAGCAACAACGTGGTGTTTGGCTGCAGAGTTGGATCATGGTAAAATGGGGTCCTTGACAGGGTAATGGATCACTCTCCCCCAGCAACACCCCCCCCTCCCATGCAATTCTAGTGGACCATTACTTGGCTATTTCTCACCAGTTACCATAAACACTACTGTTCAAACCTGTCAGTGTGCATACCACTTTCTTCTTTACTTCTACAATAATTAGAGATATCTAAAACTTTTATTTCAAATTTTATAGCACAAACACTGATATATATTTGTTAAACAGAACAACACAGTCTCACAGTAAAAACAGACTTAGCATGAACAGTAACCTTTTCTGTCCTTCAAACTCATTAAAACCTACATTTAAAGAAAATGCAGCTGGCCAGTGGTGGAGTAAGTCTACTTTTTGGATGTTTTCAAACCATAGGCCTCTTGCACACATTTTAGGACCATACATACAATCATGTGTTATTTGTTGCACCATCCTGATTGTATTAAATCATGCTCCTTTTACATAACACAGCACCACTCATTATGTGTGTTCTAAATTTGTAGGTTTTAACATTTTTCCAGTAAGCAAAGAAATGAGAAAACTACCCATTACAGAACATTCCAACCATAAAAGGCCACTCAAATGTCTGTCATTACTATCCACTAACATGAGTCAATATGCACAACCTCTGCAGAAGTAAAAGTCATCTGAATAATTCCACATTAATGTCTATAACTAATGAGGTTGCTACCGACAAATAACTTTACATTTCAGTGTTTCATGTACAAATTCAGTGCCTGCTGCCCTTGAAGAATAAATTGCACACGTTACATTTTAAAAAAAATCTTATGCTGGCAATATTGCAAGTGGGAATGGCTGCCAAACTGGCAACAGGTTCATACTTACTAGGCATCTCAGCCAAAGGAGGACACAATCAAGAATACAGCATCCTTATCCCCCTTAAAGGGCATTACAATATCAGTACTCCATCTACATGGGGAGGGAACAGAACGCACAGCCTTCAGCAGCAAAGGCAAGCATGCTACCTGCTGTTTTACTACTGCTTTCAGTGTGTATAGCACAAATGCTGATGATAGCCATTTGCTAAACAAAACAGTTACACATTGAAAAGAGACTTAGCATGAGCAACAGCAATGTTCTCTTTCCTTGAAACTCAACATTCCCTAAAAATGCACAGAAACTTAATATTCTTTTAAAATGCACCGGAACCCAACATTCTTTGAAATTGCACAGAAACTTAGTCCTTGAAAATGCATATGTTTAGTTGCAGAGAACTCTGGCTTTAGTCTCCTGCACTCAAGATACAGAGTTTGAGCTTGAATAAGTTCACCAACATGCCATCCCTAACTGGGACATTTTATACACAGAAACACACAGACACACACATGTGCACACACACTCCTCTGTCTCTGCTGCTGCTTACACCAACTGTACTTACTCTTTTGGTGGGCTCACTGTGCCAGCCCAGTTCTGATTAATGCTGGCCATCAAATCTTCCTGCTCTCTCTGATAGTTCAGTGCTGCCTAATGCTGGCCATCAAACCTCCCGCTCAGCAGGCTGCCATATAATGCCCTATGTTAGGATGCTTGTTGCTCTAGTAGATATGTTTTGGGGTTGCTGCTCTTTTCTTACTGAAGTCTCCTGTGAGGTCCTAAAGCCCTTCAGTTATACAGATGTCTTTGGACTTTTTGTTTATAAAAATATTATATTTTAAGTTCTCTTTCTTTTTGCATTACCTCTATGAAGGACCCACAAAGTTTGATTTTTCCCTTGTATTTGTGACCACAGTGAAAAAGATAAAGTTCTATTTCAGTGATGCACACCGTATATAAAATGGTGAAATTAAGTGTAGTAAAAACATCTGAAAGGCATAAGCACATATTTCTAACCTCAACAATTACATGAGCACACAGTGCAACTGTAATACTTCATGTGAAAAAGCTACAAATGTTGCTAGAAATTACTTCAAAAATGTATAATACATTTTAAAAGTTTCACTATAAACAAAACTATGATATGCAGTATTTTTAAAAGCTTATCAAAAAGGACTTCTGGGCATGGAACTCTGTAACAAGCAGCTCTAGAGATATGCTGTACCTCAACATCAAGAGATATGCTGTACCTCAACATTGTTTTTAAGTTTAGTTTGCTGTCTTTTTGGCATCCATAGCCTTATATAAAGGATAGAGATGAGGAGAAGTGCCTAAGAGACAGCTTGCTAAGTGTTGTGTTGTTAAAATATTTTACAGCAGATACTCACATTTCTGATTTATAATGTCCTGCATGGAGTAGCACTGTTGAAGAAGCATAATTTTAGACAAAAGGCAAATGTTTTAAATGGAAACAAGTTAAAATTTCTCTTTGCATAAAACATATACTTTATCACATGACTGGAAGCCAGTAAGGGTTATGACAGAAGGATTCATTTATACATCCATGGTCATCCCAGAAATGCAAAACAGAAGGACTTTGTAATCTCCTTCCATGAATTATTTATTGATGTGATTGGAGCTGATTGTCAGTTTTAAGACTAAATGTATTATAGATCACTTTGAAATGAGGCATGTCTGTGAAAAAATGCGCTCCATAATTATTAAAATGTTTCATTTCTATGAGATGTAGACAGTTTTAAATAATCGCGGTGTAAAGAATATGAGAGAAAAACTGAGAAGACTCATAATTCTGCTTTGTTACTAAACAAAAATACCGCCTTTTGGCCTGTTATGAAAAAGGAACAATGTCACATTTAAATAACCATACAAAATACAACTCCTTGTTTAACATAATGGTATCTAGATCATACTTGAGGATTGTGTATTATATCTTCATTTATAAGTATGTTTAAGTAAAAGCACTACCATAAACAAAACTAAATAACAAGAATTTAATACACATTATGCATAAAATTTATGAGAGGCATTGAAGATGCAATCATTAAATATTGTGCTCACAGGCCATCAAAATTACATTTGTATTTATCAGGTCAGTACATACAAACTGTCCCAGAATATGTATCAGCAGCTAGCTCTCTGGTACAGAGGGATAAAACCCTGACTTATCACGTGACATAAGTTTGATTAACAGCTCACTACCTGTACAACCTGGCCAGGGAGGATGGGAGTGAGTAGTTATTGCTTGCATGCCCATCCTGCGGTGGTGGAAGGCAGTTCTGGCTCATCACATAGGTCATACCTTGTGAGACAATTCGGTGTAACACCCAGTGGAGTATGAGCCTACTGAGCCTGCACTGCCAGAGCACATTTGTACTTGTCAGCCAAGGAAAATTCAATATGTTGCAAGTATGCTCCTCCTCAGGAAACAGTAAATGTGAAGCTCGGCATAGATTTCAAGGGGAAAGGGGTTTGGTCTCAGGGATAGATGGCAGGCCTCTTCCTCAAATCTTCCCTGCCACCCAACTCTCACCAAAGAATGGAAGGTCAGTTGGGATTTCCTAGCAGGAAAAATGGGCCAGCCTGAGAATGCCTAGCTTCCATCCAAAAGGAATGAATAAGATGATTATATTCAGGTAGATGATGCAAGAGCTAAGGTCCTGTTGAGGGGGTGTTTATATGAGTTATATAAAGGCTATTTCTTAATACATTGACATATATTTATAGCAATTACTCTGGTCAATATAATTTATGTACACTGCAAAGATTCAACCATAGATTTAGGTAATTTTTGATCATGTTTTTTAAATTTGAATGAAACTGCTTATAACTTTAAAACCTTTTAAATACATTTTGTGATGAACTGATTGAAATTGAATGCCTGTCAACCCAATGATTTACCATGTAGAACTTTACCCATGCTGAAATTCCATATATGATCATATTACGTTTAATATATACACACTATATATAAGGGTGCTTAAAATACAATTGATATATTTCAAACACAGCAATAGTTACAGTAACTGACCATTAGTCTTAAGATTAAGAGATATCAAATACCAAAAAGGTTTTATCTTAGAATATTGCCAAAATATGTGAATGACATAAACTATTTCATCAAGACAGAAAATATACTTAAGAGTGGTAAGGATTCCAAAGGACACTAACTTGCAAAGAGTACTATATGCATTATGTAATTGCATGAACTGTTGATAAATAAAATTTGAAAATGGTAGCCATGCAAAAGCACATTTCCATATGGTATAATGACCATTTTTAACTAAGAGAGGAGTCTAGTACCTTGATCTTGAGTCATGGGAGGAAAATTATGCCCTCCAATTAATCATGCTGCATTTATTTCTTTCATTAGCTTTCTTGGGGAGACCATACCTATGGACCCTTTTCAAACTTAACCCAGAAGGGTTGTCTGGTTAAGTGAATTGTGCAGAGTTGGAAGCTGAGAGAATCAAACCTTGCAGCACTCGACCACAGGAAACAACTTCTTAATCCTCTAAACCAACTGCCAGAACATTAAATACTTGAAACAGAGTATGATCTCTACAGCTTTTAAAACTATGTCAAGTCTATCCTGAAAATGTCATCATCTGGAGAAATAACCAGTAGAAGTTTAACAACAGTTATGCATTTTAAATGAAAGGAAAGTTATAGGATTTTAAGCTCACTGTATGTGACGACATGCATTATTTTTATTGCAAGTATACACCTTCTAAAAATGAAAAACAGACTTTTATTGCAAGTATACACCTTCTAAAAATGAAAACCAGACTGCAACAAAAGTCACCTACTTTCAATTTCCTCATATCAGAATGTGTTTAAGCTTTAACATGGTTCACTTAAACCTAAGAAGATGATGTGACAAAGATAACACCAAAGACTGAAGTTTAAGTTTGGCAGTGTAAGACTGAAGTGATTTAACCCACAAAGGTGATTTGAGGTCTGTATTTTTGATGCAACCTGCTGTCACAAGCAGCTAGATTCATCTATAGATATTATAACTGAGACAAATATCAGGCACTTTCAAGCACTCCTTACATTTAGGGTCCATGAGCTTTTCAATACTATCCCAAATAAATAATGAAGATTAATTGGTTAATCTTCTTAAAGTTTTCTGTTGTGTCTTTCGGCTTTTTCCCGGTTAGGGGTCGCCACAGCGGAACTCCGGTCTGCTAATTATTGGCAGTAGATTTTTACATGCTGAGTTGCCGGCCCTGGCGCACAACCTTCAACGAAGGTACGCCCATTCATGCATGTCTCCACACAGAAGACGCTCTAGCTGAGAATCGAACAGGACAACGTCTTACTGTGAGGTGACAACGCTGTAATCACTGAAAATTGTATTATTGGCCAAAATAAAGAAAAATCTAAATTTTAGATAAGTGCTTATATCCCATTGCATTTCATCTATTCAGAGCTACCGTTACACACGTTTTTTTGATCTTTTCTCCACAGGACTTCAATTAAGACTGCAATTATATTTTCTGGAAAATACCCCTAATTTTGATTCACATTTGTTTTTCAAATATTTAGTTCCACAGGAAAGATGGTAGTTTGATTGGAAATAATGGAATCTTATGAAGATTGAGCTTTTAATCTGATATTTTACTATATATTTCAAATAGGCTATATGTTTCTTGATTTCTTAGGTAAACCGATATGTCATCTGCAAAGAATTCTACAATATTTATATGATGATTTCCATATATTATGCTTACTCTTAAGGGTGTGAAACAATTTTACCAAATAATTGTTCTAGAGATATAATTAAAAGGTACAAGGATACAGGATTGCTTTGCTTCACCCCTGTATTATTCTAATATGTGGCACAGTAAGACACTTTAATAAAAACAGAACTATATACATTTTCCAATAACCATACACAAACTGCGCTGATGGAAGAAGAGATATGGAAATCACACTTAAAAAACATAAATAAATTTTATTTAAAAACATACAAAATTAATTGCTTTCATCCCTAAGTATTGTCATGAGATTTCACCAAAATGAATAAATAATCCTTGTTGCTTCTTTTTATAATAACAATCTCATGCCACAAGTGTCCAATAATATCCCTTAAAACCAAACCATTGCATAATATCAGCTTCTTAAAAAACAATACACAAAAATCAAAGTAGAAACTGACACGGAAATGCTAAAACCAACTTATATAACCACTCACTTACTCTTTCGGTTGCAGTAATTAAAAATGGAATATTTGTAGAGGGAGTGCTATAACTACACTGATACCTGGTTTCTGTAATTTTACAAATGTTGATATCTTTGAGGGTAAGGAAGATATTTTGTTATTTATGCTCCTGACATTCTGCACTGCAGCCTTCATATTATTAGATTGGAATTTGTTGTGTTGGGATGGCCATCAGGTGAACTCTGACTAGAAAACATTACTGTGTATCCAGTATGTGAAAACCAAAAATTGAAAGATACAGGCCATCACAGGCAAGAAGGGGTGCTTTGTTGACTATTTCATCCCATGCAGATGCACAATGAATCCATATAAAATTACACCACATTGCTTGCCATTTACTGAAGCAATTTATTTTATCCTTAAATTCAGGCATCATTCTTTGTGATAACCAAAATACAGAAGGCAAACTGCACTGGACAGAGGAGATATCTACTTCACTTTCCAAACTTGAAAATGAATCTGATGAACCAAAAGCAGTCTGCAAAAATGAAGGAGCCAACACAATTATTAGCGCTTTCGTCCAAGTTTATTCCTCATGAACTTCTACAGAAAGTGTTGCATAAATCATCACATGACTTTACATATCACATCTTAGTTAAAGGCATAAAATCATACCATAAAACTGTTGCCAAAATATATATAAGAGCAATAAAAAATACTATACAATTTGAAGAACTATGTCCTATCCAAATGTCATTTTTATAAAAACATAAATGTATACAGATGGTAGTGGATTTTACAAAAGGGATGGACATGGCTGTGATGAATACATATTTTAACAAGAGGGAGGAGCATAGGGTGACATACAAGAGTGGAGGAAGATGCACACATGTGGATTATATGTTATGTAGAAGGGCCAGTCTGAAGGAGATTGGAGACTGTAAAGTGGTGGCAGGGGAAAGTGTAGTTAGGCAGCATAGGATGGTGGTTTGTAGGATGACATTGGTGATTAAGAAGAAGAGGATGAGTGTGAGAGCAGCACCAAGGATCAAATGGTGGAAATTGAAAAAGGGTAATTGTGAGGTGATGTTCAGGGAAGAGTTAAGACAGGCACTGGGTGACAGTGAAGAGTTACCGAATAGCTGGGTAACTACAGCAGAGCTAGTAAGAGAGATGGCTAGAAAGGTGCTTGGTGTGACATCTGGAAAGAGGAAGGAGGACAAGGAGACCTGGTGGTGGAATGAAGAAGTACAGGAGAGTATACAGAGAAAAAGTTTGGTGAAGAAGAAGTGGGATTGTCAAAGAGATGAAAGTAGACAAGAGTATGAGGAGATGAGGTGCATGGCAAAGAGAGAGGTGGCAAAGGCCAAGGATAAGGCATATGAAGAGTTGTATAAAAGGTTGGACACTAAGGAGGGAGAAAAGGACCTGTACTGATTGGCAAGACAGAGGGTCTGAGCTGGTAAAGATGTGCAGCAGGTAAGGGTGATAAAGGATAATGAGGGAAACGTACTCACAAGCGAGGAGAGTGTGTTGAGCAGATTGAAAGAGTACTTTGAGGGGTAGATGAATGAAGAGAATGAGAGGGAGAGAAGGTTGGATGATGTGTGGATAGTGAATCATGAAGTGCAGTGGATTAGCAAGGAGGAAGTAAGGATAGCTATGAAAAGGATGAAGAACAGAAAGGCTGTTGGTCCAGATGACATACCTGTGGAAGCATGGAGGTATTTAGGTGAAATGGCAGTGGTGGTTTTAACTAGATTGTTTAATGAAATCTTGGAAAGTGAGAGGATGCCTGAAGAATGGAGAAAAAGTGTTCTGGTACCGATTTTTAAGAATAAGGGTGATGTGCAGAGCTGTTGTAACTACAGAGGGATTAAACTGATCAGTCACAGCATGAAGTTATGGGAAAGAGTAGTGGAAGCTAGGTTAAGAAGGCTGGTGATGATTAGTGATCAGCAGCATGGTTTCATGCCAGGAAAGAGCACTACAGATGCAATGTTTGCTCTGAGAGTGTTGATGGAGAAGTACAGAGAAGGTCAGAATGAGTTGCATTGTGTCTTTGCGGATTTAGAGAAAGCATATGACAGGGTACCTAGAGAGGAGTTGTGGTATTGATGAGGAGGTCGGGAGTGTCAGAGAAGTATGTAAGAGTGGTACAGGATATGTACAAGGGTAGTGTGGCAGTGGTGATGTCTGCGGTGGGAGTGACGGATGAGTTTAAGGTGGAGGTGGTATTGCATCAAGGATCAGCTCTGAGCCTTTTCTTATTTGCAGTGGTGATGGACAGGTTGACAGACGAGATCAGACAAGAGTCCCCGTGGACTATGATGTTTGCAGATGACATTGTGATCTGTAGTGAGAGTAAGGAACAGGTGGAGGAGACCCTGGAGAGGTGGAGATATGCTCTAGAGAGAAGAGGAATAAAGGTCAGCAGGCTAAGACAGAATATATTTGTGTGAATGAGAGGGAAGGTAGAGGAATGGTGAGGATGCAGGGAGTAGAGGTGGTAAAGGTGGATGAGTTTAAGTACCTGGGATCAACAGTTCAGAGTAATGGTGAGTGTGGAAGAGAGTATAGGCAGGATGGAGTGGGTGAAGAAGAGTGTCAGGAGTTATTTGTGACAGACGAGTACCAGTAAGAGTGAAAGGGAAGGTCTACAAGAGGGTAGTGAGACCAGCTATGTTATATAGGTTGGAGACAGTGGCATTGACAAAAAAGCAGGAGTCAGAGCTTGAAGTGGCAGAGTTGAAGATGTTAAGATTTGCACTGGGTGTGACGAGAATGGACAGGATTAGGAATAAGTATATTAGAGGGTCGGCCCAGGTTGGAAGGTTTGGAGGCAAAGTCAGAGAAGCAAGTTTACATTGGTTTGGACATGTGCTGAGGAGGGATGCAGAGTATATTGGGAAAATGATGCTAAGGATGAAGCTGCCAGGTAACAGGAAAAGAGGAAGGCCTAAGATAAGGTTTATGGATGTGGTGAGAGAGGAAATGCAGGTGGTTGGTGTGACAGAGCAAGATGCAGAGGACAGGAAGAAATGGAAACAGTTGATCTGCTGTGGCGACCCCTAACGGGAGCAGCTGAAAGAAGAAGAAGAAGATATGTATAGTGCTAAAAACTACTTAATATTGATACATTCCTTCAGACCAGGAGCTCTGTCAACTACCAAACTGATCTGCAACAAAGACTCCTTACATTCCAATATCAAGTTAGTATTCCCTATAAATTCCTTCTGTGGAACAAATGTATTACTGAAAAAGTGAACTTCTTAAAGCTCATATATTGAGTGGCATGCCTAGCTACAGCATTAGTAATTTTTTTTTTCTTTATGGCATATGTGCTCATATATTTTCTGCTTTAACCATCTGATAGTTTTCCCTATGTAATAACAAAAACAGGAATTGCAGATGGCCACATAAACTATGTTGGAGCTCTCACAATTGAAGTGTTTACTCACCCAAATAATCCTATTTAAATGTTTAATGAATGTGCAAGATGTATTACTGATATACCTGCATTGTTTACACTTCTTACAAGAGAAAGTCCCCCTGGCACTATTTTCATTAACCAGTGCTGACATATTTCCCACTCCATATTCCAAAAAGGTCTTGATGTTCTTAATTCTCTTATACGTGAATTTAGGTTGTGTGCCAATAATCTGTGTAAGCTCTCTATTGCCCATCAACCCTCCGATTCTGCAAGCCTTGCACGGTGTGCAGGATTAGTGCAGGATCTCTAGCAGGCAATATGTCTGCATTGCAATCTAGGAATAGCCTGTAGGGGCGTGCACAAGCACTCCTGCACTAGTCCTGCACGGACTCAGCCCCTGTATGCAAATTAACCCATTTGCAGAAGAAATCCATGCAAATGAGGTGAATTTGTGATCCAGGAAGCTGGAAACTGGCCATGCATTACTAGTGTAATCTGCAGAAATGTACTCCACCAGTAACGAAGTCCATTTCTGCAAATTACAAAATGGAGCCATAACAGCTCTAAATAAAGAGTGGATATCATGTAGAAAGCATGCCAATGGCCAAGTATAAGGCCATTGGCATGGAAAACCCTTAATAAAAAATCAACTTTTATTTTTTTTAGCTGATCTCACCTGTTTAAGCGTAGGGCAGCGGTGCACAAACAGGATCGGGGGGAAAATAAGAAAATAAACTTACAATAAGAATTCTAACTAAAATCACTGTTCTGCCATTTTACCCAATGGCAGGCAGAAGACAACATGGCCAGTGACTAGTGGTTGCTAAGGGGGGGAGTTCTGTGTGGGACATGTAACTATACATTAGCAGGCAATCCTATGCAAATTAGGGGAATGATAGTGAATCCCAGATTTCCCTTGCATGCTAGTTAGCTCCCAACAGTGTAAGAGCAGGAATAGCTTGGTGCAAACTTAGGAGATAGCTGACATCATGGGGGGAGTGTCAGGCATACTGTAAGCGAATTGAAGCCCTGTGACTCAGGTTTGCTCCTAGCTTAGCACAGCTAGGCAAGGGGTATGTCTGAGGCTGCCTAGCACTCTTTACATTGCCTAAGTGGGTGTGCACACCACACACTGGGTTTTAAAGAGAAAAAAAAAAGTAAACCAGGAAATAGCAGATCTGTACACATTTGAGCACTGTGTTTGTGCTCCCTCGGGCTTAAACAGGAAGGCAATGGGAAGGGAAAACAGAAGTAGGAAGGTAATCTAGCAGAACTAGCATAGCTGGCAGGTGAAGTGTATCAGAATCAGCCAATTACACAGGCAGCAGACCAGCCCAGCCCAGAACACTACTATAAATAATGCAAACGCCTTCCCCTCTGGTTTTTCCCATACTCTACACCACCGGTGTATACAAGCAGGAAACGTTTAACAAACAAAATAACAAAATGATAGGGGTTGCAGCAGGCATCATACAACAACATGTGGAAGAGGCTGAAGGTGGTGAGGATGTGAATGCTGTCTACCAACCCACAGTAAGGAGACAGAGAAGAGTGTACAGACCCAGGGTAACTTACCAGGGGCTATATGGGCTAGAGATAGTGGAGTGCTATAGGGTGGACAGGGACCTCCTACAGCAAATTTTTGAGCTGTGCCAGCCATGCCTGACACACCAAACTAACAGAGGGGAACCCAACCCAGTGGATACCAAGGTATGTGTAGGCCTAGGAATACTAGCCACAGGTACCTCCCAAAGCTCAACTGGGGATATCATGGGGATCTCACAGTCATCAGCAGCCAGAGTATTCCACCAGTTCCTGGATGCCATGTCAGCACATGCTGGCGAGCACATATATTTCCTCAACACCCATGAGGTGTTGGCCATCAATATGCATCTCTTCCACCAAATAGCAGAATACCCTGCAGTAGTGGGTGCTATAGACTACATACACATATGCATCAAAGCACCACCTGGTGATCAGGGTAGGGACTACATCAATCTCAAGGGCTTCCCCTCTATCAACTTCCAGGTCATGTACAATGCCCAGGGCATTATAATAATTGTGTGTGCTGGCTGCCTGGAAGCTATCACAATTTCCACATCTGACATCTGATGCAGCTGTAACAGAGATTTGCCAATGGGGACATCCCTTATGGCCACCTAGTGGGGGATGCTGGTTACACACTGGAGTCATGGCTGATGACACCCATCAGAAATTCACACACACCCGAACAAGAACTCCATAATGAGGTACACACACAGACCAGACTTATAATAGACCATGTGTTTGGGATTCTCAAGTCACAGTTCCAGTGCCTGGACACATCTGGTGGAACCTTGCAGTACTCATCAGCTACATGTACTCAAATTTTTATGGTATGTGCCATGCTACACAATATGATCCTGTGGAAACAGCTACAGCAGAAACAGCACAGGGCAGGGCCACACAGCCTCCCACTAATGCCAAGGCCTGCACAGGCACAGAGTGACTTGGAGAAGGAACAACCTGAGCCTGCCCCAGTAGGCAGATGGAGGCGTGCCCAGTATACCCTGGCCTTGGCAAAGAGGAAACGCATAGCACATACACTGACACAGTAGGACCCAGGGAATGACACCTCCTTTGACTTGCACATACAATAAAAGGGATGCCAAACATGACACTACCTGTGCTCAACCATGTATAGGGAGTGACTATGTGCATCTAACATTGGCAACCCTCCAGCCCCACCCTCAATATTGGCACACCCACAAGGTAAGTCAATCAACCTACCACTTGCCGAATGGAGTAGAATGTGTCATTACCTGTATCTATGGTATGGATGTAAGCATGCAAGGAAATCATGTGGCTGAATGGTATACCATCAGATAGTAGACACCCATAGTGGCACCATGAGATCTGTAACAGATACTGGAGTCACCATAGAAGCTAGTACTACACAGGGTGACAAAACTCACTGCAGGAAATGTGCTGAGCAACATGTGTGTCCATATGACTCACACATGCCAGTCTGGGAGGTTCACATACCCAACAACAGTCTCAGCCAGCAGAACAGGTGTAGACAAACACAAACAGAGGCTGTGCTATGGCCCATAAATGATGCCTGTGGGTAACCCCCCCCCCCCAGGCCTACACAGACAGACTACAGTATGTCAAACAGTGGGATGTGAATTATGAAGGGTAGGAAGTCAGACACTAATATGTAGGTCAACCAAAGCTAAGACCTGTAGTACACTGATATGCCTCTAGTCAGCATGATAGGTTAGAATGCAGAATGAAATGGAGTACCTGACATACTAGTACAGTCATAGCAAATGTGACATTGCCAGGTGTGCCCCCCCCATTCTATGTAGAAATGTAGAAACAGTCAGGTGTGCCCCCCAATCTTGTGTAGAAATGTAGAAACAATCAGGTGTGTCCCCCTACAATCCTATGTAGAAATAAAGTAACAGTCAGGTGCGCCCCCCCCCCACTCATATGTAGACATGTAGAAACAGTTAGGTGTGCCCCTTCCCCCAATCCAGAGTAGAAATGTTGTAACAGTCAGGTGTGCCCCCTCAATCCTGTGTAGAAATGTAGAAACAGTCAGGTGTGCCCCCACAAGCCTATGTAAAAATGTAATAACAGTCAGGTGTGCCTCCCCACAATTCTATGTAGAAATCTAGTAAGTGTCAGGTGTGCCCCCCACTCCTATGTAGACATGTAGAAACAGTCAGCTGTGCCCCTTCCCCCAATCCAGTATAGAAATGTAGTAACAGTCAGGTGTGCCCCCGGATCCTGTGCAGAAATGTAGAAACAGTCAGTTATGCCCCTCACTCCTATGTAGACATGTAGAAACAGCCAGGTGTGCCCCTTCCTCCAATACAGCATACAAATGTAGTAACAGTCAGGTGTGCCCCCCAATCCTGTGTAGAAATGTAGAAACAGTCAGGTGTGTCCCCCCACAATCCTATATAGAAATGTAGTAACAGTCAGGTGTGATCCCCACTCCAATGTAGACATGTCAAAACAGTCAGGTGCGCCCCTTCCCCCAATCCAGCATACAAATGTAGTGACAGTCAGGTGTGCCCTTTCCCAAACCACTGTGTAGAAATGTAGAAACAGACAGGTGTGCCTCCTCCTTCAATCCTGCGTAGACATGTAGTAACAGTCAGGTGTGCCCCCCTCCCCCAATCCTGTGTAGGAATGTACACACAGTAAGGTGTGCTCCCCCAACCCAACCTAGACATGTAGTAACAGTCAGGTGTGCTCCCTCCAAACTTATTTAGAAATGTAGTAACAGTCTGGTGTGTCCCCCCCATCTGATGTACACACATCGTAACAGTCATGTGTGTGCCCCCCCCCCACAACCATATGTAGAAATGTAGTAACATGTATGTGTAGGTATAATACCAGTGGAGCACAGATGCCCAGAGGTGGCCAAGGTAGCAGGATAGGTTATAGCATTTGTACAATATGCAGGTCTGTGTGTGTTAGGTTGGTGTTTGTTTCATATTGTGTGAGAGTGGTCAGTATGTATGCATATTAAGGTAAGACCTGGTGGCTATTGCCCACTATTGCTGATGACAGAGACAAGCCCTCACAACTGCAGTGCCAAAGACAATTCCCACCAGTATAACACATGCTAGCAGTACGCCAATCGAAATGTATAGTGGTAATATGTGTCACCATCTGGAAGACTGACATGGCATGGCTGTTAGGCTAGATATACAAGCAGTACACAGGGGAAAGTACCCCAGACATACAGTATATATTGTTTCACTATGAAATGGAGACACCCTTGGAATTGTACATACAGGTATGCATCACATTAACTGGTCCTGTAGTAGGGGATACCGGTGATGTCTGCCCGAATACTTGCAGATCACAAAGGAGGTAGGACCGATGTATTGGAAAAAAGCTGATGTACCTACACATGCCAGCATGCATGGAATGCTCCATGCATATCTGTGTGCCAGATGCAAGTAGTGTCCATAGCAATCATGCACCCAGCTCACGCAAACATCACTCACAGGCACCTCTCTGGTCATATCCCTGCTGTGGGGATGGGTACAATATGACCACACCTGTATAGGGCAATAGCAGAAGAATGCATCATGCAGTGCAGTGAAAGTTTCCCATGCAGGTGTGTCCTAGCTGTAGGTAGCACCCTGCCAGCACTCACACCACCTGATCAAGACTGATAGACAGTATTGGCATGAACATCGATCACACCTGCCCTGTCAACCCATGGGAATATACTGTATGGTGGTTTGAGATTGTAGGACTGACAGAATGCAAGGGCCTGTCACATCTGGATCACAGCAACACCTAATGGCCCACAGGCCCCTGCCAAAGGCCTGTGTCTCACAAGTACTGCCAATGCATGTTATGTCATGGACACCCAAATAACAACATAACACACTTCACATAAGCCATATGCAAGGCCATGTGGACAAACCACAGTAAAATGCCCACCATGTCCCACTGCATGAACTGTGGACCAACACTAACACACCTGTGATGGGGTGATACCCTTAGTGAAAGTATCAGAGAATGTATGCATACTGTATGGAAGAGGTTAGAATAACAGAGGGGACTGGGAGTATGGACAGCATGGAATGTGCAGGGTCCGACACCAAGCTGGCTGCAAACATATAAATGGGTGGCTACACACCTGACTGTAAACCACAATAGGGGTAATGTCCTTATCTATGGTCCCTGCCTCTGCGTAACCTGTGAAAAAATGTACAGCTGTGAGGCATTGCCACAGCAAGATAAGGCCATACTGTCATGTCGATGGATGTACAAGTATGGGATCCTCTGCCAGCACTGTACCAAGGTGCTGAACCAGATACGCAGACCCAGCAGCAAGTGACTGCAGCTCCCCCTCCAGAATGGCATAACTTGCCATGAATACGTAGGTGTCTGTCCATAATACTGGACACAGCTGCACTCACCCTTTTCCCCCAAGACATCACTGTGAGAAAGAATGTCCATCTGACAGTACATGAGGACAGAAAACATCACAGTGTATAACAGTACACCTGTCTGAATATCCCTGATAACAGCAGCACCATGCAGCTGAAGCAGCACAGACACAATCAACTACAGTACACACTATCCCCTGCACAGTTTGCCCCCATATTGCCAAATGATCAACGGATATCCTGCAGAAACAGTTTGCTCCCTGTAGGTGTACAACACAAAGGTCTGCACTGGAGTACAAACTACCTGGAATCGATCCACACATTCAATACAGAAGTTCTAATCCTAGACAGAGCAAGTGTGTGTGTGTGTGTGTGTCTGTGTGTGTGTGTGTGTGTGTGTGTGTGTGTGTGTGTGTGTGTGTGTGTGTGTGTGTGTGTGTGTGTGTGTGTGTGTGTGTGTGTGTGAATGTGTGTGCGTGTTTGCGCGTGTGTGCATGTGTGTGTGTGTGCATGTGTGTTTATGTGTATGTGTCTCTGTCTGTGTAGAGAGCAATGCTTTTTAGGCTAGTCACACTCATTACAATTCTAATGCCCTACTTTGACAAGGCTTCTGATGTCATTTACTGTGAAATACACTTTTTGGAAAGCGTTAGCAAAGTTATCTCCGTGGTGCATCCTAAAACTGCATAGTGCTGTAGTGCGATAAAATAGTTAGGTAGGAGTTTTAATCCCAGACATGGCAACTGTATGTGTGCCTCTGTCTGTGTAGAAAGCAATGCTTTTTAGGCTAGTCACACTTACTACAATTCAAATGCCCTACTTTTGCAAGGCCACTGATATCATTCACTGTGAAATAAACCTTTTGGAAAGCTGTGGCACAACTGCATACTGTTGTAGTGTGATAAACTAGTTAGGTAGGAGTTCTAATTATAGACATGGCAACTGTGTGTGTGTGTGCCTCTGTCTGTGTAGAAAGCAATGCTTTTTAGGCTAGTCACATGCACTACGATTCAAATGCCCTACTTTGGCAAAGCTCCTGATGTCATTCACTGTAGGCTACACCTTTGGAAAAGGAGTAGCCCAGTAATCTCTTCGGTGCATACCATAACTGTGTACTGCTGTAGTACGATAAACTAGTTATGTAGGAGTTCTAATTCCAGACATGGCAACTGTGTGTGTGTGTGTGTGTGTGTGTGTGTGTGTGTGTGTGTGTGTGTGTGTGTGTGTGTGTGTGTGTGTGTGTGTTTAGAGCAATGCTTTTTAGGCTAGTCACACTCACAACAATTCAACTGCCCTACTTTGGCAAGGCTGCTGATGTCATTCACTGTGAAATACCCCTTTTGGAAAACTGTAGCCCAGTAGTCTCCGTGGCACATCCTATAACTGTGTACTGCTGTAGTGTG
Source organism: Protopterus annectens (assembly GCF_019279795.1). NCBI lineage: Eukaryota > Metazoa > Chordata > Ceratodontiformes > Protopteridae > Protopterus > Protopterus annectens. Next base: position 1,375,185,755 of record NC_056729.1, read on the forward strand.
ATAAACTAGTTAGGTAGGAGTTCTAATTACAGACATGGCAACTGTGTGTGTGTGTGTGCGTGTGTGTGTGTGTGTGTGTGTTTGTGTAAGAAGCAATGCATTTTAGGCTAGTCACACTCGCTACAATTCAAATGCCCTACATTGGCAATCCTGCTGATGTCATTCACTGTGAAATATACCTTTGAGTTAAGAGTACTCCAATAATCCCCGTGGTGCATCTTGTAACAGCATAATGCTGCAGTGTGATATAGAACTCTGGTAGGAGTTCTATTCCCACACATAGCAGTTGTGGAAGTTTTTTTTTGTGTGTGTTTCTATGTCTGTGTAGGGAGCAATGCATTTTAGGCTAGTCACACTCATTACAATTCAACTGCCCTACTTTGGCAATCCTGCTGATGTCATTCACTGTGAAATACACCTTTGGAGAAAGAGTACTCCATTAATCTCTGTGGCACATCCTATAACAGCTTAATGCTGTAGTTTGATATAGAACTCTGGTAGGGGTTCTATTCCCACACATGGCAGTTGTGGATGTTTTTTGTGTGTTTCTATGTCTGTGTAGGGAGCAATGCATTTTAGGCTAGTCACACACTACAATTCAAATGCCCTACTTTGGCAATCCTGCTGATGTAATTCACTGTGAAATACACCTTTGGGGAAGAAGTACTCCAATAATCACTGAGGCACATCCTATAACTGCGTAGTGCTTTAGTGTAATAAACTAGTTAGGTAGGAGTTCTAATTCCAGACATGACAGGTGTGTGTGTCTGTGTTTGTCATTCGTATCCTGTGTGGAGGTGGCTCTGAGTGTGTAACAACTGGACTCAATGTGGAGCGGGTTTTGCAGATTCCTATTATGGTGGCCCTAGTATATATCACAATGTCCACCATACAGGGATAACAGATGTGAAATAGCTGAGAGGCTGGGGTACAAATCCATACCCCTACATGTGACATCAAGGCCAGACAAAGTTAGCAACCCTTGTATTACCCAGAGAACACTCTCAACGCATGTTTCAGACACACACACATACACACACGCACACACACACACTTGTCTAGGCAACAGCCGCTATGTTGGTAGTACCCTGCATATTGCCCACTGATAGTAACCATGGTGTGATTGCAGTGGGCTACAGAGGGCATGGCACCCTGTCCATCAGTCCAATAGGCACATACATGCCGACAGTGCACCTTCCCTATATTCCCCACTGGACACCTGCAACACCTGTGGTGCCATCAAATGTGAACCACAAAGGACATACCATGCCTGAAAAACATGCCCTGTATGGACAGATGCCACTGACACCAGGGAATACCGGTATCATGCTATCAATATAGGTGCAGGGTCAACATGCTCTCCATTAACAGTTCCCACCACATGAGGCCAGGACTGGCACATCTGATGATAATCTGTGTACACAACATGGGCCAGACACCCAAGGTACAGTTTCACATGTCACTGTACATGTATGTAGGAGGAGTGAAAATCCCAGACACCATCCATGTCATGGACTAATGAACACATACATGGCAAGCAATGCACAGCATTGGCCACATGCAATATTTACCCAGGTGACTGGATGGTGAATAAAATACTCACCTGTGTGGGCAAATCAAGGCACTACACCCCTGAGCCACACTGCAGACCATTGTCATGTGGCCTGATGCCAAGGCATACCCATCACCTAGCCTTGTATAGCTATCTGGCACAGTCGATTACTATACATCCGTGAAGCAATGCACCCATGCATGTCATTACTGGCACCCTGCGTCTGTGTGTGTATGTGTGAGTGTTGTATGATGCCTATGACCACATTCACACTCACTACAACCCCCATTGGCATACTGAAACATGCTGTCTGATGTCAGACACCTCCACATACCCTTTGCCCATATAACCTCCGTATGACCCCTGTGGTGCATGTGATACCTGCACAGTACTGTGTTGTGGCAATCTCACTAGTGATGAGTTGTATTCCTGGCCCTGCCAAGTGTGTCAATGTGTGCGTGCATCCCTGTGAGAGTGTGGCTCTGTTGATGCTGACACCTGTTCATGCGGATAGGCACGTGTCCTACACCTACCATACAGCTACCACATCATTGTTGCAGATGTCACTCACCATCACATATACATTTGGATGGCTGAACAACATGTAACCTATGTGGTGCATCCAATAAGTGCATAGACATGTGATAGCACTACGTAGTCATCAGGGGTTTGATACCCTGTACTGGTAGGTGTGTGACACAAACATGCTTAAGTTTTACTCTCCCACCCCTCCCTGACTAATTTTTCCCTCTGTCTGCCTCTCTCACTCCCTCTCTGGTGGATGTGGAGTCTTACACCTGCTTTGCTTAAGCAGCAGCATGTATATTTTAAATTATGCTAATGATCAGCTGATGGCCTCTGCACGAATTGCAGCCCTCCTCTAGCTGATTGCATGTGGAACAGCTGTGGTAACATTCCCATAGCCAATTGCATGGAAACACATTCCAATATCTAGGAACATCATGTTGGTGTTGGGCCTTTTCATTCATTGTGAGCAGGAATTTGATCTGTTGTTTGGCAAACGGCATCACAGATGGATTGGGGATTTACCTCTAACAACATACACTGTGGAAACAGGCCAGCACACAGGAGGGGGATGTGCCTGACCTGACTACAGACTGTAAGTGCTGCTATACTGCATTTGGAGTAATGTTGGCTTAACAGGATGTGTGTGGTTATGACTGTCCTACATGTTTTAATACCTGTCATGTCAGTGCTATGTTTATGAAGAAACCCCCATCTGTAGGGTCATCTGCAGACTGGGCAGTATGTGGTGCCTTTTGTTTCATGTGTTATCTACATATATCCTATCTGTGAACTGCAGAAGGTAGTGTAAGGATTGCAGTCTGTAGATGGTGACAGCCGTGAGAGTTACTGTCTTTATATCCCTCACAGGACATATGTTACAACAAACCCTGTTGCAACAGTAAATGTATGAGGTTATCACAGCAACATGTCAATATTGTATCTGTGTTTGTGCCTCCAGCCACATCTCTGTCAGCCTTTGTACATATGTCATGCAGTAAGAGGTGCATATGTGCTGTACACCATATTTAGTGACATCATATCTGATAACAAGCCAGTTAGATATTAGAATGCTACACGTGTTTTGTATTGTAGGGATTATATGTGATGACATAACCTTGGTATTCTGTGGTTGTATGTACAGTACTGAGGTCTGTGTACTTATGTTGATTGTCGACAGTGTGTGTATTGTTAATATGTACCTTGGCCTGTGTACAGACTGTGGTAGATGTCATTGTTCTTCATCCTGTTCTATCTGATGTTACATGCTGCTCCATTGTATGTTACCCTATCAGCTTACATGTTTGTAGGGCCACACATACACATGTCCCATACCACAGACAGGCATCGGACCACACTGTGTAGTGGCCCAGTATATGTAGGGTTAGTGTGTGTATGGCACATATGATGATTGTGTTGAAGAGATAGTCCATATACTATAATATTATGCTAGCTTACCATATGTGGCTGTGGCTGTGTTCACATTGGTTGTGGTTATGCACTTTCATACAGGTGCCTGTTACTCTGTGCTGTGACATGCCTGTAGAGCCTGCTATATATGCAGGTACATGTGTATTCCCCCCTAAGAAATGTAGGCTAGTGTTGAGCCAGTCTGCCTGTAGCCTGCAGAGTGCCTTGTTACATGCCTAGTAGCTTAGTGTACTTACCCAATGAGATTTTATGTCCAGATACTTACCAGATGTACTGCTGACAGCACCCATAACAGTCATGTATGTCAGACAAAGCAGTGGGATGCTGTACAGATGTATGTCAATAACTAGTGAGTAGTATGTGGCTATGGTACCTCTGTACCAGCGGTTATTATGTGTCACAGCAGACAGGGGTGCGTGAATGCATAACCTATGGGGGCATATCTATACCAGTAGTTACGTGTTATACCCATCTACATGGCTGTTAACATCCACATTGTCAGACCTGGTCTACATGTCTTGTACTAAGGGGTTCTGTGTATACCTCAGACTGTCCAGAGTGTGTCACACTGTCCACATATATTGGCCATATCTCTGCTGTAGTCCACAGGAGTATTACTGTGCTAGCAGTGGTACTGTACTATGGTGTCCTTAGGATGTCTGTTAGTAGCCAATGGCGCACATGTTAAAAGCAGATGTGACCTCCCACAGACACCATGTCTGTGAAGACAATCCCTATTACAGTAACAATAGTCTACAAATATACCTGCAATACATACCTGAGATCACATTGCACTACGAAGTTGGGACTATAGGGGCTGAGGTAGGGTTCCACTCCATGTTCTGGACATATGGTGAACATATATGTATATAAAATTATCCAGATATCTATACAGATTTATGCACACATACATATCAACATACATAGATGTATATGCATATGTACATAGATATACATATAAACACTCAGATATATACATATACAGAGCAATATATGTCTACACATATGCAGATGGAGATACATATGCACATATACTTATGGATATCTACAGATATATTGACAGTAGTAGGTATATCAGAATAAATATGGATGCCCATATAGTTATAGATATCTACATATATACCAACATAACTAGGCATATCTGTACACATAGGATGTGCATACATATATAGCTATATATACATATATGTGTGTGTGTGTGTGTGTGTGTGTGTGTGTGTGTGTGTGTGTGTGTGTGTGTGTGTGTGAGTGTGTGTGTGTGTGTGAATGTGTGTGCGTGTGTGCGCGTGTGTGCATGTGTGTGTGTGTGTGCATGTGTGTTTATGTGTATGTGTCTCTGTCTGTGTAGAGAGCAATGCTTTTTAGGCTTGTCACACTCATTACAATTCTAATGCCCTACTTTGACAAGGCTTCTGATGTCATTTACTGTGAAATACACTTTTTGGAAAGCGTTAGCACAGTTATCTCCGTGGTGCATCCTAAAACTGCATAGTGCTGTAGTGCGATAAAATAGTTAGGTAGGAGGTTTAATCCCAGACATGGCAACTGTATGTGTGCCTCTGTCTGTGTAGAAAGCAATGCTTTTTAGGCTAGTCACACTTACTACAATTCAAATGCCCTACTTTTGCAAGGCCACTGATATCATTCACTGTGAAATAAACCTTTTGGAAAGCTGTGGCCCAACTGCATACTGTTGTAGTGTGATAAACTAGTTAGGTAGGAGTTCTAATTCTAGACATGGCAACTGTGTGTGTGTGCCTCTGTCTGTGTAGAAAGCAATGCTTTTTAGGCTAGTCACATGCACTACGATTCAAATGCCCTACTTTGGCAAAGCTCCTGATGTCATTCACTGTAGGCTACACCTTTGGAAAAGGTGTAGCCCAGTAATCTCTTCGGTGCATACCATAACTGTGTACTGCTGTAGTACGATAAACTAGTTATGTAGGAGTTCTAATTCCAGACATGGCAACTGTGTGTGTGTGTGTGTGTGTGTGTGTGTGTGTGTGTGTGTGTGTGTGTGTGTGTGTGTGTGTGTTTAGAGAAATGCTTTTTAGGCTAGTCACACTCACTACAATTCAACTGCCCTACTTTGGCAAGGCTGCCGATGTCATTCACTGTGAAATACCCCTTTCGGAAAACTGTAGCCCAGTAGTCTCCGTGGCACATCCTATAACTGTGTACTGCTGTAGTGTGATAAACTAGTTAGGTAGGAGTTCAAGTTACAGACATGGCAACTGTGTGTGTGTGTGTGTGTGTGTGTGTGTGTGTGTGTGTGTGTGTGTGTGTGTGTGTGTGTGTGTGTGTGTGTGTGTGTTTGTGTAAAAAGCAATGCATTTTAGGCTAGTCACTCTCACTACAATTCAAATGCCCTACGTTGGCAATCCTGCTGATGTCATTCACTGTGAAATATACCTTTGAGGAAAGAGTACTCCAATAATCCCCGTGGTGCATCTTGTAACAGCATAATGCTGCAGTGTGATATAGAACTCTGGTATGAGTTCTATTCCCACACATAGCAGTTGTGGAAGTTTTTTTTTTGTGTGTTTCTATGTCTGTGTAGGGAGCAATGCATTTTAGGCTAGTCACACTCATTACAATTCAACTGCCCTACTTTGGCAATCCCGCTGATGTCATTCACTGTGAAATACACCTTTGGAGAAAGAGTACTCCATTAATCTCTGTGGCACATCCTATAACAGCTTAATGCTGTAGTTTGATATAGAACTCTGGTAGGGGTTCTATTCCCACACATGGCAGTTGTGGATGTTTTTTGTGTATTTCTATGTCTGTGTAGTGAGCAATGCATTTTAGACTAGTCACACACTACAATTCAAATGCCCTACTTTGGCAATCCTGCTGATGTAATTCACTGTGAAATACACCTTTGGGGAAGAAGTACTCCAATAATCACTGAGGCACATCCTATAACTGCGTAGTGCTTTAGTGAAATAAACTAGTTAGGTAGGAGTTCTAATTCCAGACATGACAGGTGTGTGTGTCTGTGTTTGTCATTCGTATCCTGTGTGGAGGTGGCTCTGAGTGTGTAACAACTGGACTCAATGTGGAGCGGGTTTTGCAGATTCCTATTATGGTGGCCCTAGTATATATCACAATGTCCACCATACAGGGATAACAGATGTGAAATAGCTGAGAGGCTGGGGTACAAATCCATACCCCTACATGTGACATCAAGGCCAGACAAAGTTAGCAACCCTTGTATTACCCAGAGAACACTCTCAATGCATGTTTCAGACACACACACATACACACACGCACACACACACTTGTCTAGGCAACAGCCGCTATGTTGGTAGTACCCTGCATATTGCCCACTGATAGTAACCATGGTGTGATTGCAGTGGGCTACAGAGGGCATGGCACCCTGTCCATCAGTCCAATAGGCACATACATGCCGACAGTGCACCTTCCCTATATTCCCCACTGGACACCTGCAACACCTGTGGTGCCATCAAATGTGAACCACAAAGGACATACCATGCCTGAAAAACATGCCCTGTATGGACAGATGCCACTGACACCAGGGAATACCGGTATCATGCTATCAATATAGGTGCAGGGTCAACATGCTCTCCATTAACAGTTCCCACCACATGAGGCCAGGACTGGCACATCTGATGATAATCTGTGTACACAACATGGGCCAGACACCCAAGGTACAGTTTCACATGTCACTGTACATGTATGTAGGAGGAGTGAAAATCCCAGACACCATCCATGTCATGGACTAATGAACACATACATGGCAAGCAATGCACAGCATTGGCCACATGCAATATTTACCCAGGTGACTGGATGGTGAATAAAATACTCACCTGTGTGGGCAAATCAAGGCACTACACCCCTGAGCCACACTGCAGACCATTGTCATGTGGCCTGATGCCAAGGCATACCCATCACCTAGCCTTGTATAGCTATCTGGCACAGTCGATTACTATACATCCGTGAAGCAATGCACCCATGCATGTCATTACTGGCACCCTGCGTCTGTGTGTGTATGTGTGAGTGTTGTATGATGCCTATGACCACATTCACACTCACTACAACCCTCATTGGCATACTGAAACATGCTGTCTGATGTCAGACACCTCCACATACCCTTTGCCCATATAACCTCCGTATGACCCCTGTGGTGCATGTGATACCTGCACAGTACTGTGTTGTGGCAATCTCACTAGTGATGAGTTGTATTCCTGGCCCTGCCAAGTGTGTCAATGTGTGCGTGCATCCCTGTGAGAGTGTGGCTCTGTTGATGCTGACACCTGTTCATGCGGATAGGCACGTGTCCTACACCTACCATACAGCTACCACATCATTGTTGCAGATGTCACTCACCATCACATATACATTTGGATGGCTGAACAACATGTAACCTATGTGGTGCATCCAATAAGCGCATAGACATGTGATAGCACTACGTAGTCATCAGGGGTTTGATACCCTGTACTGGTAGGTGTGTGACACAAACATGCTTAAGTTTTACTCTCCCACCCCTCTCTGACTAATTTTTCCCTCTGTCTGCCTCTCTCACTCCCTCTCTGGTGGATGTGGAGTCTTACACCTGCTTTGCTTAAGCAGCAGCATGTATATTTTAAATTATGCTAATGATCAGCTGATGGCCTCTGCACGAATTGCAGCCCTCCTCTAGCTGATTGCATGTGGAACAGCTGTGGTAACATTCCCATAGCCAATTGCATGGAAACACATTCCAATATCTAGGAACATCATGTTGGTGTTGGGCCTATTCATTCACTGTGAGCAGGAATTTGATCTGTTGTTTGGCAAACAGCATCACAGATGGATTGGGGATTTACCTCTAACAACATACACTGTGGAAACAGGCCAGCACACAGGAGGGGGATGTGCCTGACCTGACTACATACTGTAAGTGCTGCTATACTGCATTTGGAGTAATGTTGGTTTAACAGGATGTGTGTGGTTATGACTGTCCTACATGTTTTAATACCTGTCATGTCAGTGCTATGTTTATGAAGAAACCCCCATCTGTAGGGTCATCTGCAGACTGGGCAGTATGTGGTGCCTTTTGTTTCATGTGTTATCTACATATATCCTATCTGTGAACTGCAGAAGGTAGTGTAAGGATTGCAGTCTGTAGATGGTGACAGCCGTGAGAGTTACTGTCTTCATATCCCTCACAGGACATATGTTACAACAAACCCTGTTGCAACAGTAAATGTATGAGGTTATCACAGCAACATGTCAATATTGTATCTGTGTTTGTGCCTCCAGCCACATCTCTGTCAATCTTTGTACATATGTCATGCAGTAAGAGGTGCATATGTGCTGTACACCATATTTAGTGACATCATATCTGATAACAAGCCAGTTAGATATTAGAATGCTACACGTGTTTTGTATTGTAGGGATTATATGTGATGACATAACCTTGGTATTCTGTGGTTGTATGTACAGTACTGAGGTCTGTGTACTTATGTTGATTGTCGACAGTGTGTGTATTGTTAATATATACCTTGGCCTGTGTACAAACTGTGGTAGATGTCATTGTTCTTCGTCCTGTTCTATCTGATGTTACATGCTGCTCCATTGTATGTTACCCTATCAGCTTACATGTTTGTAGGGCCACACATACACATGTCCCATACCACAGACAGGCATCGGACCACACTGTGTAGTGGCCCAGTATATGTACGGTTAGTGTGTGTATGGCACATATGATGATTGTGTTGAAGAGATAGTCCATATACTATAATATTATGCTAGCTTACCATATGTGGCTGTGGCTGTGTTCACATTGGTTGTGGTTATGCACTTTCATACAGGTGTCTGTTACTCTGTGCTGTGACATGCCTGTAGAGCCTGCTATATATGCAGGTACATGTGTATTCCCCCCTAAGAAATGTAGGCTAGTGTTGAGCCAGTCTGCCTGTAGCCTGCAGAGTGCCTTGTTACATGCCTAGTAGCTTAGTGTACTTACCCAATGAGATTTTATGTCCAGATACTTACCAGATGTACTGCTGATGGCACCCATAACAGTCATGTATGTCAGACAAAGCAGTGGGATGCTGTACAGATGTATGTCAATAACTAGTGAGTAGTATGTGGCTATGGTACCTCTGTACCAGCGGTTATTATGTGCCACAGCAGACAGGGGTGCGTGAATGCATAACCTATGGGGGCATATCTATACCAGTAGTTACGTGTTATACCCATCTACATGGCTGTTAACATCCACATTGTCAGACCTGGTCTACATGTCTTGTACTAAGGGGTTCTGTGTATACCTCAGACTGTCCAGAGTGTGTCACACTATCCACATATATTGGCCATATCTCTGCTGTAGTCCACAGGAGTATTACTGTGCTAGCAGTGGTACTGTACTATGGTGTCCTTAGGATGTCTGTTAGTAGCCAATGGCGCACATGTTAAAAGCAGATGTGACCTCCCACAGACACCATGTCTGTGAAGACAATCCCTATTACAGTAACAATAGTCTACAAATATACCTGCAATACATACCTGAGATCCCATTGCACTACGAAGTTGGGACTATAGGGGCTGAGGTAGGGTTCCACTCCATGTTCTGGACATATGGTGAACATATATGTATATAAAATTATCCAGATATCTATACAGATTTATGCACACATACATATCAACATACATAGATGTATATGCATATGTACATAGATATACATATAAACACTCAGATATATACATATACAGAGCAATATATGTCTACACATATGCAGATGGAGATACATATGCACATATACTTATGGATATCTACAGATATATTGACAGTAGTAGGTATATCAGAATAAATATGGATGCCCATATAGTTATAGATATCTATATATATATACCAACATAACTAGGCATATCTGTACACATAGGATGTGCATACATATATAGCTTTATATACATATGTGTGTGTGTGTGTGTGTGTGTGTGTGTGTGTGTGTGTGTGTGTGTGTGTGTGTGTGTATATATATATATATATATATATATATATATATATATATATACACATACATATATATATATATACATATATATATATATATATATATATATATATATATATATATATATGTATGTATATATATATATATATATATATGTATATACATACATACATATATACAAAGAGATATATACATGGCCATATATATGTTGCACTATACAGATGTGTATACAGACATATGTATGGGTATACATGTGTACGTACATGTAGACATATATAGACCTATTATATGTATATAACCATATTCCTGTCATGTGTAAACCTCATGGTTATGTATACCCTTCCCGATGTATCTAACAGTATGTATCTGCTGATAAAACAACATATGTGATGCAACAGTCATATTAATAACAAGGACTACACAATTTAGGAAGTAAAGGCAATTGTTCACTACTACTCAATATGTGTATTGACAGCTTTATTGGTGAAACAATTGCTGTCTTCACAGTGGTCATGGCGTAGTGGTTAAGTGTTGTGCCTTTAGTGTACAGGGTCAAGGGTTCAAGGGCTGTTCATTTTGTTGCTGGACAGAACCGGGGCTGTCAGATACAGAGTGGTTAAGGCAGTTTTGAGCAGCTTTAAATGGGTTTGCATGAGTTTGCATGAAGCTAAGCGATGCTAAGCTATGGGTAAACGTATGGGCACTTACACAGTGTAGGCTTCGCTTACCAGTGCACAAATTAGCTCAGCTGTTATATTGTAGCAATGTTGATGCTTGCTAAGCATGGCTTAGCCCTGGAAACCAGGTCACACCACCCAGTCTGATAACATAGCAGGGTACTGTCATCTGAGATATGTGTATGTAATGCCATGTACAATACATGTGCCTATGTGCTGTCATTACAGTAGCAAGGGGTGTGAGTGTCATGTGTGGGAAACAGATGTATTTGAGGCCTGTACAGCACTGTTATCCATGTGAATGCATTACATACAGGGGTATTAGGCCAGGGTATGTGCTGTCACACTGGCATGTAGTGTATCATGGCAGTACTACTCTTGACAGTGCTTACCCAGGCAAGTGCAGAGTGCTTAATGTAGTACTGACAAAAGGCACACTTGCAGGCATAGCTGGACACTGAGGCCTCCCTGTTGTATCCCTGGTGTGTGAGCTGTGTCACAGTATATACCCCTTACTGGGTAATGAGCCGACATGTAGAATGTAACTGTAGACTGCCATCTGTACAGCACATGTTAGTGAGGGCTTCTGATATATAGTTATTGCATACATATTGTTGTCAAACATCTATCTGTCAACACACTCATCCTACTGCATAGCTACTTGCGAAGCTAATGACTGTCAGTCTCTGTACAAATGTGCAGAGAGATGGTAGCCAGCTGGGATATGTACAGGCAACTTAAGATTGATTGACACTGACATGTCTGCACAGCTGTGTAAGAACTGGCACATATAGGAGATGTCACCCTGTAAGCACTACATGCCACGGGTACCTTCACTACACTACCGCAGTCAATAGAACATGCTTTTGTACAGGTTTCTATCACAGACATTAACCATGTGATGTAATGCATGTTGCATACATGTCAATTTGATCACCTCAGTGGCCATGTGCAGGAGGCACCTGGAGGAGTGGCTGATGGATGTCATTCTCACCCTGAGGGTCACCACAGTAGTGTTTGTTGATAGATTACCTGCTGCCACCTGGCAGGTGGCAGAATACCACTCTACACACAACCCGTACACAACCCATCTCTCCTTGAACAATAGTTAGGTACACAGCTTTGACCACTTGCAGTGATGCACCCCTGTACTGACATGTGTACATGTGCATGACTGAGCATAGCAATGACTGTGAGTTAGCACACCTGTACTTGGAAATTCCATGAGGGCCTTCACAACCAACACAACACCCATTGCCATAGTCAGTTGTGGCTGCTGCTGTTTGGGACATTACATGTACCCTGTTAAGCTCCTCCTCATACCAGCTACAGGAGCCTTGCAGTACCAGCACAACAGTGTTTTACAAATGGGTTGATATGCATGAGATACCCATTAGGTTCTGGCATGTGTGTATAGTTGTGCATGTCCATATATCTGTAGGGTACAGCAATCTGAGGCCACATACTCCTATTACAATACCCATTGCCACACAGTAGTACAGGTAGTGTTGTTGCTCTCCATAGGTGAGGCATGACAATGCAGCACCCTACAACATGTGTGGCATGTGCATTAGATGCATATCCCTCTAGTACCACTGTTGGGTTATACTATGGGTTGTATTGCAGTCGCGGCCAATGTGTGATGATGGGTTTGGCAGAGTGTCATCATGGGTTTCAGGGAGTACAATATCCACTGGGGGATGTTGGTGCTGTGTACACTGTCATTACACCAAGGTACACCCAGTATATGTCCCATGTACCACGTTATGGTTACGAATGTCACCATTAACCATACAGGTAACTGATACCACAATCCAGGCCAGTTATGCATGTGCTGTGTGTAGCCTACCTGTAACACATTGGACACACGGTCAAGTTAGTTAGTAGCAATAGGCACTGGTATCTCAGATGTGTGTCTGCCTGTTATGTGTTTGTTAATGTGTATATGAAGGTATGTCACACTACATATTGTCCATACACACCCATTGCATCCCCATTAGCATACTGTACATGACTGGGGATGTACTGCATGCAACATGCATCCTGGGACACACCTCACCCTAAACGCTGTGTGGTGTGCGCAATGTAAGGCACACACTTCAGTATCACTGCATAGCTAGATAGGGGTCTAGACCCAGTGTTGCCAAGTAACAATGTGCGTGTATGTGGATGAGGTCTACATCAGGTTGCAGGGTATACATGCCTCAACAGGTCACCTGTCCATGTGGCACAGGCAATAACAATTTTAGTACCCTGTGACATGTGTTCAGCTGTACCCCAGATATGTCACAGCTATGGTGTCACCACAGTGCCATACCCCATTGTGGAATATTACTGCAGACCATCCTCATGCTGACACATGTACACCTACAACACAAATGGATAACATTATGCATCATTGCTGGATGGCTATACTACCTGCCATATATGCATTACACTTTACTCCTTACAACATGTTACACTGCAGTACTGTGGTAAACTGCAGTACAGTCACCATGTGGATTAGAACCATATTAGCCTGTCTCTGCATTGATGGTATGGATGACAGGGATGTGGCACAGGTATCATCATATGCACAGGACATCCTTGTGCTGACACATGTACACCTACAGCACAAATGGATAACATTATAGAGATCACAACCAAGCAGTGTTACTAACAGCTATAATGCATCATTGTTGGATGGCTACACTACCTGCCATATATGCATTACACTTTACACCTTACAGCATGTTACACTGCAGTACTGTGGTACACTGTAGTATAGTCACCATGTGCATCAGAACAATATTAGCCTGTCTCTGCATTGATGGTATGGATGACAGGGATGTGGCACAGGTATCATTATATGCACAGTGTGTGATGTTGATTTTCCAGAGGCCGTGGGTGGCCATACATTTGACACCATGTGTGTGTCAGGGGTGTACTGTAGTGAGCTTGGTGTAGTGCTGTGGTGTGTGTAGGCATGGGGTTACACTAGGTCTGTTTGTATAGTGTGCGGGTAAGCATGCACACAGTTCTGACATATGGCTGCCCTACACAGCTGTTTATGGTCAGTGGCGGACCATAGCTGGCAGGGTGTGCAGTTCACTGCCTCTGGCCATAGACATGTGGACTGTGCCAGCCAGGTGTTCCATGGGCACGTTAAGGTACAGGTCTCAATGTGCTACTCTCAACTGCTAATGACAAATGTCTGCTGGTACCAGACCTCTCCTGGGACTGGCCAGGACCATGTGCATGCAGCCTGCTGTGGTGTGGTGTGGACAGCACCTCCCACACTACCAGGGCTGGTACTGCCACTATGGGAGCCCCTTGGTGTCCTAGCACATCCACATTGACTGCCAGCTGTTGGTATTTCTGGCCTACATCCACTTAGTTGTCGCCGCACTCCCACTACACGTTCAATCAGGGACAGACCATGGTCGATGAGGTCCATCATCTCACTTGACAGTCTATCCATGAACTCAGTTAACACATGGATGGCATCTGCCAGTTCACGGGTGTTGTCACTTGCAGATGTGAGAGCAGCCCTCTACAGCCTTATGGCCTGTATGGTGTAACGTTCTATACGTGCCTGCACCTCCATGACAGCCTGAAGCATGCACCTGCTAGTACCAGCTATGTTGCATCTGCCAGGGGCATGATGTCCAGCAACCCTACCACAAGCACCATGGGACATCTGCCTATGTGGTGCCCTGCTGGACATCTGGCTATGCTTGTGCAACCAGACACAGTAGGCATGGTTTCCACAGTTTCCTGTGCACAGCCACCAAATGCCAGCTGTCCCTCGGCTCTGACCACTGGAGATGGGGTATTTATAGGCACTTAAACTGTGTGCAGGGGTGGGGTGGTTAAAAGGATGGCACTGCTTCGGCTCCTGACAACCCCACCCCATTGGGAAAACAATAAACACACTTTATAACTTGTACAACATTGCCTAACGGTACACACACACACACACACACACACACACACACACACACACACACACACACACACACACACACACACACACACACACACACACACACACACACACACACCACCACCACCACCATAATACCTACTTGTCCGTGACTTTACAGACATTCTCACATATATTTCCATGTGTTCCCCATCTTGCATCACACTTGCTAAGATACACAGAATGATACCACTCATTAACATATCAGTCCTCTAAATGCCTAGACAAGTGAGCACAACACTAGACCTGTTATTACATTACCCTCCTGACCTGTGTGTAGTGGTGTTAGATGGCCTCACTGCTGTCATTCAGTGCTCACCCTGCATATGTCCAGACAGCATGAGCATGGCCCCTATATGTGTGGGCTATATGTTCACTCCATAATAACATGCACTGGTGTATCATGTGTATGTATTGCTCAGTACATGCCAGATATGCTGCTCAATCAGCCTATCATGTGACAACTATAATTTATGGATACACTCTGGTATTGACTAGTACTTCTCCAATGCATCTGTAGTGCTGCATACGTGGGTTGTAGGTCACCTCTCTGCTGAATGCGATATTAAGGCTATACCTGGTGTCTACCTTCCCTCTCAATGCCTGTTCCATGTTACAGACCTTATTATACTATCAGCTGTCCTGTGATTACATACATGACAAATATTCCTGGTGTATAATGTGGCAGTCCATGTACTTGTACTCCCCAGTCTCAAAGGGAGGTACTGCTGTATGAACACTCCACAATCACACATGTGCATACATGGCCACCCACACAAACACACACACACATGCACACATGCATCCTACATGCATCAACCTCCATCCACTTCACCAGAGTGACCCTACAGACAAACTAACTAACCACCAGGATGCACACACACACACATACAGGTGAGATTGCACAATGATAGTATACACAGTCCTCCTATTACCCATCTGTCAACATGCAGAACATATGCTACATAACAGCATGCAGTGCAGCTATAGTCAATCCATGCTAGTAACAGTATACATGTATGTGATGCATGTGCTGTGTCATTAGGTGATTCCCCTTCCCTTGG
Source organism: Protopterus annectens (assembly GCF_019279795.1). Classification (NCBI taxonomy): domain Eukaryota; kingdom Metazoa; phylum Chordata; order Ceratodontiformes; family Protopteridae; genus Protopterus; species Protopterus annectens. Next base: position 1,375,201,933 of record NC_056729.1, read on the forward strand.
ATGCCACTGCACCCATGTAAACAGTATTACTGTGCACCTGTTCTGCACCCTGCCATGTACTGTGCACCACACCTCACATGTGTACAACCCATTGTGGAATGTGTAGTACTGTGCCAGTTATGTCAGCTTTAATGCTCACAGCCCCCATCTTTTTCAGCAGCACATACCTGGGATGATATGTAGACAGATGTCCTTTGTGAATGCCTGATGTCTGATTTACAGCTCTCAACAGCAGCAGACCATGTATGACCAATCCAATACTCTTACACTAACAACCATCAGAGCATACCATGGCTATGGGGGATGTATACACCTTTCTTGCTATGATGCACCTATCCATGATCTGCATTGGGACCACATCACTGCATATCTTAACAGTACATGAGCCCGATATGTGACATATGTCCTGTACTTTCACATGCAGTGTCTACCAAATGTGTTAGTGTGCAGATGCTGACCGTGATGTATACACTCCATGTGGGCCTATGTGTGCTATGACAGTTTGTTGCACCTCTTGTTGTGTGTACTACAGCAGTCATTACTCTTGGCGGGGGTATACCAACATGGGCCATCTGCAATTGCCAGTGTATGTTCAGTCTGCCCTACACATGTCCTCCTAATCTGCATGATTGCAAGGTCTACTCATGTGCACATCCCTTGGTGTTCACACACTGCTGTCACTATTGCTGTAGGGGTAGGGTTAAGTCTGCCACAGGTATTGAACCTGACTATGTGCAGATATAGTCATTTTTAGCATCCTTAGGATCCCTGCTGCAGTGCACCGGTGTGTCATGCAGACACCCCCCCCTTCGGCCTTTTTGCAGATGCATGACAAGTAAGCCCTACACGTGTGTCACTTTGCAGTGTCCCATACACTGAACACCACATGTTACAGCCTAGTCCCAGCTGATAATGTGGACAACTGTAATGCCTTATGCCATAGTGTATGTCTGCAGCAGTTGCCATTGTCCTACAGGTATATACACTGGTGTTGCACTGTATATGGGTGTTGTTCCAAACATGTCCCTACTGTAAGCCATGTCTTCCACCATTATGTTACTCCCTGTGGACACATTCCGTAATGACAGGATGTTAGTTATAATTCAGGTGTCTGATATACCCTTCCAATACCCCATCATGGTCACCCCTGTGATGCCGTGAATTTCACAGCAACAATACATGCACATGTACAGTATGCATTCTGGGTAGGTGTTTTAGATGTGTGCATGAAATATACCATCGCCATTACATGTCTGGTGTGTTGGCAAGAATCGACATAAACCATACTCACCAACTACAGGCCTCTACCTTGGGGGTATCCAGGAGGGACCTACATAAGAGGGTGAGAGATGTAATGTCAGTGGCCACACCTATGGCAGTGCTACAGAGTGGGTGCAGTATTATAATACATCAACAGTACATTTCCACAATACTACCACATACAGACATCTGTTTATCACTACTATGCAGCAACACAATATATTCATGTTCTACCTATACTGATGCAGATGTATATGCAACAGTGGTCTATTGATGTGCCCTGTGGGCTTACCTGCATGCTCCTCGGCCTGTGTATAGGTGGCACCCACTTCCACAAAGGTGTCTGGTGGTTGGTGGCTGGCCAAACAGCCAGGTGCCACAAGGCTGGCCAAGAGCTCCTCCACATGTTTTAGGGGGATAGATGGCATACCCCCCTGTGGCGAGGTGTTCCCCCGGACTGCAGCAGCATGCTGAAGGGCATTGTGAAGCAGGTCAGAACAATGATGCCAGACCTGCTCATAACTGCGGTTGTGCAGTCTGACATCATTAACCCTGTGGACAAGGTCATTCTATAGGGCAGACTACTCCTGCTGCAAACAGGACATGGTAGTGCTGGATTAAATAGGTGAACAGTACTTCATTTTTGGCAGTTGAATAAGATATTAGCTGTGCATGTGACATCTTGGCTGAAAGACATAAAGATGGAAACAGGTCTGAACAACTCATACAGCAAGGTTACCACAGATCTTAACACACATCTCTGTCACCCCCCAGTTTGACAACAAACTGTACACACAACTCAGGTATGGCTACAGCTTACCTACCAGTGGGATAGATATTGTATTGTACCACAAATTGTGCTATGTGTTTGTAGCAATGTTCCCTCTGTGGACACTATCATTGATGGCCTGTTACAGACTATTCACCTGCATGCCATTGGCAGGGCAACTATGGTTCCATATATGCCTGTGGTATGGTTGCTTTGTGATTGCTGCACATCTGAAATTCTGTGTTATTGGGGATATCTATGCATGCTGTTGGACATGTTCCAGGATTGTGTAGACTATTACTACCAACATATGTCCTATACAAGTGGCACAATAGCATGTATATGTACTATTGCCCAGCAGAACCACCTCTCCAAACCCATCTGCCCATGTTAGCCAGCCACATCACATGTGTGTCCCACCCTGGGGCCTCTTCATGTACTGATATAGCAATACCATCAGGTAGAACCAACCCAGGCAATGTTGTCCCCAGGAGGCCCACACAGACATGTTCCTGTCCCCTGAGGTCAAGTTCAGGGTCTGTTTCATAAAGGGCTCCACAGACACATGTGGGATGTGCTACATCACTCAGAGGCACCCAGTACACATTCACAGGACTGACATGCTCCTCCTGCTCAGCCTCCAGGCCAGGCACCTTCAGGATGTGGACTGCTGTTGTAAGTAGCAGTGGGTGGGAGGCTTGTTCCCATTGTGTCCATATTGGGGCCCATGGGGTGTCCACATCACAGACCACACACACCATCCAGGGTGTTTAACCACAACATGTGTCACATACCACCCCTGTAGACTGTCCTCTATATCTACCACCCCTGACCACCTCCACAACTATACCTGCCATACTTTCCCATATTCCCATTCCATACTTCACAGACAAGGGTAATTTGGTCTCAACAAGGGGTTCACATGTGACATAACTGTCCCTGTTGCACACACTACCAGCTGTAGATATCTGTGTGTATTGCTATGTGAGTTGTTTCCTCACACATAGCATGCAACACTGTGGTAGTAATAGAGAGGACATGTATTTACATACATATATGTTTGTGTGTGTGTTTGTATATATGTAGACATGTGCATATAGGTATATATCTATATATGTGTAGATATATCTGATGTATATATGTGCTCATATATATGTCTACACATGGGTATCTGTATATTTGGGGACATACATGTGTGTGTGTGTGTGTGTGTATATATATATATATATATATATATATATATATATATATATGTATTATATATGTGTACATATGTACATATAGCATACCTATATATGGGGTACACTAAGACATCAAGTCCACAATCTCACAACACCTTCCTGCACAGCTGCACTGTTGTGCCTTGCTACAACACAGACAGGTGCCACATATGGACACAGCCTGGCATTAGGGGGGTATATGTAGGACCAGATTGCAGTTAACCCTATTACATACCTATGGCATTCCTGCATGCTATATTACAGATTAACCTGAGTATCCTGCAAGGGGTGGGCTGTGAATCCTATGTGTCCATCATAATGGTATTACTTCCACCACCAGCTATTGGTCACGTAATATACATACTTCCCATTACACAGCACACACTATGATGGCTTACATCTTGTCAGTCAGTGCTTATCTGCACAGTTGATGGCTATGGCCCACTAGCCACAGGGACAGACACTATTGTCCATAGCAGTTGTTCAGTTGAACATCATTACAACAACACCTGATGGCACATATAAATCAGTCCACATAATCTATCCCATTATTATGGACCAAGTACTACATTCAATTACATGTATATATACTTCACATACCTGTTGTGGGAATGATGTCTGCTCTGGATAGTTTCCTGGCTGTAATTGTTTTCTTTTTTTTTTTTTTTCCTTTGGCTTTGCCTTTGGCTTTCACTCTCTCTCTCTCTCTCTCTCTCTCTATCTTGGTCTCTCTTCCGTAAATGGATTGAGCTGCTTTGAATAGATTGCAGCATGGATTTTGTAGGTGATGCACATGATCAGGTGATGGCCTCTGTACCAATCAGTGTCCTCCACTTGCTACATATATGCAGCATACTGTGTAGTACTTCCAATTACCACTGCCATGGCAACCACCAACTATAAATCCCTACATCACGTGGGTGTGGTCCCTTTACCTTTCCTGTATGATGGACACCCTTCCTGTGTGTGGGCATCAGTGTTACATACAGCAGGTAACAATACCTGTTATATGAGAACCTGCACACTCAGGCCTGCTACATATTTGTAGGAGGTTCCAGAACTACAGACAGAGTATGAGTAGAGTTGTATGCATTGTATAGCACTGGTATTACAGGGTTTGTGTGTACATACTAGTTTAACTTGGAATGCAGTCTGTCTGCACAGCTCTCAACTGTGGGCCTATCCTCTTGATGGATAGAGGTGTGTCTATTATGTTTTGTCTGCCCACCACACAGGTCTTGGGTCAGATATATCACTGACAGTGTGTGTGTTGAGTGCTATTAGTACATGGCTACACCCATTTCTGTTTCTAACTTCATATTCCTGACTAAGGGTATGTTGCAGACTACCCTGTAACACCACTGACTTGCTTAGTGCATTGCAACAGTTTTACACATATGGGCCTGTGTTTCAGCCTCTGTCCTCCACCTACATACCAGGCTTTACACATATGACATGCTGTCAGGGATTGTTCTGTATTGGGCTGTGAGTATGTCATGCTGCCATTCTTGTCATCAGTGCACTGCTGTTGTGTCCCCCACACATACTGTGGGGTTGGGGCCATATATGTGTGGGCTTCACCTACGCAATACATGTGTGCGCTTATGCACTCCAGAGGCCAGTGTATGTAACAGTGGTATATGGCCCTGTATTATTTAGTCTAGGGGGGATGCACCATAACTAACCTAGGCTGTTACAACATGTGGGGGTATCGGAGTAAGCTGCCTTAATGTTTCTGGATGTACATTACCATACAATCCACCTTGGGTAAATGCAGGCCTACTGCCTCCTGCCATACAGACTGTTCTGTTTGTTAGTGTGATTGTGATGGTGTCAGTTATGCCTTGTTATGTAACAGTTACATCCCATTGTGTCAACCGAGGACTTTACCCCTAGGAATTGTGTACAGAGTGTAAATAGAGGCTGCTGACCTATTCATCTGCATTACTTACTGTTGATTGTTTAGTATCCTGTGGCCCAGTCTGCTTTACTATTGTATTACTTGAAGGCCCCGGCCTGGACAGCAACATATGTAAACCTTCCCAGACTACTGTATTAGTATAACTGTTTCACATTTGCATTACTCTGTTTATATGGATGGCAGTGTCTAAACAGCTATATGACATGACATATACAACTGTAATAGTACACAAATAAAGCTTTCCCATATATGCAAATCTGTGTGTGGTGTTATATCCTTTGACCTCTCTGTGGGTATATGTTGCAGGCACCGATTGCCATTTGTATGGGTGGCTTATACAGTGTCCAGTTGGTAAGGTGGTAACTGTAGGCATAGTGGCTGCTCCATATTGTGTGAAACTTCTACATATGCATCTTCCTATACATATCTCTGTGGGTGTATGTGTAGTTACATATATATATATATATATATATATATATATATATATATATATATATATATATATATATATATGTGTGTGTGTTTTTTATATATATATATTTATGGGGTCTATATTAGATCATCGAAATGGCTGAATTTCGAATGATCTAATATCGAACCCAATATCTCGAATGCTCAAAACAGCGAAGCTGCACAAATCCGAATTCTTTCCTAGGAAAGATATCAGTTGGTCGTTGTTGTGGCTTCGCTGTTTTCAGCAATGCAGTGGAAAGTTACGGGTTGGGTTAAGGTAAGTGTGTGATTGTGTGGACGTTCGGGTTGGGGCGTGGGTTGGGTAAGTTAGGGTTAGTGCGCGGGTCAGGTATGTGTGCGATTGTGACGAACGTTAGGGGCGAGTTAATTGAGTTAGGGTTAGGGCACGGGTGGGGAGAATATGTGATAGTGACAGCATTTGGGGTTAGGTGCAGGTTAAGTGAGTTAGGGTTAGGGCATGGATGAGGCGAGTGTGCGATAGTGAGAATTTGGGGTTAGGGGTGGGTTAAGTGAGATAGTGCTAGGGTGCGGGTGAAGAGAGTGTGCGATAGTGACGGACCTTAGGGTTAGGGTCTGGGTTAAGGTAAGTGGATAGATAGTAGTGTATGTGCAGTGTAGTGTAGGGTTAGATGTATCTTTTAAGTGTATGTGTGTGGATTGCTGCTTTTTCATGTGCTTGTGGTGTGTGTGTGTGTGCTTCTCAGAACAGCAAATTTTTTCCTGGGGAAAACATTTGCTGTTTTGAGGTTTCGATATTGTTAGGGTTCGGGTTTTGCAGTTTGACGTTACAGCATTCGATAATGAGCCATTTTGATGATCTAATATAGACCCTATATATGTATATCTGTATCTGCATATATGTGTATATGTATCTGTATCCTAGAGATGTTGATTGCTTCCAAATTGTACATTCCCTATGGGAGTCAGACTGCACTGCATGCTATGTTACTGATACCAACCTCACATCATACGGGTGGGATGGAGTATTGTTAACATCTTGTGCCCGTGTCATGTCAAGTCCCGGTTATAGGATCTGCAACAGTTGGTAGTGTATTGCAGGGCAGGCATGTTTGGCTGTGGGGGGGGGGGAATACCTATTCGTACAAGACGTATGTTGTTTGGGGCCTCTCAACCCCATTAACGGTACATGTAGACATATATGTTTTTATGTTCCTATTTTTATCTACAGATGTATGTCAATATATACATATATATATATATATATATATATATATATATATATATATAGTTACATATATATAAAGTGCTACTCTATAGATATATATGTCTACATCTATATGTCTATATATATATATATATATATATATATATATAAAAATATATATATATATCTATACCTATATATCTCTGTATATATATATATATATATATATATATATATATATATATATATATATATCTACATATATAGATATGTTATATCTATTTAGATATTAATATATATACACACACACACACATGCATCTACATGTTGAAATACATTCCCTGTACTGTTGAATGCCTGGGCTGGAGGATATGTTTGTGAAAACATCAGGGTTATGTATATCTGACATGCTTAGTGGTAAATCACTTTGGCTATGGTGTGCAGGGTCCTGGGTTCGAGCCTTGCAGAGGCTGTTTATTTTGTTGCTGGGCAGAACAAGGGTCTTTGGATACAGAGTGATTAAAGCACTTTTGAGCAGTTGTAAGCGGGTTTGCATGGGTTTGCACGGAGGTAAGCACTGCTAATTTCCGGTTACAGTTCCTTATAGTCAGTTAGCTTTTCAATTCCTTAACCTGTGTAGGCATAGCTTACCACCCCTGTGCAAACAGGCTTAAACCCGCTTACTGCTACTTAAAAGTGCTTACTCCCTCTTACCCCCGAGCTAATTTCTTTAAAAGAAAAGAAAAATGGGTTGATAGGAAAGTGGTGAAAAAGGGGAAGAAAGAGGGAAAGACAGTAGGGAAAATAGCTAGGGATGTGCAGAAAGGGTGTAGGGAAGGTCCAAAGCTGCCTATTTCTTGCACAGCAACTGCTGTGCATATACACTAACTTTGGAGGTAGATTTGGACACTCAAACCCATGAGAGAGGGGTGAGGACAACAATAATATGTTGTAATGCCAATTAGACCAGATTACATGTGTTCAGTGGACACGTGTGTGAAATAGACAGCTATGTATGGGGCGAGATTTTTTTTTGGGAACAGATAGCCCTTTTTTTTTCAGGTGAGAGTGGGATGTTGGGGAGGTATAGTAGGTATATTTGGGGAGGTAGGTTGGGTAGGTTAACAGACCAGACAAACAAGACACATACAGGGGTGGTATGTGACACATGTGGGGGTAGACACTTTGATGGGGTGGGGTGTCGGGACATCAGAAGCCCATGAGTCCCCTAGTGGAAACAGTGGGACTGAGATCCCCACCCACTGGCAATCACCATTGCACCTTCATAGCACAGAAGGTGGCTATGCTGGGGGCTGAGTCACAGAGCTAGGTTGACCCTCTAGTTGTGGCACACGGCTCTCGAGCTGGTGTAGCAGATCTCTGACCTCCCTGCAGACCTTGCTATGCACCACGATGTGGACCTGGCGATGGGTGACAGGTTCCTGTCCACGCCCACTCCCACGGGGGGACGAGCCCCATTCCCTGAGGCAGTTCCACCCAAAGGTGGTGCAGGACCAACTGACGAGGAGGTCCTGGGTTGGGCCCCAGACATGCTTGTGCCCTGTGCCACGGCCAGCTGAGGTGGGACAGGTGGGTCTGCTGAGACCAGCCTTCCAAAACGTACTATAGTGTTTACATTTTATCATCATATGTGGGTTAGTAATAGTCAACACATTCCAGGGTTAGGTATAACAGCATGCATAGATATTCCCATTAGCCCAGACACCAGATACGAAACAGTTGCATAGGAAACATAACACATGCATATATGGGACCATAGTGGTAATAACAACAGCATGCAGGTACATTGATGGCACCATGCCACCAATGTTGGAATATTTCAATATAGCACATGCATGGAAACATATTTAAATATTTGTCAACCAAGAGGACATAATCAGAACAGTGAAGTTATTACATACCATTTGAGGTGGGTATGTATTTTATTGTTGGAGATATGGGGGGGTGTCAATTAACAACTAGTATATTCCTGTAGTCCACATTACTTTTCTAGTCAGTGCTGTTATCTGTACCTTACAAGTATTACTACAGTACCCTATAGCCTTAGTTTGGACAGTAATATGGCTGTTGTCATCGGTATACATGAACTGGTTTTACCTGCAGTATACACATCTTACCTGGTATACCTTTGGAGGAAATGTTTGTTAACACTAACTAACTGTTTCTACACATACTCACAGATTCCAGGTTGATGTTGTACACATAGCTGTTCATCTCTTTCTGCGCAGACTCTGACCATGTCTTGACCACATGCAGGTGAACTGGGAAATATCTAGACTATTGCCCTCTTCAACCTTTAGTGACTTACCACACTCTTATACAGGCTTTCTTACACAGTTATATTATGTAATCACAGTGTGGGTGAGAGTGATCAGTGATACCTTATTATTCAGAGCAACTGCAATGCTCACAATTCCATACAATACCAGAGTAAACAGTACCAGTACAGTGTATCAAGCTTTTTTTTCATCAGCACAGTGTTCGTATCTGACGTACCTGTGGGAGCAATGTTTGTTGGCACTACCTGAATGTTGCCACACAAAGTGCCAGACTACACATTAGTATTATGCACATACATCTCACTGTATTACTGTACACACTCTGGTCACAGCTTGACAACATAGGGGTGTAGATAGGACATACTTGGCTTATTACGCTCATAACAGTTTTGGGAGTTGCTAGAGTGACAGGTTTGTACTCATAGATGTGTGACAATCAGTTGTATTCCCTATTTACTGCCTAGACATCTTGGATCATCCCACAGACTTCCCAGGGGTACAGGGTGACAGGCAGCATATATGGGCCCATATACTGGACATTCTGGTCTTATCTGTACAGTTGTGGGGTATGATTCTGTATGCAGCCTACTTCCACTCCCAGGAGTCAGATGATGGCTGTGTCTGCTACAACTTAAACACTGTCCATCAGAGTTGTGTGTGCTATATAGATGTTGCTGTATATTTCCTATCTGATTTCTGTCTTATAATTCTCCTGTGGTTTTGCATTCTGACCTTGTATTACAACACTCTTATACAGGATTTCCTAGACAATTATATTTTGTAGGACAGTGTGGCCGACAGTGATGAGTAATACCTGATTATTCAGAGCAACTGCATCAGTCACAATGCCATACAATTCCAAAGTCAACAGTACCAGTACAGTGTATCATTCTTGTATTTCTGGGCACAGTGCTAGTATCTGACAGACCAGTGGGAGAAATGTTTGTTAACACTACCTGAATGTTGCCACATACAGTACCAGATTCCACATTACTATTATGCACATACATCTCACTTTGTTACTGTACACACTCTGTCCACAGCTTGACAACATGGGGGTGTAAATGGGACATGAGTGGCTTCTTACTCTCATAAGGTTTTGGGGAGTTGCTAGTGTGCCAGCTTTGTTCTCATAGATGTGTGTCAATCAGTTGTATTTCCTGTTTTCTACCTATATGTCTGGGATCATCCCACTGATTTCCCAGGGGGCCAGGTTGACAGGCAGCAGATATGGGCCACTTTACTGGACATTCTGGACATAACTGTACAGTGGTGGGGTATGATTTTGTATGCAGACTACTTCCACTGCCAGGATTCAAATCATGGCTGTGTGTGCTAAAAATGCAGCAGTTCACTTCTCAGTTGCAAGTGCTATTCGGATTTTGTTGTCTGCCTTTTCACTGTTTTCTGTCTATGTGTCTCTTAGTTGTACTAATTGGCTTCTGGAGATTACACCAATCATATAAAGACATTCCTACACATTCTATTTATGGTGCACAGTGTGGGTAACAGTGCTTAATACAACAGTACTATTACATGGTTGCAAATCTGCATTACCATATGATACCAGAGTATACACATGCAGTCCAGCAGTTAGACATTTATTGTCAGGCTATTATGCTTTTATTTACATACAAACTATATGAGACTCTTCCTGACATATACTCTGGTGTATGCAGTAGTTGCCTTAAACAATACAGGTTTTATACAAGCAATTAATTTACTAATACTTTTAGATTTATTTCCTTTGACAGTACAAGCAAGAGTATTACTGACCTGCCTCACATCGCAACCTCTCCAGGTGACTTCCGTGGGCCTGCTCTTTCACGGCCCATTCACTTGCAGCTGTGGAGGACATAAGAGGAATATTTAGCCATACCTATCTATGATATACATGAGCTGGCAATTATTGCACACATAGTGGAGTGATACTTAACAAAGCTGGGACAGCCCCTGCTGTTCTAGCCTCTTGGATCCACTGCTCCAAGAGGTCTCCCTTATGCCACTTCAGGTCAACATAGTGATGTCTGACCTGCTCACCAGTTGGGGATATGCCAGTGGCACTGATGAGGTCACAGGGGAGACGGTCCGAGGCTTCTGCCTTGTATTGGGAACCCTGATACTGGTCCTGCAGCAGTCTCTGCTCATGATCTTTGACAAGGAGTCCTGCCATGACTCTGGACTCCTGGATGCACCAGCATTGTGCCCAGAAGCACACACCTTCTCTGCTTTCTGCCATAGTGCCTGCAAGGGGAAGCTACAACCAGTTATGAGATGTATTTCCACCTGTTGGGTTTAAGTAGTGCCAATTTCCCACACTTTTCTGTGATTGGCCAGTTTTGAAAAGGCTAGGCTATGGGCAAATCTGCTTTCTTAAGGCTGGCATTGTTTAAAGGGGTATAACACTGGGTACATTGAGTTAGCTGGCCTACACATTGCTTACACCTCCTAAGCTGGCCTGTGCAATGCTTAGCATTGCATACATTAGACTTTGCACTATATTTTCTTTTTCATATTTTCTTATTTATTACATTATATATATATATATATATATATATATATATATATATATATATATATATATATATGCCTGGTATCCATGATTCATGTGTTAGTACACTGTATGGTGTCCTTGTGTTTTATTGGGGACTTCAACATTCTATTACAATTATACCTCACATCTGGGCTTACCGCTGTACTCCAATTCACATATTTATGTTATGTAGTGGGTTATAGAACATATGACTGCATAATGATTCCTTTCACAGGTTCAGTTTGATTTTACTATACTGAAGACTTGTTTGGAGATACCTCATTTTTCTGTACTGCTGTGATGGCTTGGTGGGTAACTATTGTGACTATAGTGTATAGGGTCCTGGGTTCAAGAACTGCAAGGCTGTTTATTTTGTTGCAGGGCAGAACAAGGGCCATTGTATACAGAGTGATTAAGGCACTTTTGAGCAGCTGTAAGCAGGTTTGCGAGGGTTTGCGCAAGGGTAAGCAATGCTAACCTCCTGTTAAATATGCTTACAGAGAGTTAGTTTCAAAATTGCTTAACCTGTGTGCGCATTGCTTACCCCCATGCAATCGGGCTTAAATTCACTTACTAGTGCTTAAATATGCTTACTTCTGTTTATTGGTTCTTACACTTGCTTACTAGTGCTTACTCCCGCTTACAATTGCACTGATTTAGACAGTAATATCTAATGGTTCTTGGGGAAGGTAGGGGATTTGGAAGCTGTATGGAGTTGTCATTCATTGCACATTTTACCTTCCATTTGTATCCATGATTCCTGTGTACATATACTGTATAGGGCACATGTGCTTATCTGGGGACTTTGCAACATTATGATACTGACACCTCACATGAACATTTAATGCAGTACTCCAGTTCACAAATATATGTTATTTAGTGAGTTATGCAACTAAAATATTGGTCATAATGTGATTTGCCATGGAAAATGGAATGTGCTGCAGTGGTACTCAAACCGGGAATGCCTACTTGTAAGGCGAATGCTCTGCCCACTACACTATTGCTATACTGCTTCATTTGCATATATCTTCCTTGTTTTCTTCTTCGACCATTTAAGTTGCATTAACCATAGCTAAGCGATGGGCACACCCATACACCTATGGTTAGCTTTAATCGGATACTTAATAAAAAAAAGGTTTGTTTATTTTATTTGTATTTACTATTGCTGTTGTACACATGGGGGAATGTTGTGGGGTATATGTTGACACCTATGAGCAATCTCACTCATTCCTTTTGCCTTTCTGCAGTTCTTCATTGCAGGGGCTTGTATATTCTGAGAGCTCTGCTCTCAGACATGCCCCAGGCACTCTTACACACTCCGTGTATGATTAGGAGCTCAGGCAGCGCATCTTCATTAATAAGCATGGCAAGCTGCTTTCCTGCTCCTAAATGGCCACTTCCGTGCAGGACTAAGCTAGTCCTGCAATGAAGAATACTAAATCTGGAGGCAAGACTTTCCAATTGTCCTTAATAATATGTTTGATGGCACCCATCTCATTCACAATGGGTATGAGGAATGAAATGATGAACATGGTGTTGTCCTTCTCTTTCCTCGTTCCACTTACATCACTTACCCCCCTAATAATAGGCTTGGCAATAGACTTTCTCAAAGTGTACACTTCATTCTGTATACCTGTAAGCCAAACCTGATCGTACCCTCTCTGTTCAAAAAAGTGTGTCAGCATAGTAATCTCCTGAAGGAAAGTATTATCATCAGATGTGAGTCTACTAAGGCAAATGAATTGGCCCTTAATTACCCCCTTTTTCAAATGTGTAGGGTGTAAGCTGTCTCTATGCAAGTATTGATTAACAAATACATCTTTCCTGAAAATTTTACTTACAAAAAAGTTACTAGATATATCAAAGGCCAAATGTACATCTAAAAAGTTAATGGTTTTTCCAAAACTTCCCACAGAGCATTTTCAAAATTATGTGGTCTGATTTAGATCTTTCACAAAAGATTCAAATTCTTTCTCTTCACCAGTCCACAAGACTATCAAGTCATCTATGTACCTCTGGTACAGAATAACTTGAGACCACTGTGGATGTGAATATAAATATCTCTCCTCCCACATGGCCATGACTAGGTTGGTGAAGGCCAGAGCTACCCTCGCCCCCATGGTCACTCCTGAGGTTTGTTTGTAATATTGCTGGTTAAATTCAAAATAATTATTGTCCAAAACTATACCCATAAGTTTACAAATAATCTCAGCTTTACCATGTGTAAAATCAGTAAAACCACTAAGGTAGTCTCTCAAATACTCTATACCAGTATCCTGATTAATACATGTATAAAGTGAATTTACATCCAGAGACGCAAAATAAAATTCACCATGGGTGAGACTGATCTGCATTTTGTGTATATATGTATATATATATATATATATATATATATATATATATATATATATATATATATATCAGTGCAGAAATGTAACACCCTGTATCTGACACAGCAGCAGGTTAATACAGTAAAGGAACACAAACTATATTCACTGCAACAATGTGACAATCAAAGAGTCAGCAGATCAGTACAACATATAGCAGTCAGCAACAAACCATTAAGACTATCAGGTATTTGAAGCAATGGTGCACTAAACAGTAGTTTAACACAGTATGTAAAGCTCTGCAGCACAGTGCAGTGGTCCTAAGCAGTATAATAATGAAGAGCAATGCAGTAAAGCATTTCTGCTCAGTAAGTAATTATAAGCAGTCCAATACAACAGTCAGCAAGTCAGTATAAGAGTAGATTGGCAGAGCTAGACTCAGTGATTTATGCAAACCGCAATCAGGAATTCATCAAGACAATAATGTAAGAGTTAACAAGTCAGTCAATATTAAGATGAGCCATCTGTCAATCAGCCTCATGTACTGGTACTATGTGTAACAAAGGAGAAGAACCACAATGCTAAATTCAAGGATGCAAGCTTATTTAGTAGAGTGTTATTACACTGTAGATAAGGTGAAATTAGACAAAAGGTTATACTAGAATATGGTCAGTCTTCAAAATGCAGATTTACTAAACAGAGGTCAGTACCACAATATGTTACATGCAGTACAACTTGAATGAACTAATTTTGAAGTTGTAGGATTTACAGGAAAAGTTTACCTGGAGATGGATGCAGTAGGTAAGTGAAGAAAACACCTACTGGTTAATGTGCTGAGCGTAACACCGCTAATTGTATTCTATTTGGTTAAACAACTTGGTAGTGTTGGCTGTCGCCTTCTTTTTTGGATGCTGAGTAGAATGGGAGGGTGGCCTAATGGTTAAGGTGTTTTCCTTACAAACACAAAGTACAAAGCTTGAGTCTCACAAGGGATAATTGGCTAGGCTTAAAATTGCTCGCAATCTATGTCCCTCAGGATTTCCAAAAGATGCCAAGAATCCCTTAGGTATGATTTCACTTTTTGCACAATCGGATTAAGCATATAATCCAACCACAGAGAAATATTCTCTGTCTTGGACTTCTTAGTTGAAATAATTGGTCTAATGCTTTAGCTAGACATGCCAGTCAGTGTATGAACTTTAAGAAGTTCACTTTTTCAGTAATAGATTTTGTTCCACAGATGGAATTTATAGGGAATACTAACTTGATTTCAGAATGTAAGGAGTCTTTGTGGCAGATCAGTTTGGTAGCTGACAGAGCTCCTGGTCTGAATGAATGTATCAATATTAAATGCTTTTTAGCACTAAAATAAAGATATATATATATATATATATATATATATATATATATATATATATATATGTTTTTATAAAAATGACATTTGGATAGGACATGGTTCTTCAAACTGTATAGTATTTTATATTGCTATTATATATTTTTGGCAACAGTTTTATGGTATTATTTTATGCCTTTAACTAAGATGTGATATGCAAAGTCATGTGATGATTTATGTAACTTAAAAGGGGTGTGTTTTGAGAGGTTAAACATTTTCTGAAGAAGTTCATGAGGAATAAACTTGGACAAAAGTGCTAAGAATTGTGTTCGCCCCTTCATTTTTGCAGACTGCTTTTGGTTCATGAGATTCATCTACTTCACTTTATTAGAAAAATAATAAAAAGTAATAAAAGACAAAAAAACTCCCCAAACTGTGCTACACTTGATATAATGTTATCTCACTATAGCACACACCAGTTATTCTGACCATAGATATTGTAGCAGTTAGAAAAAGAGATGAAATGATTTCTCTACCAACTAACTGAATATATTTATCTATAGACACACATACTCACATGTATATAAACATATAAATAAATACACACACACACACACACACACACACACACACACACACACACACACACACACACACACATGTGTGTGTGTTAAATTTATATATCATTTTTTATTAAACACAATATGTAGACAAAATGTTATTTATGTGACATTCTATGGACAAGTCACTTCATCTAACGTTTCAGAAAAAGAAAATGTATAAAAAGGAAATGTTATCCCCTGTGCTCCCTACACGCCCTAACTTAAAATAATATATTTTAGGTTACACAATGATAGTGAAAGAACCAAAAGTGGAAATATTTAGCAGTGATAAAACGTCCAATGAAGGAGAAATAAGGAAAAAAATGGGGAGAAGTAAAGTGGCATTATAAAGGGAATATTACAGAAATGGACCAGTAGCAGTAAGTAAGAGTAAAGAAGTAAAGAGAGTTGTAGTGCTACCTCTGTTAAATTATACCTTAGAGCATGTGTGGATTAAACCAATAGTAGTATGGTTAGGAGGAGATACAAAAAGTATGTGATAGAGTTATTTGAAGATGAAGGAAAAGAAAGACAAGGAAGGTAAGAGTGAGGAGCCAAATGGTAGTAGGAGACTGGAACAGTCTTGACTTTAAGAGGTATGCTGTAACAGCAAATAGAAAATACAAAAATGGGATAAAAGCTGGTTGAACACCCTAACATTCAGAAGTAAAAATGAAAAACCAGATAGCAAGGATTAAAATTCTTTACTTCCAATATATTAATATCAGATACAATGTAAAAACAGCAAGTGTATCAGTAAATGTCGCATAAAGAATATGAAGTTTGTAGGATGGAATGTCTGGAGAAATTTGATAGGAGGTGAAAATGAATGTCCTTAGAGAGAAATATAGAAAGCAATGGAAGCAGGAGTTGGGACATATACGAAAGACTGAGTGAGAGTGAGAGTACCAAAAGGGACAAGATTGTAGGACATAGGGACTGATAAGCAGTAAAAAGGATTTAGCAGTGTGTTGCAAACTACAAATGATTAAAATATACAGAACAGATACAGGAAGAGGGGAAGAGAATGCAGTGTATGTTCTCTGAGCAGACAAGTGGGACTGCTGGACTGAGTGCAGGTGACTGAGTGGAGCACGGGGGAGTAATTACAAGAACTGATGTGGAGAAAAAAAATGAAGGCCAGGGAGGATGAAAAGGAATTATGGGAAGAAGGGGGCAGTGATCAATGGGGTTACAGAAAGAGGGAGCATAGGGCAGATATATAAGGATATGTGATATCAGACAAAGCACTAGGCTTAGTAAGTTTAGGAAGAGGTGGATAAACAAATGTAAGATGTGGGAGGCTGATAAGAAATTATCTGAAGCATGGGAGATGGTGAGATTGTTAGTATTACTAGGGTCAGAGAGAGGCCAATATATGCAATTGTTGCATAAATGGCACAGCACGTCAAGGACATCAGGAGAGGATGGTCATTGGGAAGGCCCAGAGTGTTGGAGATTCAGTGAAAAAGAAGAAAATAATATACATATACATATGTGATGGGGATGTAAAATAGTGCAGAAAGACTGATAGACAATGAAGCAATATTGCAGCAAATTGTACAGCAGAGAGCAAATGAAGGATGGGTGCTACATTTAACTGTAGTGGATGAAGAGCAAGGAGATATAGAGAAGAGAATAAAGGAGAAAGATGATGCCAAGAGCAGAATGGGTAAAAAAAGGAAATTACAAAAGTATAGAAAGTGTGAGGGGTATCAGCAGTGTCAAGAAATAAAAGATAATACTGTAGATTAGGCAAGTAGCACTAAGCAAATGTGTTAGAAGCTGGGTGAAAAGTTTAAAGGATAAATATATTAAGAAGAGTTAGGCAGACAAGAGTAAGGAAACAGTAAGGAAAGAGAGGCAAGTGGATAAAGTTATAATATGAGAAAGAAGAATGTTTATAGTGATAGGAAAGGATGAATAAAATATAATATTTAGGTTACATTTATGTAAGGCAGGCTTTGTTGCATGTGGATGGCGCACTGTATCAACAAAAATATTAACATTTCAGTATTGTTTAAGATATATTGTGGCAAACTATGGAGAGTGAATAATGAGTTTTGATGAGATAAGTTAATGTACTTGGATTCTGTTGTGAAGTGTGCCACTTCAATGAAAAATGATTTAGAGAAAAATATTTGAAGATCATTGTCTTTAAATGATTATTAGTGCTATTTTCCTATAGCCTCTTTATTCATAATTACCTCCCCATTCTTTTTACAGAACTACAATTCTGGACTTTTCCATTGATTCTGTTATATCTCCTGTATTCTCATATACTCATCTGCCATACATTCTCTATTCCCTCTTGTACAATTTGATTGAATACCCATCTAGCAATCATTGCTTTCCTGCCCTTCTTCTTTGTCACTACTTTTTCACTTCTTCTCATGATTACTGTGTCTCTTTTCATCCTATAACTCATGTACCATTTTCCCAAACCTGGTTCGTATATTCATCAATTTCCCTTTTTTCATATTTTCCAGATTTTTTGCATTGTGCTCTTGTTCATAGATTCATAGGTAGTTTTTAGGAGCCTAGCCCAAATTCCCAGATGCCCTCAAGCACTATCTGGTTAAGTGACAGCAGGCAAATGAAGGGTGAAGGAATCAAACCCTGTAGCACAGGAACTACATCTCATAACCTTAACCCTTTCTGCCAACTGCAAGATATTGTATTACTTCTTCATAAATAACATATCTTTCTGCAGTCATAATGTCACATTAAACTCTTATCCTATTATTGTTCTGTCCTTATGTTCTCTCCTTTCCCAATCTTTAATAAATTATGTATATATCTCCACAACATCCCTGTTAGGTGTATATATATTGCCTAGTTTCCATTTTTCTATCTCTGTTCTCCCAGTTCATATGGGACATCTCCCTTAACCACTTTTTCTTGCATCCTTTGTTATAATTGGTATCTACGTTCTAAAAATTATCACTACCCTCTTCCTTCCGCTGACTTATTATGCCACTGTATCTTTTCTTTAGCATCTTCTCAGCCTCTCTTACCTTCAATTTTGTGTCCTGCAGTATTACTACTTTAAAACCTAGTTTTTCTAATCTTGCATGCAACCTTTTCCTGTTTACTGTATTTTAGCAGGTTCCTGTTATTTAATCGACCGTCCTTAATGTATAGTTTTGGAAGATCGAATGGGGAAGTTTGAAAAATAGAAATGTCGAAGCCGCGGAAATTCAAATTCTTTCTTTGGGAAAGAATTCTGTTGGCTGTTTCCGCGGCTTCGACATTTTCTGTACTGTGGTGCGAATGTTTCAGATAGGGTTAAGGTAAGTGTGTGAGTGTGACGGACGTTGGGGTTAGGGTGTGGGTATGGTAAGTGTGCGAAAGTGACGGACATTAAGGATAGGGCACTGGTAAGGTAAGTGTGCGATAGTGACGGACTTTAGGGTTAGGGCACAGGTAAGGTAAGTGGGCGATAGTGATGGACGTTAGGGTTAGGGTGCGGTTAAGGTAAATGTGTGATAGTGACGGAATTTAGGGTTAGGGCACGGGTAAGGTAAGTGTGCGATAGTGACGGACTTTAGGGTTAGGGCACAGGTAAGGTAAGTGTGCGATAGTGACGGACTTTAGGGTTAGGGTGCGGTTAAGGTAAATGTGTGATAGTGACGGAATTTAGGGCTAGGGCTCGGGTTAGGTAAGTGTGCGATAGTGACGGACCTTAGGGTTAGGGCTTGGGTTAAGGTTGTGTATGTAAGGTGTAGTGTAGGTTTATTAGTTGTTTGGTGTGCTTGTGTTGTGTGTGTGTTTTTCAGAACAGCAAATTTTTTTCCTGGGAAAAAGTTCGCTGTTCTGGGGTTTCGTTGTTGTCATATTTCGAACTTATAAATTAGAACATATGGTGTTCAAAATTTTGGAAGTTCGATTATATGGCATAGACCCTATTTTAGCACCCCTATGTTCAACTTACATTGCTTAGCCTCTTGTCAGTTCTTCTCCTTCACTACAGTCCCATCTCCCTTACCACCCCCTAAATGCAAAGAATGAATCAACCAGACTGAATCTCCTTTCCGTTAGTTTATCCCTATGTCTGGCCTCTCCCTTCCAATCCCCTGGCTATTGTAGGGATGTTCAGAGTCGATATGTTTTACCCCAGGCTTGGGTTGTATATTCTCCTTTTATTGTCTTTAGTTCCACTTCTGCCCCCCCCCCCCCAATACCTCACAACAGTACATATTTTCACAGAATGTCCAGATTTTTCCCTCGTATTTTTGGTCCATTTCTCATAAACTTGTGGTTTTCTGGAAAATTATTGGCAAATCATTGAGAGTTAAAGTCAGAAAATAATGCACAGTCATTTGAGTTTCAGACTTCATACCCTTCAGAAAAGTCATGCTAATGCAAAACCTGTTATTCTACTAATTTCCTAAGTTTGTAAGAGCAATATTTAAAAAGTGTCACTATTTTTTGGCCTTTGTCCCCCTATTATTGATGGCTTTGTCCAGATTTCTTGCTCCAAGAGGTTGAAAGGTATGCTGCCCTCCCTTGCTCTACTTAATTCTTTCTTTCTTTTTTCCTTGCTCCATTTGCTGATTGTTTATCCTACAGTTCCTTCATATGCTTCATGGGTCCTATTATGTTTTGGTCACCTTTCCCTTGAGTGTCTGTCTTTTCCCCCTGTTTGTACCTTCCCTCCACATACACTGCAGTACAAAGATGTGCTAAATTGCCAGACCTATTTATTTCAGTACATTAGATGGAGCATTGTATGCCTTTTATTCAGCATTTTCTTCCATTCCTTGGTCTCTTGGGCATTGCTCAGTAGTGAATGCTTCCTCTGGCTATTACCCCATTTCATTCTGGAAAGGTAGCACTTATCCAACGAATACCCCCTTCAGGCTCAATATTCTCCTGCACTGAAGGAGAGACCTTGGGAGCCCTAACCATTTTAACTTGCTGCTTTAGTTTCACTTTGTTGTATGACCACATTAACAAACAAAGTATAAAAACATTATTACATTAAGTGTCTTGGTGACACTTCTTCCACTCCTGCTCTGTCCTGTTACTTTTGTCATTTATATCTTGGAGTCCCCATGTTTTTACCTTTCTGTAGGTGAATGTAAAGTCTTTTTCAAACCTTACTAGCTTTTTTCAGTCCTGCTGTGGTGGTGGTGCTGCGGTGCATTGTCGCCTCACAGTAAGACGTTGTCCTGTTCGATTCTCAGCTAGATCGTCTTCTGTGTGGAGACATGCGTGAATGGGCGTACCTTCGTTGAAGGTTGTGGGTCAGGGCCGGCAGCTCGGCACATAAAAATCTACTGCCAATCATTAGAGGACCGGAGTTCCGCTGTGGTGACCCCTAACCGGGAAAAGCCAAAAGACACAACAACAACAACAACTAGCTTTTTCAGTCCATCAGCTGTTGAGCACACTAAATCAGATCTTCAATGCTACTGCTGTATCCTCCTTTGTACCATGCTGCTGCCAGTCTCCTTGCTATTTCTTTCCCACTGTTGATATGTTTGCCTCTCATTATTCCTTGTGGTACATCATTTACCCATTTTCTTTGTCTTCTCTGTACCAGTTCATTGGGCTCCTATTACTGATGCTCGCACAATGACTTGAGCCCTCTTTCCTTGCACCACTCTGATCTATATTTCCATTCCTCTCTGTTTTCTGCCCTGACTGATCTGGCTTTGTTCATTTTCATTGTGGGGAACACCAGTTCTGACTCATTCTTTTCTTCCCCTGTATTATTTGTGTTTCATATCCTCCTTTCATTCTACTTCCAAGACATATCCTCTAGAAAAATCAAATTTTCATTTGTTGGCCTGCTGACATGCCTTTGATTTCTCCAGCCCACTTTATGAATAAGTTCCTCCTGCTCATGGATGTTAAATTGTTTACCCTTCAGATTTACCATAACAGCTGCCAGGTAAGCAAACTATGCATTAACACTGATTTGTTTTAACTCTTGGGTTTTGTTAATTAGCTGTTTACCTTTTTTTTTTTTTTTGCATCCAGCAAGTCTTTGCCTCCTTTTATAAATATCCCATGGTAAGCAATTGCTCATACTTTTTTTTTGTCCCTTATAAAACCTGTCTTTTTATCCTGAAATACCTTGTGCCTGTTAGGACAAGCCTAGGCAGTTTAGCATTGCCCTTACTCTTCCATGTTCTATAAATGGGCTCACACTAAAGCTCCCATTATCTACTTAGGCAGAATCTATCTCTAAGGATTTGGTATGCAAACATTTTTAGCTCTTGTTCTATATTCTCTAGGTTTCCAGTAAATTACGCTTTTTGTATACTTCCATTATACACCCAAAGCTCCTTATAGCATCCAGACCTTTTTTGCGGTCTGGCTTCCCAAACAATAATAGGCAGTATTAGAAAGGGCAATGAGTTATTAACAAAATGACACAAACATAAGATCATAGGATAATAGAATCATAGGAAGTTACTAGACTAATTGCCTTAGGGCCCTTACAAGCCTAGCCAAGTTCTACCCTTTTTTCCAAGCTCAGCACCTATTGCCCCTGTCCAAGACGGACACAGGTAAAACTCCCAGGGTGAATTTACAGTTACTCATCCAATCGTCCAGATTGTGTTTGAAGAGGGCCAATGAGGAACTCTGTTTGACATGAAGTGGGAGTCTGTTCCAAAGTGTGGTAACCTCTGGGAGACAAATCTGTCCCTCAAGTAAGTTCTATTAATGTCACATACCAGGTTAAGGTCTTTAGAGCAAGTAACCTGTGTACCATTTGACTTACGGAGATGCAATATTTCCAATAAAGCAGGGTCAGAGATTACTTGTATGCAAGGCAGAGGTCACCTCATAGTAGTCTGTCATCATCATCGTCATCAGCCCCCTTTATCTCATTTTTTTCTACATGGGGTTGGGGTATCATGTTAGCTGTCAACAACTCTCTCGATTCAGTGCCACACTCCTGCTTTCTTCAGCACTCATGCCTGACTGTTGCAGATCTTTTTTCACACAATCATTCCACCTCTTTGCTGGACATCCTCACTTCATCTTACCTTCTCCCTGTCTGTCCCACATCTTCCTCACTGGATTGTCTTCTGCACATGTGTTCAAACCACCGCAATCTGTTCTCTTTGATCTATTCTGTAGTTGGAGCTACTTTGGCTTCTGCTTTTATGTCCTCATTTCTTCATCTGTCCCAAAGTGTGCATCCTACCACCCTTCTCAGGCACTTCATTTCCATCACCTCTTGCTTCTTCAACTGTTCTGAGTTTACTGCCCAGGTTTCTGTACCATACAGTAATACTGGTTGCACCACTGTCTTGTATACCTTACTTTTCAGCAGTGGCAGCTCGTGCTATAGGACTGCAGGACTGCAGCCCCCCCACCTGTAAAAGAAAAAGAAAAATAAATTGCCCCCACGTTAATAGAATAAAATAAAAAAAATTCACGAGTCTCGGAACTCCAACTCTATGCATGCGTGCTTAGTTCCTGACTGCTGTGTTAGACAGTCCAGAACTCCATGCATGCATGCATGCTTTTCCTGAACTCCAGACTGCTCTGTTAGGCAATCCAGATAGGGAAGGAAGGAAACTCCGCCCTGCCAGCCCAGAGGTATGTGTGGTGACGACCGCACAGACTGGAAGAACACCGGACTGCATCGCTCACAGGCTGGAGGCTCCAGCCAACTCACGTCTCGCAGGGAAAGCAGAACAGCCTGCGTGGGCTGCCATGGAGGAAGACAGGTGATCAGTGAGCTGTATGGAGGAGGACAGGTGATCGGCAGGCTGCTATGGAGGACTTAGCTGCCATAGAGGATTGGATGTGCTGGAGGTAGGGTGTGTATGTGTGTGTGTGTGTGTGTGTGTGTGTGTGTGTGTGTGTGTGTGCGTGCGTGCGTGCGTGCGTGTGTGTGTGTGTGTGTGTGTGTGTGTGTGTGTGTGTGTGTGTGTGCATGTCTGAGTCTGTGTATGTTTTAGCATGAGTGCTTCGTTAAATAACTACAGATGTTAAATCCATTAAGGAAGTAAGTGATTCAGCAGTATGAAAGCAGATGGCATTTCCCTTAGTATCTGTGCTGGAAAAGAATCAGTAACGTGTTTTTAGTTGAATATGCGATTGATTGTACTTATGTGGTCAGCTAAGTACGTGCACATATGAAGATGAGCTTTAGTATAAGGTACACATCTGTCCAGTTGGTGGGACTTGGCTTTCTTCTCTCGCAGGACCAGCCAATAACTTCAGATTTTCACTGCCTTAGTTTTTCTCTGCTTACACAGACGTTTAACATCTCCGATGGAGTTTGCAGACAGATCTACCATCCAGGATCGTATTCTGTGGAGGACAATTGAGTTAATTTTGTTCCTTGCTTCATGGAGGGAATAACTTAGACTTATCATTGTGGACAGAGTTTGTTCCTTGCATCACTTGTGTGACAGACGTCATTTAACATCTCCGACAGATCTAGTGTGCGTGTGTGTGTGTGTGTGTGTGTGTGTGTGTGTGTGTGTGTGTGTGTGTGTGTGTGTGTGTGTGTGTGTGTGTGCGTGTGTGTGTGTGTGTGTGTGTGTGTGCGCGTGTGTGTATGAAAGAGAGATAGAGTGACAGAGACAGGGAATACTACTTTCTTATAAGACCTACTATACTAAAGCACAACAGAAAATATAATACAGTTGACTACCTCTTGCAGTAGCCAAAACGTTTTTGTAAGGGAACTTGTGAGTACCCAGATTTGCTCAGGTTTCTACAATAAGCAACCTTGTTGAAAACTGCTTGCACTGTGACATAGACTCTGACCCAGTATGCTAACTATAATTATAGCCTGATATTTACCTTACAGTTGTAATTGTCTAATTCCATCATGCAACCCAGCATGGTAGGCATGGTTTTAGGGTGTGAAGGAATGGTGCCATTGTGTAATTCAAACTCAAGTACTGGTTAAAGGTGTGCAGCTGTTAAAATTACATCATGAGTTAAAATAAGTAACAGCTTGTTCACTGTTTTCAGCTTTTATAGTTTGATCATGGTAAACAAGCAATATGTGTTATGAAGTGTGGACATTTAATAAAAAAATATGCAAAGACAAGGATAGTATGCTTAGACACAAGCTAAGGGGCATATATAAAACTACTTTTTATGCACAATGTCATTCTTAATCGTGTGAAATGCCCCCAGTGAAATATACCTGGTGGTTAGAGATGGGCTGAAACTCTGTACCTTGAATACAAATAGCAAGAGCCTGAATTTCCTACCCACCACCACTTGTGAAAACTTTTCAGATTTTTGCCTCATATTTGTCTTCTGTTCTGTTCCTCATAAAATCTGTGGTTTTCTGGATTTTAATTCACCAAGTAATTTCAGACATTTGAATTTCAGACTTCATATTCTTCAGAAGGTACATGGTGACACAAAACCTTTTATTCTAGTAATTTTCTAACTTCATATGATCAATATTTGAAAATTGTCCCTATTTTTGGGGCTGTATTCCCCCATTATTGGCTTTGTCCAGGTTTTTTTGTGCTAAGAGGTTGACAGCTATGGTGAGAATTGAAAACTGAATTCACTGAATATGTTTGGGAGCTGTATTCCCCCATTATTGGCTTTGTCCAGGTTTTTTGTGCTAAGAGGTTGACAGCTATGGCGAGAACTTAAGTCACTAAATGATAGCCATTTAAGTTTCAGTCTTCATGTCTTTCAAAAAACAGTTTATATGGCATAGTGGTATGTTGCTCTGACTGTAATGCACAGGCTCTAGGTTCAACACTTGGCAGTGAAATGCATGGTGGTAACATAACATTTTATTCTAGCAACTTTCCAGGATTATACAAGCAATGTTTAAAATGTGTCTGTATTTTGGGCTTTTGTCTCCCCTCAGTAAATGTTGGCTTTTTCCAGATTTCTTGTGCTGCAAAGTTGAGATTTACAGTTGAGTGTCAAGTAGATTTTACAAGGATCTGATAGATTCAGGGGAAGAGAAGTTTAGGGCTGCTTATGCTGAGTCTGCTTGAATTGTTAATAGCATAACAGGTTAAATACATGCTTTTTATGCAGAAGGCTGTGGGTTCTACTCCAACAGTATTTAGATGCATTGCTGATTCTGTACTGAGTTGTACTGCAGTCCTGACAATGTCCTCTTTGGCAGAGATGCCTAGTAACTATGAACCTGTTATCAGTTTGCTATCCATTCCCTATTGCAATATTACTAGCTTATCATCAGGGCCATCACCGTCAGCCAGAGACATTCCAAATTGTGACATACTTGTTGTACCCCACTCCACCATGTAGTGACTCTGGACAAAGCAAGGCAAGGAGCAGTTATGCAGTGTAAGTGTGCAAAGTATTCCTCCATCCAAGGTAGACACAAGTACTATAGTGGCTTTTCATCTATCCTTGATTTTGCAGAATGTTCTGGTTTTCTGTCATATTTTATACAGTTGATTTATGTTTCTTATTCAGAAAATGCATGCTGGTGCAGTGCATGTTGCTCTGTGTTTAAGTAGCAATGCTTTAATGACCATCAGGCAAGCTTGTCTGAGATTGTAAGATGCAAGTAAGCTTTTAATAATCATACTGTTAAAGAATTATCAACAATGAAAGCCTTTTTGTTGTTGCCATGCAGAGAATATTTACATAGCTAGATAACATATAAGCCTTAGGTTTTGAAACACATATGACAGTATTTGTAATAAAGGACAGGATTAAAGTATTTTCAGAAGCTCGTTACATTTGTTGGAGACTTGCAGTTATCTTTGCAGGCTTTACCCGTAAAATAAACAGAATGCTAATCTATCATGTGTGGTCCATAACCTGTGCAGTAACGCTTTAAGCAATTTTTCCTGAGCTTGTTTCTTGTTTGCGGTTCATTTATTACTTTGATCATGTTTTCCCAATGAAACAAGTAGATAGTTGTTGTCAGGCAGCACCGCAGCAGGTCTTTTTGGATAAGAAACATTTTTACAAGTGGGGGTAATCGGTATCACAGAGATTGCTACTTTCAGCATGTTACTTGGTGCTTTTACAAAGGTGAATATAAATTGTACTTAGAACTGCAGTACAAGGAGAAGTGGTTTGAGTTGAGTGCTACTTGTTTTTTTATACTTGATTTTGACTGGCATTCCAGTAATGTATTTAAAAAGTAATTTATTTTTTCATGCCTCACAGCCTTTTTGTTTCCATCTAGATATTAAGTAAGCTGTCATGTAGCCAATGCACTGAAATATTTTTTTCTTCTCTTCATTTTGTCTTGATTGTACTCTCATAATGACGCTTTGGCACCCAGGGCAGTGTATTTAATTGAAGTCCCAGTTTTTGTGGTTTTGAGCATAGCTCTGCCCCTTTCTAGTTGGCCACACCCCTTCCCACTGGTCCCACCCATTCAGTTGTCTCCTGCAGCCCCTCTTTGATTTGAAGTCACCAGCCACCACTGCTTTTCAGCTTATTTGGCATTCTTCTGTCATAGACTACACCTGACACTCTGTGCCAGTTGGCTGCAGCCCCTCTGATTCTAGCTTTGACCTCTTTATTCAGACTTCCCTTTTCCTCAACCACCCCTCCTAGATACTTGAAGCTGTTTACCTGTTCCACTATCTTCCCTTCTATCTCTATTCCCAGCTTTTTCTGATTTCCCCAATTTGCTGCCATTACCACCATCTTATCTGTGCTTAGTTTCATCCCATGTGCCTTCAGTTTTGCATTCCATTCTCCTATCCTTTGCTGAAGTTCTAGCTCAGAGTCTACCTGTAATGCCGCATTGTCTGTATACATCAGCTTTGTTGATCTGTCCTCTCTGACCTATTTGCCTATGTAGTCCATCACCAATGTGACCAGCAGTGGGCTCAGAGCTGAACCATGGTGTACACCCACTCCAACTGGGAACCCCTCTGTGAGGCTGAACACTGTTCATACTTGAGTCATTGCATCCTTGTACATAGCCTGCACTAATTCTACCAATGTTTTTGGGACTTCAAACCACTACAGTACTGCCCAGATCAGTATTCTTGGGACCTTGTCATATGCTTTCTCCTAGTCTAGGAATGACCAGTTGGACTCTCTCCTCATCTCTAGCTTCTTCTCAAGTATCTGCCTCACTGCAAACATCAGGTCAATTGTGCTGCATCCTGATCTGAATCTGAATTGCTCCTCTTACATCTTACATTTGACTACTCTGAGTATCTGTTTATCAGTCACTCTCTCTAGAAATTTCATGCAATGTGATAGGAGTTTGAAGCCTCTGTACTGCCCACAGTTGTGGGTGCCCCCTTTGTTCTTGTACACTGGCATAAGTATGCTTATTCCCCAGTCAACTGGGATACGCCTTCCTCTCCACACTGCTATTAGTACCCTCAGGGGCCATTCCTCCCCTATCTCACCCGGCATCTTTATCATATCTGCTGTGACTTCATGTGAGCCTGCTGCTTTTCCTGACTTCATTTTCCTTAGTGCTGTTCTTACTTCTAGGCAGGGCTTCTCTTTTTCTCTCATTGTTGGCTGTTTCTGGGGCAGTACAGCTTATTTGGGGTTTTCTTCATTCAGAAGCTGCAGGAAATACTCCTTCCATCTGCCTTTGATGTCCTGTGGACTGGTGAGTGGGTTGTTGCTGTTATCCCTTATGAAGGGTGTCTGACTATCTTCTTTATCCTCCCACTTCTTCCTGCACTCCTTTCTTTTCATGACTTTCTGGACTTCTGCATTCCACCACCAGCTTTTCTTATGTACCTTATTTACATACCTGGCTCAGCCACATATCTTTTCCATAGTACTAACACATGCTGTTTTTAGGTGCTGCTATTCTTATTGGACTCTACCTATTTCCTCCTCAGTGCTAGGGCCCTGAGTAGTTCTTTGAACTGTTGAACTTTCTCTCCAGTCAACTTCCAGGTCTTCAGCCTGGTGTCTGTTGACCTTAGAGCCTTCTCTGACCACTGTTTGCAGCTGTGGCAACTAGTGGTTTATGCTGTGGGCCAAATGTTTCACTGGGGATGACTTTGCAATCATGGATTCTACCCCAGTGCCTTTTCCTTACTAGGAGGAAGTCTACCTGAGTTGCATGTTGGCTACTCTTGTATGTGATCTTGTGACTGTGTCTCTTTCTGAACCATGTTTTGGCTATTATCAAAACATTTGACAGACAGAAGTCTAGAATGGCTTACTCCATCTTTATTTCTGTTGCCCCACCCATGTGGACCCTGGCAGTCCTCATATCCTGTTCTGTCTGTCGCAATATGTGCATTCACGTCACCCATTATCAACACCAATTCATGTTGTCCTGCTTTATCTAGTAGGTCCTGCAACTGCTGTCTGAATGTACTCTTTTCCTCACTATCACAACCCTGCTGTGGGGCATAGGCTGAGATTATGAATACTGCCCTATCATTACACTGGAGTTTGATTGCCATGAGTCTGTCATTAATTCTGATGATATCCCTCACTACCTTCTGAAGCCTGTCTCTCACCATACACCATTTCTAGCCTGTCCCTCTCCTGAGTAGTAGAGTCTGGATCCCAAGCCAGGTGGCTTTGCACTGCCTTTCCATCTCATCTCTTGGATATATAGGATGTCCAACCTCCTCCATATCATCATGTCACCCACTTCCAAGCAGCATCCTGTCAGTGAATCTACATTAAGTGTAGCAATTCTCACTTCATGTTTGGCAGGTTGGTTGGTTTTACATCCAGCTTTCGCTCAACAGATCTATCCCAGGTAACCCAGGCTGGGCAACTAGACACTGGCCGGCCAGTAGCTTATTGACCCAGGGCTGGTGGGCTTTATGGCAGGCACACACTGGCCAATAGGGGCACATATACCCCTCCCATGATTAGCAAGGGTCCCTGGCGTGGGTCAGAGTAGGCAGGTCCTCAACCCACTTATCACTGGTAACTACCCATGCCCATTTTGGCGACATTAGTCAACATGACCGAATCACCTAGAGCCATATTTACACTGTCAAGTGGCTAGTTCTGCCACAGTGCACAGTCTGTGATACATGTTCTTCTATCTTGAGGATACTGCGCACCACAGTAGATGCCCAAAGCAGTTGGTCTGTACAACTCATTCCCCTATAGGGTACCATGTATGCTGCAGAATCACAACTCCATTCATTGGTGAGTTTGAGATGGAAACACTCAGCATGTTTTTCAGATGTGAGAGAACCCCACAGAGATACAGGGAGAACATGCAAACTCCAAACAGGCATTGGTCGGAGGTCAGGATAAAACCTTGTACCTTGGGCATGGGAGGTGAAGACCTTAACCATTATGCCAACTGGTCTCTCTAGACTAGACTAGTAGTCTGTATGAAACAGAATAAAGTGACAGTGATTTCAGATGATCACCATAGGACAGATGCTGAAGACCTATAATTTTCCTTGTGAGGAACCTTAGTGGTCTCTCCATTTGCTACAGTTGCTTGGAAAGGTACATAGGATAAGGGGGGTTGTTCTCAGTTATTGGCTTGATGAGGGAAGAGTATAGGGAAGTTATAACTTCTTTTGTTTTTTTCAGAAGGCTATACCCTTACTTATGAGATGAGCAATATAGAATGCCCTTCTTACCACTTTGGAGACATGATAGTCAAAGGTAAGTTGCTGGAAATCTGTGTCGCTGGGTCTCTCACCACTATGCATGTATTTAAGGTGTTGCTATTGATGTGGTAGTTAGCAGGAACCAAAAGGGATGATACTATATTTTTTGCGTTGAGTTTAAGGCCATGACTTTGGCACAACTCATCTGTGTAAGACCCTCTTGTAGAAGGTTGACATCATTTAGACATTCTATGACCACTCCCAGTTTGCAGTCAACAGCAAACTTTGTCAGCCACAGACCTTTAGTTTTTGTTTGCACTATGGTGAAATAGACTCCAAATAGTACAGGTCCCAGGACTGATCCAGGTGGAACATCACTGTTTACAGGTCTGCTGTTGGAAGTGGATTCCCCTATTTTGACTATATGGGTCATATCAGTGAGTCAGTTAGTAACTCATCTAATGATATAAGAGTTGATACCTAGTTTTTTTTTTTAATTCTCCAAATCTTTTGAGTTTCTAATACAATGATAGGAATGGACCCCATTCCTAAGTCAAAGTATGATTAAAGTTCATGAAATTAGCATTGTTTCAGTCTCTGATGTTAGCTAGAAGTGCTCTTCACAGCATCCGCAATGTGCCCAGTAATGACTCCTTCTGCAGTTTGCACAGAGTTACATGTATCGGTA
Source organism: Protopterus annectens (assembly GCF_019279795.1). Taxonomy (NCBI): domain Eukaryota; kingdom Metazoa; phylum Chordata; order Ceratodontiformes; family Protopteridae; genus Protopterus; species Protopterus annectens. The sequence continues at coordinate 1,375,232,993 of NC_056729.1, forward strand.
GCATATCTAAATATGATTGTAGATTCTTTTTTATAAGACCCGTTGCTCCTGCTACTATTGGAACTGTCTGGGTATCTTTCTTCCACATTGCTCTCATTTCTGCCTCCAAATCCTGATATTTTATGACTTTGTGTCTCTCTGTATGCAAGACACTGTAGTCACTGTGTGTAGCAATTTTAATGATTAATGCTACTTTTGTCTTCTTTTCATGGACCACTACATCTGGTTTTCTCGCATCTATCTTTTGAACTGTTGATAATGGGTGATCCCATGTGATGTAGACTTGATGATTTTTTGTGATGCTGTCTGCCTCATGTTTCCAGTGTTTTTCAGCTACTTCAGTATTATAATGTTTGCACAATCCCCTGTGCAACAGTTTTGTCACATTGTTATGCCTTTCAGTATACAATCCTTCTGCCATTAGTATGTCACAACCAGCAACAAGGTGTGCAACTGTTTCCAGTTCTGTTTCACAAAACCTACATTTGTCTGTTTCTCCCATATGTTCAATGGACTTTGTAAACCAATGTGTATGTAGCCCACTATCTTGTGCTGCAAATATTAACCTTTCTTCTTTTGGTTTGAATTCCCCTGTCCTTAACCATTCCTGCATTTGATCCTGATCAACATGAGGTTGTTCCAACAGTTTTCTATACTTGCAACTATATTGATGCACTTTCCACATTTCTTGCCTTCTCATCTGATCTTTCATCTTATATTCTTTCTTTTGTTTTTTGGCACATTCAGTTGCTGCCTGATTTTTATCTACATCTGCTTTAATTTCCATTCCTGCTTCATGCCGATATGTTTCTGCTAGACTAAGCAGGAAAGTCATCTTAGATTTATTCTCCTTGTTTTTCAAAACTTTCACTATGTTTGGGTCTTGTGAGGTCAGCAGATATGTATGCAGTCCTACGATTGCAGATCTATACATATAATCAATTTCAAGGAGGCCCATACCTCCTTCGGAATGGGGAATATATGATCTTGGTATGCACTGATTTTTATAAATCATTTGATGAGCAAATGCTGAGGTCCCAAACAGTACATACAAAGAGTGCGGGCATCCAAAGATGGCAGTTTATGCCCGTACGTTGAACACTGCAGGTTTTCCAGCTATAATACAATATCTAGTCAGGGACCATAGCAATAACAGAGAAAACTAGAAATACAAAACAATCTAATAAAAGCTATCAAAATCTTTTTTTTTTTGGTAGGTAAAATAGGAAATAAAGGGAAGGGAATACCAACAATGGTAAAGAGAGAACTACGATGGAGTTGTAAGGAAAAGGGAGATACTAGCAATAGTATCTAAGTGTACTAAGTATGAAAAACCGATAAAGGCAACAGCAATAATAGGACATTACAAATACAACACACCGATTATAATAGCTAGCAAGAAAGAAGAAAGGGCAATGGAATACCAACAATGGTATAAAGAGAATTACGACAAAGTTTTAAGGGAAAGGGAGTATGAATATAAGCAGAAAAAGCAGGAAAAAGGCAAAGAAAAGGGTTATACAGTTATCACTAACAAGAAAATGAAACTATTTGAAGAAATAACAAAGAGATTTTACTTATCCAAAAGCACAGCTAGAGAGAAATGGTAGACAACATCCAATAGCTAGAAGTGGCAATCGAGATATGAGGTAAATTTGTAGGCACATTGTGTGTAAGGGAGAACCTTAAGAGATTTGGTAGCTGTGAGATTTAGCAATGGCTGAGTTGGATCCAATGGACAGGATCTGAACTCACTTGTTGAGGATAGAATGAAGATTGACAACATCAGAGGATAAGTTGCTGACACTGTTTTAGTGGACTTGCACTTCATTATTTAGTGCACTTACTGCATTTGAAAGCACTCAGTTTGCTCTTTTGCAAACAAACAAATGACCTCCTGACTCTTAAGTGTTTTCCGAAACTGTTAGGTTTTGTAATCACCTTTCAGAAGGGCAATCTAGCTAAGGAATTAGTCATTGCATTACACTGAAGGTTCTTTTTGCTGCACATTTAAATTAAGAAGTCCCAATCATCCATCTTGTGACAGAAGGTGTTTGCCTGATCTTTCAGAGAAGAGTTCAAAGTGTAGTCATTTATTAACCACAGGGCTCAGAGTTGCATTTCTGCTTCTTTTCTGCTGCTATAAATTAGAAGCATTTATGCAGAGCTGCTCATCGCACAGAGGCGGTTTGCAGTGCTGTGTACAGATGCAAACACAAGCAGCAAAATTACCTATAAAGCTAGTATTAGGACTGTAACCTGCAACATAGTGAGATATTTCATGGAGTTAAGCTTAGAGCAGGTAGCTTGTACGTCAAACAGCATAAATACCATATTACCATATCTTAGCATTATCTAATATTTTGCCACTAACCCTAGAGATCACCCCAGGAGAATTCTGTAAAACCCAGAGTCCTTAAACCATAATAGTCCACCATAATACAGGTCCAGACAACATAGATAGACAATTTCCAAATATCTCAGTGGGCAGCTTGGTAGGTAAGGGCATCCTGAGGCAATGTAGCAATTGCATCATGTTCACAGACAACAATTTATTCCTTAAAGAAAGTAACACTGTATGAGAGAGATGTCCTCCAACATCCTTGCAGACAAAAATGTCACTTACAAAACAAGGTTATCAATGACACACACATTACATCCACCACACATACTGTCCACCCCAGACATAGACCATGTTATGCTGAGGAACCTAAAAATAACCTTCCCAAACCTCAAAGTCATCGTAAGCCTACAAACATCAACACCTATTCTCAGCAATCTCTAAAGCACACACCAAAAGCAAAACCAAACCTCACACATACACCTACATCTGATGGACCACAAAGAATGAAACCAATTAGGTAAGTAGTCACTTTACCCAGGACTCCAGTCATAGAGGACTCTATTGTATGACACACAGATGCACCACACATCAGAGTGGTCAAGGAGAAGATAACAGTTATTTGCTTATCTAGAGCCAGGATTCACCATGTTACGCATGCACTGAAGTCATTGTACCTCAGGTGACAAAATGATTTTATCACAGTCCATGTGGGTGTAAATGACCTGAGATGTACCTCACAGGACTATAGAGGATCATAGGAGGTTGCTAAGCTAATGGCCCTAGAGTCTTTTTAAGCCTAGTCATTCATGACTCAATTTGCCCAATTATCAATACCCATAGACTAGAATGGTTTTGATATATGCTTGTGCCTTCGGGCATCTACAAGCTGCCCCACCTACAAGGAACACAGGCAACAAGACAGGGTGAATTTCTGATTTCTCATCCATTGGTCCAAATTGCATTTGAAGCCTGTTACAGAAAGAGAGATGCATACCTGTCTGTCCCAATATGTTTTGTTTATGTCACAGATGAGGTTTAGATCCTTATACAAGTTCTGTTTGTTTTGTGAATGTGTTGCAGATCCATGAGGCCTGGATCAAAGAATGCCTTGTAGGTTAGGCATAGATTGCCCATTAGTAGTCTGTTGGAGAACAAGTTCATGGACAGGGCTTTGAGGCATCCTCATAGGAATGTTATCTACACCCTGTATTCTTATAGTGAGGAACCTCTGTGGCCACTCCAGCTATTTGAAATGCCTGGCCAGGTATATCCTGAAGGGTACAGTGTAGAGAGAAGTTATGGATCTCTCTAAATATGTGTCACCAACAGTTATGTACCTTGTATTGAGCAGTATTCTAACTTCACCAAGGATAATGCCAGAGTATGAACAAAAAATGATTGGTTTTAACAACTGGCTTTGTTTCTGCTATCATTCCAGCAGCATTCAATATTTGTAAGCATGGGAGGATATGTTTAACAGACCACATTGCTTTGCCAAGGATGGTCTGCACCCTTACCCCCTGGGCTTCCAGATATTTGCTAAAATGTTATCCACCCTTTAGACCTTGTTTAAGCAATACTAAAATAACAAACTTACCAACTTAGAAAATAAAACCCAAAGGAACCTAGAGATGCTACTGATCAATGCTAGGAGGCTTAACAAGAAACTCCACACCCTACAAGCTCTCCTGAGTCTAGAGCATATAGTCATCTATGTCATTACTGAGACATGGTTTCATGCCAAAAAAAGTACTCTGGCAGTGTGAGGCTTCAATGCCTTCCACATATTTAGACCATCAGATACACATGCATGCACTAAAGTTGGAAGTGTTGTGATCTACATTAACAATAAATATACATCTAGATTGGTTAAACAGGATAATGCCTTGGAGTTCATCCACATACACAAATAAAGTCCCTTACCATATCTTAGCAAGTTGTAAGACACCATCTATGCTCCAAGAATCTCATAACTTGTACCTAGATCTACTAGAGGCATTCACCATCCAACCAAATGTCCTATTCATGGAAGACTTTAACTACCCCTCTATAGTCTGGGAATCATACACTGCATCCAGCTCACAAACCACAAGCACATCTCCTGGACTTTATTAACACAAATACTCTTGACCAGGTAGTGCTCACTCCAGCCAAAGGTTCAAACATATTGGATCTAGTAGTACACACCAATATGAGAAAGTGCTGCATGCCCTCCCCATGCCATGTCCTCACTGGTGATGATGTATTTTAAAGCTGTCGCCTTCAAATAAAAATCAGCTTGGAAAACCCAGCTAAATCAGTGACAATCAGGAACTATTCTAAAGCAAATGAATGGAAAGTTGCATGGATTATAGATAGGACATACCAAGTACCAGACAGCAATTGAACAGGTGCAATTCTCTATACTTAGCATCTTACAGGCTACTGAGGGCAATCTATGCTTGTCATATAAGGAATCCTCATATCATGCCCTGATGGATCTTTTGCACATCCGCAAAACAGACAGCACAAGAAACACTAGATCCAAAGATTTAAACTTTGCTTGGGGAATAAATAGAACATGCTGGTGAGCCTGATATATGTCATAAAGGTTCCCCATACTGTGAAATAGGCTCCCCATTCATGTGAAGCAGGGTCCATCCTTGACCCTATTCAAACGTAACCTTGACCACTGAATGGGAAATTGTAAATTCACCCCCCTCCCCCAGTCAGGCCCCCATGCCTCTGATGGACAGAGACCAACAGTAAAAATTCCTCTAATTAACATATGTCACCCCCCACAAAACCTTTAGTAACTTCCTCAGTAACATTCAACTAGATGCCCAACTTATATAGGGACATAACTGCATTGGGTTGCATGGCTAGGCTTATAAAGGCCTTGTTGGTTGTTAGACTAATATATACCTATGAACCTGTAAACCTCTAAGATCTTAGAGAAGAGATTTTTTGTTGTTGTTCTCCATCTTAGATTTGAGGGTTATCAAATTAGGGAATGGAACAAGTCCCCAGATGAACCAGCAACAGCTCTGAAAAATATCCATGTAATGGCAACTTTGATTGACACAATATTCCAACATAATTAAGCAGAAGCTTAATTTAAGCAAGATGATTCAAGTATAAATACTACAATAGCAGTAATATGAATTCCAGCAACATATTTGATGGCATAATGCAGGGCAAGTCACCATAATCCTATGCAGGGTGCCTTTAATTATTGACCACATAAACTAACTCCAAGTTTGCAAAACTGTGCGTTAATAAATTTGTCAGTGGATTCCTATCCAGAAAAGTAGGCTTCTTAGATCATGGTGATTATGGTTTAAGTAAAGAAAACTTGCATAAGCAAATAAATGCCATATAAATACCACATTGTAGTTACTGTAAAAACAAGACTTACACCTGTTTAGCTGAAATAAACAAGTTAGTAAAAGTGAAATCTGTAAAACCTTCAAGTAGAAAATTCAGATCACAAACATCTGAAAAGGATTTTTTGTAGTCTAAACAGAAGGATCTCCTTCATGAACTGATTTACTTATATATGAAGAAATGGCTGGATGCATAAGCAGACATGACAAGAGTTGTGAACCTTTACTGATAAATAATCCATCCATTCTCAACCCCTTTTCCCATTTTACACATGGGGTCAGGCTGTCACTTCAGCCGTGACAATCATCTTGAGCTAAGGTTTACACCACAGGGTGGCTAGCCCTGCTGCGGTAGTTCATTTGTACCAATCATTTGTACTCTCACCTATGGCCACTTTAGAGTTCCAGTCCACTTACTGCATGCCTTTGGAATGTGGGATGAAACTGGAGCCCCCAGAGGAAACCCATGTGACCACAGGGAGGACATACTGAATCCTCACAGAAGGCACCCCAGCCAAAAATTGAACCGGAGAACCTCTGGCTATGGGGGGACAATGCTAACCATTGCACCACCACAGCCACCACTGATAAATAAGACAGTCCTTTATTAAACAAATAAATAAGGTGCTGTCGGACCACAGTAGTCATGTAGTCATACAAGAAGCAGGAACTAAATGCCTTGTAGACTAACCAGAATATCTGTATCACTTAGCTAAGTCTAACTTTCTGATTCGAGGGTGAGATTTGCCATAATGTGAAGCTAAGAAATTTTTGTAGTTGCAGAAGCTGATGATTCAAACAAATGCCCACTGAAACAGTTCACCTCCTTGAGATCATCAGAATGGTTTGCCTTCTAAAGTGTGTAAATGGAAACTTCCTTTCTTAGAGTATCTGAAAGAGTGATTCCAAACTGTCTCAGATAGCCTGCACAGAGGCTCCTTATTTGTATATATGCCACATATTAATGTAGAGTTCTCTCTTGCTATTTGCAGTGCTTTTGGTCTAGAACAAGAAAAACTACCTTTAAAAATGTTTTGAATTATCTTTCAAGGGAATTGCAGGCCTTGCTGTCTAAGGTCCTGCATTTACATATGGAGTAACATTTGTAGTCTCAGCCTCCTGATTTTTTTTTGTTTCTTTTTATGGACTAGCTTAGATTTACAACATAAAAAATAGGCCTCAATTGACTTTCATTTTTAATGTAAAGAAACTCACACAAAAGCCTTTGTCTTCCCCGGAAATAGTGGATTTAGTATGTGCTTGTATGATACCTGCAGCATCAAAGTAAAATCCAGATGAGGCAGATCTCTTGGCTTATATGAAACTACCAAAATTTAAACCAGAGCTGCTGCAAATTCTGATGCACACAATGTCAACATTATTCATCTCACATGGCATTTCCTGCTTTGAGTCACTCCACTAAAAAATGGAAGAAACTTCTTTCAATGGGATGATAAGTGGGAGGTGATATAAATTCTGATTGGTGTGGGTTTCTATTATTTTGTTATGATGGGCAGGCCTATTGCTGTGCCTGGAATCCTGTTGTCCCTGGTATTGCTGTTGCCTGGACCAACATTCCTTTTTTATTCTGCTGTATCCTTGTTATGTTTTCATTTTTCTATTTTCCTATCTACAAAAATCCAGTACATTGAAGTAAAATTATTGCTGAACTTAGAACAGGAGAATCAAATGTGTGATTGTCTTGTCCCCTCCCCCCTCTCCACAAGGCTTTTCCACATTTTCAATGATTTAGTGTCAAATAGCAGGGAAGTGCCTATAGCAGTCTTAAGAATTTCCTTGTAGCATCTTCTGGAACAGGCCAACACTTGATCTAATGCTTCTTCTAACAACATATCCATACCCCTGAATCCATGAAGCTCCATGCAAGAATAAGACTATTCTTGCATAGATTGGTTCATGTCCATTTAGAACAGCAGCACACCTTGCATATGCATGAAGGCACGATGCTGTTTAAACTACATGTACACGAACTGTGAACAAATGCAGTGGGCATGTCCAAGTAGCGCACGGACACTAAACATGCCCCCTGCACTCCGAAAGTGGCATACGGCACTTTCTAAGCCAAACTGGCATAATATTAGAGCTTTGCTCTAATATTATGCCAGTATTTCAGTGTCCATGGACACAGAAATGATAACATGATTATTTCAGTGTCCACAGACACTGAAATAAAAATGGCAATAAGAAAGCAATGCAGGGAGTGTGTTACACGTTCTGTGACACACACACTGCATTGATAAAATGCTGTATGACACTTTTGTAACATGCTAAAGCAGGAAATGTGTGCAAATGCATACATAAAGTGGGATAAATCCCCCAAAAGTGAAAAAGCACAAACATAGCCCCACAAACATAAAAAGTTGATAGAGAGCAGGTCATTTATTACTATGAATTACATTAGGGTAGAAGTTTGAAAGTAAATGTACACCAATATCCCCTTACAGCAGTGGATGTTAACAAAGGCACAAATGATGAGGGGAATAGATACTACAGTAAGGATACGCTAAAAAATTGCCCTCACACACAGAAAGTTGATAGATAACATGATATGTATTAGCAGGAGTCCCTGAAGGATAGAAGCCTGAAAGCCAAATCAATGCCAGTATTTCACAATTGTAGTCCCAAGCAGTTGTCAGAACACCACAATACACACCCATATAAAACCTAATAATATAATAATAATATATAACTGTTTTGCACTAGCCTAAGGAATGTTTAATTTTAGCTAAGTGGGCATGCACATTATGTCCATCTGCTTAGCATAGCTTAAACATCCCATAGAAGCTAAATGCAAAAAGACAGGTGACATTTCCAAGCCGAGGTAGTGTAGTGATTAGCATCACAGCTTTACATGGAGGCCTTCATGGTTTGAGTCCCAAGACAGGCAACTTATTTTCTACTGTGAAAGTACTGTTAAAATTAGTTTAGCAAACTTAAATTATGTAGCAACTTTTTTTTGTCAACCAGGATAGTGTAGCAGTTCCAAAAGTGAGATGTCAGTGTAAAAAAGATGTGAAACCCTCATATAAACACAAGTGCCCCATACAGTATAGTCACACAAGAATATAATTTAATGAAAACACATAGGGGGATGTCACAGAAGGTAAATGTAAAATTATAATGAATATATAAATAATATTATTTTATAATATAAAATTATAGTATAATATGCTTAAATGTGCCTTAATCACTCTATATCCATCAGACCTTGTTCTGCCCAGCAACAAAATAGTCTGTCCTGCCAAGTCTCAAACCTGGGATGCTGTCCTCTACAATCACAGCAAAATGTCACTACACCATCTGAGCTGTGAGAAAGTGTAATGCTTTAACAAACATATCATGCATTCTGGTCGTTTAACATTAATGAAAAAAAAAACAGTCCCAAGTGTCAAACACATGATCCTGAACACTATAACCAGAGGAATATACCACTACATCATCAAAGTTGTAGGAGTTAATGTTGCTTTTTCAAACATATCATGCAATAGAGGCATACAACATTAGGGGAAAAGACTTGTGGGACCACTCGTGTTGTATATAGACATATACACACACATATACATATATGGTTTTTTAACAAACACAATCAAAATCAATCTTTACTAGAAAGGCTCACCCAGACTCTGCTACACTTTGCTGTGAGGGAAAGGTTAGTTTGCTTTTTATTTGTTGTATTACTTTATTACCTTTTTCTATTTTCAATACTGTGATTTGTTTTATTTACCTTGTGTTTTACTTGTATTCTGCTTTTTAACTGCATATTAAAACTTGAAAAGAGACCACAGCTCTGTCTCTTGTGAGTCAGGCAGAAGTTAGTACAGGTCAATAGAACAGGTCAGTTAAGGTTAGTCATCTGTGAACTGAGGAGGTGGAGCTAGGAACTAAACCTTCTATTTACGGGGTAAAATTTATTTATTTTATTTACTTTACACTTGTTGGCTGGGCTAGTCTAGCTGGATACATGTCCATTTTCAGTAGAGGCCCAGGGAGATAAGCTCCAAGCATTAGTAAATTACAAAAAAGATTACAATAATTAAAAATGACTAAATTCAAATACAAAGAGATTAAAAATGTTTTGAGAGAATCAAAATTGTTTCTATGAATAATGGCTCACAGTCTGTGCAAGGTTTAAAATACAATATAAAAGTAAAAATTGTGTCTATGAATAATATCTCACAGTCTATGCAAAGGTTAGAAATACAATCGAGTACAAGAACACTCAGAATTCTAAAGTAATGATTTGTAGGTCAGAGAAAGAGAAAGAGAGAAAAGTAGAAGAAAGAAAAAAAGAAGGACTAGAATAAAGTTCGATTCTATTGATTAAAGCTGTAGAGGGGACAGTGGCCAGAAAGAAGGGGTATAGAAAGAAGAGCATTAAGGAGGAGAAAGTAGTATTTAGTCAGGTTTAGAACAGGGGCAAAGCCAATGAATTTTCAGATGTTCTTTGAGACGTTTCTTGAAGAGTGGTGTGGATTTCAAAGCTTTACTAGAAAGGCTCACCCAGACTCTACTACACTTTGCTGTGAGGGAAAGGTGGGTTTGCTTTTTATTTGTTGTATTACTTTATTGCCTTTTTCTATTTTGAATACTGTAATTTGTTTTATTTACCTTGTGTTTTACTTGTATTCTGCTTTTAACTGCATATTAAAACTTGAAAAGAGACCACAGCTCTGTCTCTTGTGAGTCAGGCAGAAATTAGTACAGGTCAATAGAACAGGTAAGTTAAGGTTAATCATCTGTTAACTGAGGGGGTGCAGGTAGGAACTAAACCTTCTATTTATGGGGTAAAACAAAACATTTCAAAGCTTTACTAGAAAGGCTCACCCAGACTCTACTACACTTTGCTGTGAGGGAAAGGTGAGTTTGCTTTTTATTTGTTGTATTACTTTATTGCCTTTTTCAATTTTGAATAATGTGATTTGTTTTATTTACCTTGTGTTTTACTTGTATTCTGCTTTTAACTGCATATTAAAACTTGAAAAGAGACAATAGCTCTGTCTCTTGTGAGTCAGGCAGAATTTTTTCCCCACCCTCACACCTGTTTACTGTACTGTTTTTAAACACCACTGTCTTTCTAGTTGCCTTCCCCTTATGTTAATTTGACCATAGATCTCATTTCCTCTCTGTTTTCACTGGCTTGTGTGAGTAAGCACAAAATTATCATTTTGTGAAATCACTCCCCTTGAACTATTTAAATTTATTGGCCCTCCTACTGTATTTCGTAGTACTGGAATACAAAAGTGACCATCCCCTTTCAATCTATCTTGCTGTTTTAAAAATAGTGACTCTCCACTAAAACTTAACTTTTTAGACAGGTATAACTTAAGTTACCTACTTTCAAATTTAACTCATCTAGTACACACTGCAGTGTTTAGGATAAAACATTTTTTTATCTTACCTTTAAGCATCTCTGTGATGAGCACTTGCTTTAAAACCTGCTGGAAAGCACTAGGAAGTCTTAAACTGATACAAGCACTCAACTCTCCTTGTTAATAAGGAGAAATTAATTGTAGGCACTAAACAGCCTATAATTGCAAAGTACCTTGCTAAGGTAAAGGGAAACAGCTCTTGTACTTTACAAAAAAATCACCAAACCAGGCATGTCCATGGGTCAGCTTCTGGTGATTTCTCCTGTCCACCTGGCTAATCTGGGCACACTGGGGCAGAGCAGAAATTGCCTCATGTACACAGATAACCCTCTGCTCCTACCACCCAACACTACAACCTGCAAGAGATGCACTTACATAGCTATACTGGAAGCAAAGCTCTCTCCATCCAAGATTGTCTAGACAGTCAAGAGGAGAAGGGTAATACCCACACTACACCACAAGCAACACATAGCCCATCTAAGCCCACACCACCAACACCTACACATAGCAACACTAAACCCACATATGTGGAGGCCCTTAACATTAACCTGCCCAAGCAACAAGGACCTCCAAAGCTGAAACACAAACAAACACTAATCACAACAAAAGTGTCACATAGCTCTCAACACCAGTGTGCCACCCAACAACAGCCCCTAAGGCAAGACAATGTACCCAACACTTTAGTCATAGGTGTCTCTATAGTCAGGCACAATGATGTCCAACTCACCAGGCTGAACAAGGAGAAAATTACAGTCAGCTGCCTGTTGGATGCCAGGATCCACCACATAACGCATCCACTCAAGTCACTCCACAACAAGTACAAATATGACTCTGTCATTGTCCATATTGGAGTGAATGACTTGAGACGTACCTCTCTGGAATACATGAAAAGAGACATGGAAGAGCTCTCAGATCATGTGGCCCAGGCAGGTATAACCCTAGCCCTGAGTAGCATCCTGCCTTTGCCCAGAATGATACCACAGTATAAGGACAAAATGATTGACTTCAACAATTAACTAAGCTTCTGGTGTCATTCAAAGGGGTTCCAGTATCTGCCTGCCTGGGACGACATGATCGACAGACCATGATGCTTTGCCAGAGATGGTCTACACCTGTCGCCCCTGGGATTCAGGTTACTGGCTAAGGCTCTTGCCACCCCTATAATGCCTTTTTTAGGCAAAGTTCAAAGGACAAAACCACCACCGCAACAGGTACAAGCTACTCAATGCTAGAAGTCTAAACCTCAAAATGCACTCTCTCGAGACACTCCTAAAAAAGGAGAACATCGATATCTGTGCAGTAACTGAGACCTGGTTCAAGGCTCTAGACAGTACCCCTGCAATACCAGGCTTCAACTCTTACCACACGTTTTGGCCACCAAACCAGAACCAAAACACTAAAGGTGGAGGAGTGTCCATATTCACCAAGCATATTCACAACACCAGGCTGGTTACCCAACACAATGCGTCTGAAATTCTCTAGGTGCAACTAACACTAAGTAAGACTGTAATCCAAACTGTAGCTTGCTACAGATCCCCCACCATGCCCCAAGATTTTCACTACACCTTTCTAAACATACTGAAAAAGATTAAGATACAACCAAACACCCTAATACTGGGTGATTTCAACTACCCTGCCATTAACTGGAAAAACTACTCGTGTACCAACACCTTTGCCCAACGGTTCTTGGAATTCATACATTTCAACACACTGGATCAACTAATCCTTATTCCCACTAGGGGCTCCAGTATCCTAGACCTGGTCATTACCAACATGGGAAATCAATGCTCAACACCTATGGTCACCCCCTCATTGGTCAGGTCTGACCATAAGCTAATCACCCTTAACATCCACATCCCATCCCCACCACCCAATAAGGAAACCTCTGTAAAAACTTCTACAAAGCCAACTTCATGCTACTCAAGTCAGAAGTGACAAACTTCATGATACCCATGCAGACAGGAACTGAAAGTTGGACTGCTGAATCCTACACTAAGGCACTGTACGAGCATATCCACTCATGCATGAATCATGTCATCCCGAATAGAACCAAAATGCTTTCCTCCAAACAAAGGAAGCCATAAAAAACTTTACAAGAAAAGGAAGAAACTGTTGCAGAAAAGAGGAAAATCTCAGGATGCAAAAAACTCCCTTACCAGCCTCAGTAAGAAGCTGAGATCCTTCATAAAATCCTCCAAAGCTAGTTATGAAAATAAAATTGCCAAAGATTCCAAAGACAACCACAAGGCATTCTATAGCTATTCCAAGAATCTAAATGGCAATGCTCAGATCTGCTCTGAGCTACAACAGAATGGCATTAAATATACTGATCCCAAGGATATTGCCAATATCCTGGCAGATAGATTTAGGACAAACTTCACCCCCCTCTCACACCCTAAAGGACCCATCTCAATAACAAATGATTGCCAAATTCTGGTAATAATGGCCACACAGATAAAAAATGCACTCTCCAAAGCTAAGAATACAACTACAAAATGAACTGGCATCTCATGTAAGTGTCACATTTAATCATAGCCTCACCTCAGGATTCATGCCCACTGAGTGGTGCACAGCTACAGTTATCCCACTCCACAAGGGGGATCCACCTTGGATCCCAGGAACTACTGCCCTACCAGTCTGATGAGCTTGATCTGCAAGGTCATGGAACGTATTATCATTGAACTTATAAACAAAGACGTTGGTAAACTTCAAACACTGGACCCCACCCAGTTTGCATTTGTGAAGGGCTGATCTTGTCTCCTGAACCTGATTGACGTCTTTGAATCAGTCACCAGAGACATGTACAAGGGTAAGGTGGTCCATGCAGCCTATCTGGACCTTGCCAAGGCCTTCGACACCATCCCCCACTCTGGAATCAAAGTTAAACTTATTAAGATGGGCATTAATCCCTACATCACTTGATGGGTTGCCAACTGGCTTACTGACAGAACCCACACTGTAAAAGTAGGCGACTCCAAATCTAGCTCCAGACAAGTGACAAGTAGAGTACCTCAGGGTTCAGTCCTGGGACAGCGCTTGTTTTGCATCTGCTTCTCTGAAGTACAGGCCAACACTAAGGGACTCTGGCTAACAAAGTTCGCAGATGACTGCAAACCTGGAGCCATTATTGAATCCCCAAATGATGTGGATATTCTACAAAATAGCCTTACAGAAATAGATGCTTGGTGCCAGAGCCATGGGCTCAAGCTCAATGACAAGAAATGTACAGTTATCCCATTTGGGAAAAAACATGTACCCATGAATTACCACATAGGTGGCAGTACACTAAACACCAAAAGTGTGATAAGAGACTTAGGGACAGGTGGACAGTGGTCTCACCTTTGATAACCACATCGCCACAACAGTCAGGAATTCCTTCTATGAAGCATACCTCATCACTAAGGGCTTTCCATCCAGAAAAAAGGAGGTCATTGTCCCACTGTACTCATCCCTCATTAGACCCATTATAGAAAATAATGCCCCATTTGGTATGTACCTCTCAAGACATCTGCAACAACTGGAAAGGCAGCAGAAATACCTCACTAAAAGAATCACAGGCCTAAAGCAGATGCCCTATGCTGACTGTCTTAAAAAACTCCACCTATACTCTGTCGCATATTGTCTACTCAGACGCAATCTCTGCTTAACATACAAGGCCATGTCAAACCCAGAGCTGTTGGACATGCTACACTTAAAGAAATCCCAATACATCAGAGCCACATGCCCCAGGGATCTAAACCTTGTTATCATAATGAACAAAACATGCTGGAGGGATAGGTTCCTGACCCAGCGACTCCCCATACTCTGCAAAAGACTGCCCATACATGTCAAGCAGTGTGCCATCTTGGCCCTCTTCAAAAGGAACCTTGATGATTGGATGAGAGATAGGGAATTTACCCAGGGGATCATGTCAGTAGCCCGGGGATCATGTCAGTCACTCTGCTAGACAGGGGTCCAGGGAAGTAAATATTGTGGGAAGAAATATCCAGGGAATTGTTATGGCTAGGCTTGTATAGGCCCTAGGGCTGATAGCCTAATACCAAACTATGAACCTATGAAACATTACTCTCATACAGTGGATATAAACAGTGTACACACTCCTGTTAAAATGCCAGGTGCTTGTGATATATATATATATATATATATATATATATATATATATATATATATATATATATATATATATATATACACAAATTGAGACCACAATATGTCAGTCCACAACTTTTCCAACCTGTAATGTGACCTATGTCATGAACAATTCAGTTGCAAAAATAATCAATCTGTTGGGCACCAAATATGGAGTATACAAACCTTACAATAAGCTAAATGCATATGTGTGCACACTCTTCAAATGATATTGTATTGCAGCACCTTGTGATTTACTGACAGCATTCAGTCTGTTTGGGTACACACCTGCCATCAAGTAAAGTTACTCTGAGTAACACCAAATACCAGTCAGCTGTTCAAGTATGATATTCATGACATTTGTCCATTGCCTGCAACAGCAAAACCCATGGCTTGCAGACAGCATACAAAGCAGCAAAGGGATCTCATATTTGAAAGGTGTCAGTACAACAACATTACCACAGCATTGCACACATTATGGAACACAGTGGAGACAGTTGTCAAAAGGTGGATTGAATATGAGACAACAGTGCTGTTGAAAAGAACCTGGGGGTGGCCGCGGTGGTGCAGCAGTTAGCATTGCCACCTCACAGCAAGAGGTTCTTCAGTTCAATCCTCAGCTGGGGTGCCTTCTGTGCGGAGCCTGCATGTCCTCCCTGTGGTCAGATGGGTTTTCTCCAGGTGCTCTGATTTCCTCCCGCATCCCAAAGACATGTTGTAGGTGGATTGGGCACTCTAAATTGGACCTAGGCCTGAGTGTGTGTGTGTGTGTGTGTGTGTGTGTGTGTGTGTGTGTGTGTGTGTGTGTGTGTTTCTGCTTTCTGTGGAAGTTTGTGTGCCGGACTGGCAACTCGACACTGTAAAACTCCACTGCCAATCATGAGCGAACAGGTGATCTGCTGTGGCGACCCCTAAATGGGAAAAGCTAAAAGAAGAAGAAGTGCTGTTGAAAAGAACGTGACGTCCCTCCAAAAATGATGACAAGACATATCAAAATCTGCTCCAGGAGGCTGCCAGGAGATATACAGCAATACCGAGGGAGTTGCAGGAATCTCTTGCAAGTACTAGTGTTGTGTACTACATGTGAGAACACTCTCCCATATTCTGCATACGTTTGGCCTATGGGGTATGGTCAGAAGATGGAAGCATTTCCCCACACCAAAAAACATCCAGGGGTGGATAGAATTTGCAATACAGCACATCAAGTCTCCAAAGGCATGTTTGAAAATGTGTTATGGTGTAATGAGACTATGGATGATGTCACAGCCATAATACCAAAAAGTATGTGTGATGCACAAGCAACACCCCTCTTAACCTGAACACCATATCCCCATGGTGAATCAGGCTGGTGGCAGTGGCCTGCTGTGGAGATGCTGTTGCCAAGACAGAACTGGCCTGTATTCATAGTGCTGTGAATTCTGAACAACTCCATATAACACCCATGTTTGGCCCAAATCAATCAGGCATCTGCAAGAACGCTGAGGATGGGGAGGGGTGTCAGCCTTCAACTTGACAAAGACCCGAAGCATACACTCAAAGCTACCTAAGAAAGGCTCTACCTGAACACATTCATGGTTATGGATTGGCCCAATCAGAGCCTAGACCTACACCACATAGACAAACCCCAGTGTGACCTGATGAGGACTATGCACATGAGCTGCCCTTGCAATCTGACAGAGTTGGGTGACCTTTGCATGGAATAGTGGCAAAATGTGCTATGCTGATAGACACCTTCACAAGAAGAGTGAATGCTGTCAGTCTATTACAAGGTGCTTCAACAAAGTATCATTTTAAGGGTGTGCACACTTATGCAGCCACCATATTGCACATATTGCAGTCATTATATTTTACATGTAACACATTTTTTTGTTTATAGATTGGATTGCACAGGCCATATATCACATGAAAGGTAGGCAACATATTTGAATGCATTTTTGTGGTGTCATCTCATATATCACAAGAAAATGACATATTAACAAGACTGTGTACACTAATCATATCCACTGTAAGCTTAGAAGGTTGGTGGTGTAACAGAAATGGACCATACATTTACTGCTGGTTTGGAGGTCTGACACTCAAATGTATGTCATTAATCAGTGATTTCACTCCTCAGATCATCCCAGTTATGTATCATAGAAACACAGGGGTTATGAGAAACAGAGCAAACATATGATCCAGACATCTACACATCATGCGAGGATCTGTACAGTTGTGAGGTATGTTCTGTAGTACTTGACACTGTGCTATACAGGTGAACAGCAATGATGTGTACATGGGTGCAGTCTGTGCTGGAAAAGAGCCATCACCTACTAATGTATCCCAGAGCTCTATATTGTTAGTTACATGCAGAAAAACTGGCTGCAATGAATGATGTTGAGGGCCGTGTGTCATGTATGTCACCATCTGGGTAATGTGTGGTCTGTGTAACAGACTTGTGCCACCTCACCTGTAAGTGTGTGTGTGTGTGTGTGTGTGTGTGTGTGTGTGTGTGTGTGTGTGTGTGTGTGTGTGTGTACCAGCTAACCTCAGAATGCAGGTATTAATGTACATATGTTGTCATCCCCTCACAGGTGGCAATGGGATTTGGAGTCCCTACCACTTGGAAACTGATGTCATTATCTTTGCAGACTCTGACAATGACAATAGGAATAGTGAGGTACAGGTGGGGTTGTCAGTGGCTGAATCTGTGCCATTGATTGACATCCCACTCTTGTCCACACCATCCTCGCACACAGTGACAATGCCACACATACCCCATCACCAGTGGCCACAGGTGATGGATTGTTGGCAGGTGGTGGCATTGAACAGGTTTGTGTAGTGACTATGGCAGGTCTGAGTGTAGGCACTGACCATAGACAGAGTGCAGGTCAGGTCCCAGATAGGTGGATGGACAGGGGTGCTCACAGGAAGACCACTGCTTTTCAATCTGCTGTCATAAGTGCCGCAGCAGGAGTCACCAGATGCATGTTTTAGGCTGTTGTGGATGCACAGGCACTTAGTGAATGCCACACCAGACAAATACTCAGGGTGGTGGATGCAACTCTTCCTGATTTACGTGGCGACATGCATGACCTTTTTGTGGCCACACATCAAAATACTGAAGTCATGAATAGACGGTGGTGTGAGACCTTGGCAATCCTCAATGGTGGCATATCTGTGCTACAGTGTGTGGTGGGAGATGGGCATCGACCACATAGACATAGGTCAGCACCAACAACAGCTGAGTGTCTACAGGTCCATGTAACTTAACACTCCAGTAGTGGCAGTGACACCAGCACTAGCTGTCCACATCGCACCTAAGCAGGCACTGGGCTAGTGGTGCTGCCCAGTCCCATCAGGGACATGGATCCAGCAGACAGCAATCACCATCAGGAAGAAGTACTGCATCTGGCCTTGGGCCTGGTGGTGCCAGGGATACCCCTGGCAGGACCAGTTCCCATGTCCATGTCTGGAGATGGTGAACTGTACACCCTGCCATGTACGGTTCACAGCTGTCCAATGTACCCCTGTGTAGGGCAGCCACATGGCATGACTGCGTGCATACATGCACGCACACATCTGTATCACAGGCAGGTCACCTTCAGACACACACAGCACCTCTGCACAGCCCATCTATTGACTACCCAACCAAACACACACACATGACGTCAACCTTATGGCCCAGCCTAGGCCTCTGGCAAAGCCACACCACACCCTGTGCATATGAAGATACCTGTGCCATATCCCTGTCATCCATACTATCGATTCAGGGACATGCTAATACGGGTCTGATGCACAAGGTGAATATAGTACAGTGTAGCTATGTAATACTATGTAAGGTGCTGTCTGCTTGCATTTGTTATGGGTGCACATACAGGTGTATGCACCTTATTACTCAGTATGCATTATTGTTGTTAGTACCACTGACTGAATGTAGTCTGACATGCTGCATTCTGTTTGCGCTGCAGATATCTGTGTGTCTGCAGGTTGTGGTTTTGCAGACATTCCCTTGAGGGAGTAGCCAGTACCCAGAGTACCCAGATTTGCTCTGAGCTACTGCACAATGATACCTCCTATACAGTGCCAACAGATATTGCCAATATACTAGCTGACAGATTCAGTGCTAACTTTACCCCTCTCCCCGCAAAAGGACAAATCACAATACCAGTAGATTGCCAAGCACCCAGTATTACTGCTGCACAGGTTAAAACAGCAAGCACTGTCCAAGGCCAAGAATAGTGCTTCTATGGGACCTAACAATATCCCTGGCTGTGTTCTACATGAACTACTGAGTGAACTGGCACCTCACCTGTGTGCCCTGTTCAATCACAACCTCACCTCAGGCTGTGTCCCTTCCAAATGGCGCACTGCTATAGTCATCCCTCTCCACAAAGGAGGAGTGACTACAGACCCCAGGAATTATCACCCAATTAGCCTAATGAGTCTGATATGCAAAGCTATGGAACGCATCATCATGGACCTAATAAACAAGGATATATGGAATATCCATAGTCTGGATCCTACACAGTTTGGTTTTGCAAAGGGTAGATCATGCTTGCTCAACTTGGTTGACTTCTTTGAGTCAGTCACCAGAGTTGTGGAGGAAGACAAAGTGGTTCATACAGCCTACCTTGATCTGGCCAAGGCCTTTGATACCATTCCCCACTCAGGAATCATAGAAAAGCTCAACCCCTATATCACTAGTTGGGTTGCAAACTGGATCTCAGATAGATCCCACACGGGGAAAATAGCTGACTCCAAGTCAGACTGCCAACCAGTCACGAGTGGAGTCCCACAGAGTTCAGTCCTGGGTCCTCTCCTGTTTGATATCTACTTCTCTGAAGTCCAGGCCAAAATGAAGGGACTCTGGCTGACAAAGTATGCAGATGATTGCAAATTGGAAGCTATTATTAACTCCCCAAGTGATGCTGACATCCTACAGAAAGGCCTCAATGACACCAACAACTGGTGTCAGAACCATGTCTTTAAGCTCAATGCCAAAAAATGTGTCATCATCCACCTTAGGAAAAACCCAGTTCCCTTGAATTACCACACTGATGGTAGTCCACTAAACACAGAAGGTGTTATAAGAGATCTGGGAACACAGGTTGACAGCAACCTCTCTTTTGACCACCACATTCCCACTGTGGTCAGAAAGTCCTTCTATGTGGAACATCTCATTACTAAGGGTTTTGCATCCAGGAATAAAATAGGTCATTGTTTCCCTCTACTCTTCCTTCATTAGGCCAATCATCGAGTACAATGCCACATTTGGCATGTACCTCACTAGACACCTGCTACAACTGGAGAAGCCACAAAAGTACCTCACAAAGAGGATCCTAGGCCTTAAACACTTGTCCTACATGGACAGACTCAAAAAACTCCAATTATTCTCTGTGACATATCACCTACTTAGAGGTGATCTCTGCTTGATTTACAAAGCCACATCTTACCCAGATCTGTTAGAAATGCTACATCTAAAGAAATCCCAATCCCTCTGCACCACATGCTCCAGAGACCTCAACCTCATTACCACAATCAACAGAACCTGCTGGAAGGACAGGTTCATAACCCAGAGACTGCCCATGTTATGGAATAGACTTCCCATACATGTCAAACAGAGCACCGTAATGGCCCTCTTCAAGAGAAATCTTGATGAGTGCATGGGAAATAGAAAATTCACCACGGAGATCACTCCAGTGGCTCTACTCAACAGAGGCACTAGGAACTAAGGTCGGGTGGCACAATGCCAGGTAATCCTATGGGCTGGGCTTGTAAAGGCTCCAGGGCCATTAGCCTAGTACACATCTATGAACCTATGAGTATGGCAGAGTGGGAATACACTGACCATGTCATAGGCAAGGTACAGCTTTATATGTATATGTAGCAGGTGTGTATGCATGCAACAGTGTGTGAAGGACACTTTTGTCAGACAATGTGACCTTGTATACATACCCCTTGTCACAGACAGGTACCCTTCAGACATGTCAGCTCAGTGCTGTGTCATACCACAGACCCATACATACAGAACAGGTTGCTGCAGTACTGTCAGCAGGTGCCTCACAAGCATAGCCATTACATTAACTGCAACAGATTCACCTGTCAACACCTGTTGGCCCTGCCATTTCTTACCCATACACTCAATCCTGATGCAGTTGATGAGGGCATGCATGATACTGTGTATGATAGGTTTATGGTATGTATTCCTGAGTTCACTGGGTGAAACAGGGAGACAAAATGGTATATCCTTTGCATACACACAGTAAGTACTGACACAGGGGATGTGAACATAGTAACATAAACGCAGTTGGCAATAGACAGATTAGTAAACCTTCATTTCCACCTTGATGTACTGTACTACTACATACACATGACATGCCCCACATAGATTATATGCATGGGACATAACACACTACCTCTTACAACATGTAATGTTCTGAACGCCTTCATGGATGATGAGATAACCCACCAGAAATAGGATGTTGAGTCATGTATTGCTCCTACAAGACTGGACAAGTTATAGTGTAGCAGATGTTGTATAAGCTTGATGTTTCAGTCAAGTATGATGTCTGATGCTGGTATGTGTGTCACTACACTCACTGTGGCTGATTTGGCAACAATATCACATACATGGGCATTCTTTTTTTTTTCAAAACAGTTTTATTGGAATTAAAATTAAAAAATAAATATGTACATTATAAATGAACAATTTTCAAATAATCAAATAGTAATACAACAAACAGAAAAAAACTGTATACAAAGACATTCTCAGCAATTAGAAATTGATTAAATAATTACTTTTGTAATAAATTGTAGACTTTTTTCCATATATTGCATTTAACAGTATTCCGAGAAGATCTTGATTTGATACTTAAATATTCCATATTACAGACTTCCAGAAGTAAAGATTTGAATTCTTGAATCGAAGGAGTAGTATTGGATTTCCAGTTTCTTGTAATTATTTTTCTGCAACTGATAATATAGTCCAGACTAAAGATTGATTGATTTGCTTATACAATTAGGTACAGGAGTATTGAAAATAGCAAGTGACTTGGTTAGAGTAAAACTATCTGTGAAGATAGCTTGTAAAAAGGAATTAACATTTTTCTAAAATTCATTTAAAATTACACAATCATATACCATGTGAGCCCATTCTTCATTTACTTCTATATTACATCTCCAACAGTTGACATTGCTTCTATTACATTTTCTAAGAGAAAGAATGGAGTAATAAAAGATCTGTTTAAATATCTCCAAATAAAAAGTTTCCATTTCAGTGTTGAGGTGGTAAAACTAGCTGATTGTAATATGTTTATTTTATCATTTTCTGTAGGAGAATGATTATTAATTAAAGTAAAATAATTCCAACTGGTATCTGAAACAGCTTCCATGTCATGTTTAATTAGTTTATATATGTGAGATAATATGCTTTTGGTAGGAGAGTTATGTTGTATAGATAAAGCCATATATTGAATAATCTTAGGTATTGAATTCTTGGTTGTAAGTCCAACCAAGAGAGAGAGACATCTTCATATTCATTTTAAGTATGTTAATAGATTTTAACTCATTATCTGACATCATGTGAAACTAAAATATTATTTTTTTTCTTTAAATGAACATGTTTGAGTAATCAGAGGAAAATATAACACTATGTATGTAGGCTATTGGAAATAACAGAAATAACCAATCCTTAAAATTATTAAATTTAAACATTAACTTTCTGAACAATCTCAACAAAAGAGTTATATAATTTGATTTAAAATTCGGAGTATCATTAAAAGTAATGTGTTCTTTTAAAACCCATATGAAAGTATTATCTCACAGGTCTATTTTCTGGGATCTGTTGTTATTTAATGCTTTACAAGCTAAAATTTCTAGACTTTTTTTTCCATTTGACTGAATATTGTGGAGCTATAAGAAGAGAAATAGTTTTAACCATTGATGAGATTGCATAAATTTCTAAATTTGGGATGGCTATACCTCCATTATTCCAATTTTTCATATGGGTGGACCAAGCTATTCTGGATTTGGTCAGGTACCATAAAAATTTATGCATCACAGAATTGCATTTTTTAATAATATAAGTAGGAGGGGATAAGGAGATTGATTGAATAATATGCAAAATTTTGAGTAGAAAGATCATCTTAATTATTAAAAGTTTCTCATCCATAGGGAATGGGATCTTATTCCATTTCTGAGTAAGGTTTTCTATTATCTTTAGACTTTTATTATAATTTACTTGAACAATATCTTTAATCCTTTTAGTAATCACAATACCCAAATAACATATTTCTTCCGATTGTGTTAAGCATTTTAATAATCATTCTGTAAATCAAATGTCTTAGGGCCAATTATTAGTATTTGAGTTTTGTTATTATTAAAGAATAACCCTGATTTTTTTTTTGAAAATACTCCATATCTGAGAATAATGCTCTGATGGATTTGTTATTTCCTTCTAATGTGATTAGAATATCATCAGCAAACATTTGTATTTTGGAGGATTCATTTGAGGTTATCTTATATCCTTCAATTTCCACATTATTTCTTATCAAGTTGGCCCAGGGCTCCATAATTAATGTAAATAATAAGGGAGATAATGGACAACCTTGTTTGGTACACTTAATGATGGGAATATTTTGAGAAATATTTGTTCCTATTTTAATATATGCTTGGCAATCTTTATATAATTGGGTTATTAAATTAATACAATTATTTGAAAAATTTAAACTTTGTAATAAAATGAATAAGTAATCCCAATTAACCAAATCGAATGCACAGTTTATATCTAGACTAATTAATGTTAAGTTTTTATTTAAAGGTTTGACTGATTCTATTAAAGATAAGGTTCTTTTGATGTTATCATAAGAATTTCTATTTATAATGAAACCAGTTTGATCATCTTCTACTAGTCATGGTAAAAAGATTTTAAGCCTATCGGCATATATTGACATAAACATTTTATACTCAACATTTAACAACAAAATTGGCCTATATGATGAGCAATGAATGGGATCTTTATTGGATTTTAGGATGGGGGAGATAAATGTGTATTTCCATGAGGGTGGAGTTATATTTCTATTCTGAGCACTATTGTAAACCGTATGTAATAATTCTAATGTATTCAAAGGCAAGATCTTATAAATTTCAGGAATAATGCCATTGTTTCCTGGAGCTTTATTTACTTTTAATTTGGTAATTTGTGTTTCAATATCTTTTAAAGTAATGGGTTTGTCTATAATATTAGTTTGTTCATTTGATAGTTTATTTTGGGTATATTTATTAATAAAGGTTCTGATTTCTTCACTAGAATCATTTGTCTCAGTATGCTGATTTATATTAATGAAAAATTGTCTAAATTCTGTCAATATATTTTGTATGGCTGAGACTGCCCTTTTTCCTTAGGTTAATATATTTTATTTATATGATTAAATTTGGATAGTCTTTTAGTTTTATTAGCTAACATGTCGAGTGTCCATGGATTAGAGGAAAATTGTATAAATTTAAATTTTTCCAAAGCAATCATAGTTTTATGATTTAATATCTCTAGATACTTATTGTTTAATGCATTTATTTCCTTTTTTCCATTTTTATCTAAATCTCTCTCTTGATTCTGTTTTAATATATTGAATTTATTTTGTATGTCAAGTAGTTGTTCATCCCAACCTTTCCTTTTTTTATAAAACCATTTAAGAGTTCTTCCATAAAGATAAGCCTTAAGAGCATCCCATATATAGATTTCATTGGTTTCATTAGTGTTATTAGTATCCACAAAGTTCTGAGTTTCTAAATATATAAATTCTTTAAATTCCTTTAATTTTGTTATATAAGCCAGTATTCTTCTTATTTGGGTACCGTAATTACTATTAATTGTAATTTCAAATAGGATGGGATTATGATCTGAAATTGGACGTGATTATTTTGGTATCTATTAAGGAATCTATTAAGTTAGATAAAAAAAACTCTATCTATCTTAGAAAATGTATTATGTCTGTGGGAAAAAAGTATATAATAAAGAATTGGGATTTGCAAAATTACATATATCTTTTAATAAATATATGTCTGAGAATTCCTTTAATTTTTTTAGCTGATGGTGTGATTTTTCTCTTATTACTTGAAGTTGAATCTTTGGTGTCCAGAATACAGTTGAAATCTCCTGCCAGTATTAGGTTCCCTTTAGATAATTGTATAATAAAGTCTAAATGCTGTTTCACAGTGTTAGTTCATATTCCTGGGATCCAATATATATTTACTAACGTATAAATCTTCTTATTTATTCAATTAAAACAAGACAAAACATTCCTTTATCATCTCTAAATGTGTCAATTATTTTTGGACTTGAAAAAGAATTGTTCCATAGTATTACAACTCCTCTTTTTTTTTTGAGTGTGTTCTGAACTTACTAGTACTTTATATGATTTGTTGTTTAGTCTGACTATATCTTCATTTATTAAATGTGTTTCTTGTAGAAATATTAACTGAGATTTACGTAATTTGATGAATTTAAATAAATTGCCCCTCTTTCTAGGATTCTCTATTCAGCAACTGTCTAATAAGATATATATATATATATATATATATATATATATATATATATACTTAGATAGAAGTAATATGGCTTCATATGAAAACACTATATTAGTATACTATTAGTACATGTGAATTAGATAACTAAGAAAAAACATTAATAGAACATCTATACATTAAACATATTTCATCTGAACTGTATAAGAAATAGTAAAATATAACCATAATCATTAATTTGGAATATTACTAAATGATATATGTCAAATGACAGTTTCAATTTGTTCTAGTATAGTAATAAATTTCAATCCATAAAACAGTAATCTAACATCCATTTGTTCTGAAATATATTGTAAATATATAAGTAGATTGACTTTGGTGAAGCAGTGTATGAATATATAATATTTATATATTCTATTATAATGTAATTTACCTCAGTGTCTTAACTGTTTAACTTATCACTTTTCTTATAACTGTTCATTAAATATAACACTTCCAACATACTTCATAATATCATAATATCATAATATGAAAACTCTTTAGAAATATTTATTGCAATAAAACTAGAATAACTGATATATTTATATTTACATTTGTATAATATTAAAAGTGTATATATTATTTGTAAGTGAGAATCAATCCTGATAAAATTACAATGAATGTGGAAATTTTTGTGTTGCAAAGGGTACCAATAAAGTGCAGTCAAGTAAAAAGAATTGAATATCAAAAGCACATCTTGCTAAATTATTCTTAAACATAAGTAAGTAACTTTAAAGTTCAAGCATTTCTTGACTGCAGTATTGGGATGATGATTTCAGAGAGACATATTAATACTGAACCAATTATAATAGTAGGATACACCTTCATAACTGAAGCAGGTCTATGCTTCATATATATATATATATATATATATATATATATATATATATATATATATATGTGTGTGTGCATGTGTGTGTGTGTGTGTGCATGTGTATGTGTGTCTGCATGTGTGTGTGTGTGTGTGTGTGTGTGTGTGTGTGTGTGTGTGTGTGTGAGTAAGGAATGAGATAATCTAAACCTGCTTCTCAAAAGAATCAAAATGATTGCATAAACCTTTAAGGACACTTTTTGAAACTTACTATATGAATATTAGTAAAATTAATAAAGATGATAATAATGATAGTAGCAATCAGCCTTTCATATTCTGGTGTAAGTTAATGTTTACTGCTCACACTTTTCTGTTCATTTCCCTCAGTCTCTTTTCTTAAAATGTTTCATTTTCAAGGGTATGAGAAAAAGTAATTTAATGGCTTTAAACTTCTCTTCTCAGATCCATAATAAAAGTAGTGAAGGTGATCCAATTTTATTACATGCATTTAAAGGTTCTATGCGACTGTTGTAATCTCACCAGTTCTAGGTTCAATCTGTTACATCAGGATTCAAGCATCAAGAGCAGGAGGAAACAGTTATATTTAAAGAGGTTTCTCTTATCTGATCGCGAGTCTCATTAGGTCAGATTAACACATGAGATTATCTCAGCGGGAAATGTAAGTATACATTTTAAATTGAAGCTTCTGAGCAGCTTGAGCCTTACTTATCGCATACAGGCCTGGTATCCTGAAAAGAAAGGCAGAGAAAGAAAAAAAAATGGAACCAAGCTACCACAGTACTTTACATTCAAAACATCCCTCACCAAAACTTCACATATTATATCCATTCGCACCACCACCAAACCACTAAACACAACCCAATTGCGAAATAAGTGAGGGTAACCAATACTTATTACAAAACATGAACACTTCTAATTATACAAGGCATTTTATTTAAAAGCCATAAACAACTACTATCTCAACGATCCCTGAACACGATAAGCATTACATGAAACAAGACCAGAAGCCTATAAACTACAATGTCGCTAACGGCAACCATCTCTGCCCTACTTATTCCACAAAACATATAGTAAACAATGCCTCCACCATCCATAGTCACCACATGCTGCAGATTCCACAAATAAAAGACATCAAAGAAACATCCATACATTCAAACAGCAGGTTTGCATCACTGCTGAACAACACCAGTTAGCATTTGTCTTTGTCTTTCTACAAGAACAAGCTTCACAACACCATAACTCTCCACAATAACCAAAAGATGAAATCAACAAACTATTCTAGTGACTTTATGAAATAAACATCCTTTCAATTAAATAAATAATGCAATAGTACGACTTGATGTTCATTTTAAACAAGGAAATTAAAGAATATATTCTAATATGTACAAGAAAATGAAATTATTTAAATAATAATTTACAGGTTGTTTCAATTTCTTTCTCCCCAACTTCTAGGTTTATTTTGTATCTAGTTCAGCTATTATTAGTTTTGTTTGTTGTGAAGATAAAGTCATTTTTTATGTTTTTTTCTTTTGTTCTGTACTAATCCATGTTCCATTTTCAGCAAGTCTTTTTGTTCTAGTATTTATCCATTCCATATATTCAACTTTTGCTAGTATTTTGTTTGTTTTAATGTAAGAGAGAGCAGAATCTAGGTCTTCAAATATATTTGTAGTATTTTGATGAAAGATTTTTAGTCTAGCAGGGAACACTAGTTGTGTTTTTATTTGATTTTTCTTTAGTTCTCTTATCAGTGGAAAAAAACTTTTTCTTTTAGATAATACCAAAGGAGAATAGTCATTGTCAAAGTGTATCAAACTGTCTTTTATTTTGATTGGAGCTTTAGACCAAACAGCTTTAAGAACAACTTCTTTGTCATGTGAAGATAAAAATTTGACAATTACAAATCTTGTTGAGTTAGTTTTACTATTTTTTCATGAAACCATTGACATGTGCGCTCTCTCAATTCCATAGGATAGATCTTCAGTAAGATCTAAAACTTCAGGTATCCAAGATGTCAGAAATTTCTCCATATTATTATTTTCTATATTCTCAGGTAAGCCAAATATTCTTACATTATTAAGACGGGACCTATTTTCAAGGTCATCTATTTTTGTTTGAAGTAATGTAGTTTGCTTTAAAAGAAATTCTATGTTGTGCTCACCTTCCTATAACCGAGTTTCCATGTCATTCAATGCGTTTCTATCCCCGAAATTAGTTGTTTTTGTTGCTGCATATCCTCATGAAGAATGTCCATCTGCTTTGAAGATTTTTCTTTAAAAGTATCCAATTTCATATCTAATCTGCCTATTTTGGAAGTTAACTCTTGGATATTAGTTAACAAAGACTGCAGTTCATTTTTAAAAGTTATGTCAGTATGTGAAGTTTTTGTGAAGCTCATGTTGACTAATGAGAAACAAATTCTTACCACTGATTTGACAGGAAAATTAATAGTATCAAAAGAAATATTTTAATACTATCCTAGTATACTATATAAAGAATCAAATGATATAAAAATGTCCACTATTAGAATAGTATTTTTTAAAAATTCCTGTCAAAAGTAATTTGAATAGACAGAGCTGAAGTAAAAGGCTGCTACTCAGAGCTCATGCTAGCCAAGCCCCCTGCACCATACATGGACATTCTTAAGGGGCACAGACCACATATAGGCTGCAAACATCTGGGTATTCCATAGACATCTGTACAGAGGACTGGTATGGTGTGCATAATGGTTTAACATGCTGCATGTGAGGTGGGTGCTGTTACCATGCTATATAAATAATGCCATCAGGAGGTGGTAAACAGGATTGGATGGCACACAAATCAAAATGGTATCAGCCAAACAGTATATGATCTTCACCCAAAGACATACATACACCCCCCCCACACACACACACACACACACACAAACACACTTGCCAGTATTGGGATTAGTACCCTAACTATCAAGTTTTTTTCTAATATAGTGTCATGCAGTTATTAGATGTGCCATGGAGCTTACATAATTTCACCTAGTCCCAAGGTACTTCTAAGGTGAATGACATCAACAGGCCTAGTAAAGTAGGGTGATGAGAAGTTTATAGGGTGGTACACAACTCAAAATGGTATAAAACACATAGCATATGATTCTCACAAAAACACACACACACAAACAGTTGCCAGAAGTGAGATTAGAACCCCTACCTATCTAGTTATTTCGACTATAGTGTTACACAGTTATCAGATACACCACAGAATGTACATAATTTCACTTAGTCCCAAGGTACTTCTAAGGTGAATGACATCAGCAGGCCTAGTAAAATACTGTGATGGGAAGTTTACAGGATGATACACAACTCCAAATGGTATAACACATACAATATATGATTCTCACACAAACACTTGCCAGTAGTGAGATTAGAACCCCTATCTATCTAGTTATTTCTTCTATAATGTTACGCAGTTATCAGACGCATCACAGAGCTTACATAATTTCACCTAGTCCCAAGGTACTTCTAAGGTGAATGACATCAGCAGGCCTATTAAAGTAGGGTGCTGGGAAGTTTACAGAGTAGTATACAATTCAAAGTGGTATAACACACACAGTATATGATTCTCACACAAACACACATGCACTTGCCAGTATTGCAATTAGAACCCCTGCCTATGTAGTTATTTGTACTATACAGTTATCACACGTGCTACAGAGCTTACCAGGCTGACAACTGGCCAAAAGTGCTGATAACTGCACAGCTGAGGAAAACTGTTACAGGTGCCAGAAAGTCTGCCTTCAGTTTATCCCTTAGAGCTTGCTAGTGCTTTCTCTCCTGCACTTCAAATAGCCTAATAGCTTTGCACTTCAGCAGGCTTTTTTATCAGTTATTCTCGCACACCTGACAGCCATCAGCAGTAGTTGTTCCTCACGGAATTAGCTCCAGTACTTAGTAATTATGACCACCCCTCCTGGCATGATTAAAGTGCAGCTCTCTGAGCTTTTGTACATTAACCTAGTGTGCTTGGGCATTCTGAGGCACTGTTGCAACTGTCTCATGTACACAGGCAACCCTCTCCTCTAAACTCCCAACACTCAGACTTGTGAGAGATACCCCCATATCACTGAATTGGAAGATATGCACTCTCCAGCAAAGGCTGGACTAGCTGGTCAAGAGGAGAAGAGTCAACACATGTAACACACCACATGGAACAGATACCCCCCCAGAACACCCACTATCACAGCTCTGACATACAAACAATAACCTCACACCCACCTTCACAGAGGCACTCAATAGACATATATCCAAAGAGTGGGAACCACCAAGACAGACACCCACTCGACCACCACAACACAGCACAAACCACAGAACACATCTCACCTACACAGTGTGGTCCTCAACCTAAGCCCCAAAGGCTAACCACCTTGCCTGATACAGTAATCATAGGTGACTCAATAGTGAGGTACACGGATGTCCTACTCACTAGGTTGAACATGGTGGAGGTAACAGTCAGCTGTCTATCAGGTGCCAGAATTTAACACATAACACACTCAGTCAGGTCACTCTACAACAACTCTGTCATTGTCCATGTGTGTGTGAATGACCTGAGATGCACCTCCATGGACTATATGAAAAGAGATATGGTGCAGCTCTCAGATTATGTGGGCCAGGCAGGTATGTCAGTAGCCCTGAGCAGTATACTACTGTCACCCAGAATACTGCATTACAAACAACAAATGATTTGACTTCAACAATTGGCTTACGTGTCTGGTATCTCTCTCATGGGATCCAGTATCTGTCTGCTTGGGATGACATGATTGACACACTTTGATGACTTGCCAGAGATGGCCTGCATCTGTCACCTCTGGGTTTCCAGATACTGGCTAAGTGTCTTGCCACCCCTATAGTGCCTTTTTAGTCAGTGTTCCAAATCAAATTATGACCGTAAAAACTATACATATATGAAATTTGAGGGTCATGCTGCTCAACAGTAGACATCTACATCTTGAGATGCAGCCACTTGAAGCACTCCTTAAAATGGAGAACATTGACATTTGTTAACAGAGAGTTGGTTTACAGCAGCAGACAGCACCCCTGCACTACCAACCTATAACTCATTCCACACCTGTCAACCCCAAAACATGCACCACAGCTACAAAGGCAGTGGTGTCTCCATATTAAAAATGGATATGTACACATCCAGCCTAGCATATTGCATCTGAGATACTTCAGGTACAACTGACATTGGGTAATAGTGCAATCCAGGTCACAGCCTGCTATAGGTCCACATCCATGTCCCTAGACTCTCAATCCACATTCCTCAACACCCTGAAATCTGTCAAGGTCCAACCCAACACTCTCATACTAGGAGAGTTCAACTACCCATCCATCAACTGGGTAAGATACTCAAGCACCATCCACTGCCCCAACACTTCCTGGAATTCATCAGTTCCAATGACCTGGACCAGCTCATTCTGACACCCAGTAGAGAAAGCAACATCCTTGACTTGTGTTGATTAGTAAACTATGAGACCATTGCTTGACAACAGTAGTCAATAACTACTTTGTCAAATATAACACAGAGTAATTACAATGGAAATCTACATCTTACTCTCATCCCCCAGAAAGGTAACCACCTTGAAAAACTTCTCCAAAGCTGACTTTGGATGCGTAAGAACAGTGGTGGCTAACTTCACAGCAACCCTGCCAATGGAAAATACCTGCATGACTGCCAAATCATACATAAATGTACTGTACAAACATGTACATCAATGCATGGAACTAGCCATACCCAAAAGAACCATGCCACTCTCCTCCAAACACTGGAGGACACTCTGGTGGTCCCCTGCCATTAATAACCTATACAACAGAAGGAAGAAACTGTTGCAGAAAAAGGTGGAATCCCTAGAGTGTAAAAACTCAACAACTTGAGATCCCTCATGAAATCATTTAAAGCCACCTATGGTGGTGGAATTGCAGCAGACACTGACAACAATCACAAATCCTTTTATAGTTATATCAAGAACCACCACACCATTACCCAGACATGCTCTGAGTTACTGCACAATGTGACCTCCTATACCGAGCCAACAGATATTGCCAAAATTCTTGCTAACACATTCAGTGACAGTTTAACCCCCCCCCCCCAGGGGAACAATCAGAATGCCAGAAGAATGCCAGGCACCCAGGATTACTGCTGCCCAGGTTACACCTGCATTGCCCATGAGCAAGAATACAGCTTCCATGGGGCCCCAAATTATACCTGGCTGTATTCTACATGAACTACAAAAATACCTGGCACCACATCTGTGTGCCCTATTCAGTCACAGCCTCACCTCAGGTTTTATCCCTCCCAAAGGGTGCACTGCTACAGTCCATAAAGGTGTGGCAACTACAGACCCTGGGAATTATCAGTCCAGTAGCCTGACAAGTCTGATATGTACAGCTATGGAGTGCATCAGGGACCTGATCGACAAACATATAGGTAATCTCTTAACTCTGAACCCACACAGTTTGGCTATGTGAAAGGGAGATAAAGACTGCTCAACCTGGTTGACTTCTTTGAGTCAGTCACCAGGGCTGTGTATGACAGTAAGGCACTGCATGCAGCCTACATCAATCTGAACAAGGCTCTTGACATCATCCTTCAGTCAGGAATTATGGATGAACCCACCAAACTAGGCATCAACCCCTATATCACTGGGTGGGATTGTAAATTGCCTCACAGATAGAACACACAGTGTGAAAGTAGTGAGCTCCAAGTCAGACTGCCAGCCAGTCACAAGTGGAGTGCCACAGGGATCAGTCCTGGGTACTCTCCTGTTCATCATCTACTTCTCAGGAGTCCAGGCCAACACAAAAAATCTCTGGCTGACCAAATTCACAGACAACTGCAAGCTGAGAGCAATCATTAACTCCACAAGTGATGCAGACATCCTACAGGAAGGTCTCACTGAGACCACTGACTGGTGTGGAAACCATAGCCTGAAGCTTAACACCACAAAATGCATCATCAGCCCCTTTGGTAAAATCCCAGTTCCCACTAAGTACCAAATCAATGCAAGCCCACTGACACTGTAGGCCTTATAAGAGATCTGGGGACACAGGCTGACAGCAACCTCTCCTTTAACCATCACATTGCCACTGTGGTCAGGAAATCCTTCTATGTGACACATGTCATTACCAAGGGTATTGCATCCAGGAAGAAAGAGGTCATCGTCTCTGTGTACTCTTCCCTCATTACACCAATCAAAAAGTGTAATGGCCCATTTGGCATGTACCTCACTAGACACATGCAACAGCTGGAGAGGCCACAGAAGTACCTCACAATGAGAATCCTAGGCATTAAACACATGTCCTACACAGACAAACTCAAAAGACTCCAGCTATTCCCTGTCTCATATCACCTACTTAGAGGCGATCTCTGCTTGACTTGCAAAGCCATGTCTGCCTCAGCTCTTTTACAAATGCTACATCTAAAGTCATCACAATCTCTCTGCACCACACACTGCATGGACCTTGACTTCATTACCACAATCAACACAACAAGCAGGAGGGACAGGTTCCTCACCCAGAGACTGCACATGCCCTGGAATAGACTTCCCATACATGTCAAGCAAAGCATCTAGATGACCCTGTTCCAGAGAGATCTTGATGAGTGGATGGGTAATAGAAGGTTCACCCCAGGGATCACTCCAGTGGCTCAACTTGATGGGGGCACTGGGAAGTAATGTCAGGTGTCAGAATTGCCGGGCACTTCTATGGGCTAGACTTGTAATGAATCCAGGGCCATTAGCCTAGTACACACCTGTGAACCTATAAGGGGAGTTACATCGGCATGACTGATAAAGTAGGCCAGTGGGTGGGTAACTTATCAAAACACATCTTCCTACAATCATACATACTTACACACACACTTATACACCCACACACATTTGCCAGATCTGAGAGTAGAATCCCTGCCTATCGAGTTATGTGTACTATAGTGTTATGCAATTATCACACACGCTACAGAGCTTACTGGAGTAACAATTGGCCAAAGGTGCTAATAAGGGGAATGATATCAGCAGGAGTGATAAAGTAGGGCAGTGGGTGGGAGGCTTATCAAAATACTTCTTTTTACAAACACACACACGCACACACGCACACACACACACACACACACACACACACACACACACACACACACACACACACACACACACACTCATTTGCTAGATCTGAGATTAGAACCTCTGTCTAGTTAGTGATTTGTACTATAGTGTTACACAGGTATTACACACACTGCAGAGCTTACTGGGCTGACAGCTGGCCAAATGTACCATTAAGGGGAATGACATCAGGAGGACCGATAACGTGGGGCACTGGGGAATTTTGTGAGTGGGAATGACCTAAAACTGTTTCACCTACAAACAAACAAACAAGCAAACAGACAAACACACCCTCACTCTCACATACACAACTGTCACATGCACACAGTTGCCAGTATCGAGATTAGAACTCATACCTATCTAGTTATTTGTACTATAGTGTTACGTAGTTATCGCATGCACTACAGAGCTTACAGGAGTGATCAGTGTCCCATGGTATTTCTAAGGTGAATGAAAGCAGCAGATCAAGTGTACTGAGTGGAAAGGGTCTCCTAATAATTGGACCTATGAACACACAAACACACACACACACACACACACACACACACACACACACACACACACACACACACACACACACACACGTGATCTGATATTGTAAACTCAACCTCAGTACTGTTACACAATGCAGGCTCAACTTTTATGCTGGCACATTCAACTGTTTACAACTGGTATGCCACTGTATACAGCAGGACATTACTGTATGCCATTCAGGGTATCTATGTGAGTGACTCACTCTGTCTGTCTACCCTGTGTCTCTCTGTGTATCACTGTTTGTCGCTCAGTTCCCCACATCTGTGTGTGTATGCTTGACATATGTTATCTGTTGCCCATATATATATGTGTGTGTGTATCTCATACAACAGATGCAGTTATATCACATATGGGCCACCTACAACTAGCTGAGGGTAATCCCGTCTGATGTGTTTGTGTGTGGGGACAGTTCATAGGTTCATAGGTTGGTACTAGGCTATCGGCCCTAGAGCCTATACAAGCCTAGCCATAACAATTCCCTGGCTATTTCTTCCCACACTATTTACTTCCCTGGACCCCTGTCTAACAGGGCAACTGACATAATCCCCGGGGTGAATTTCCTTTCTCCCATCCAATCATCAAGGTTCCTTTTGAAGAGGGCCAAAGAGGTGCTCTGCTTGACATGTATGGGCAGTCTATTTCAGAGTCTGGGGAGTCTCTGGGTCAGGAACCTATCCCTCCAGCATGTTTTCTTTAGTGTGATGACAAGATTTAGATCCCTGGAGCATGTGGCTTTGAGGGATTGGGATTTCTTTAAGTGTAGCATGTCCAACAGCTCTGGGTTTGACATGGCCTTCTATGTTAAGCAGAGACCGCCTCGGAGTAGATGATATGCAAGAGAGTATAGCTGGAGTTTTTTAAGGCAGTCAGCATAGGGCATCTGTTTTAGGCCTGTGATTCTTTTAGTGAGGTATTTCTGTGGCCTTTCCAGTTGTTGCAGATGTATTGAAAGGCACATACCAAATGGTGTGTTGTATTCTATAATGTGTCTAATGAGGGATGAGTACAGTGGCACAATGATCTCCTTTTTTTCTGGATGAAAAGCCCTTAGTGATAAGGTGTGCAACATAGAAGGGTTTCCTGACTGTTGTGGCAATGTGGTTATTGAAGGTGAGACCACTGTCCACCTGTGTCCCTAAGTCTCTTATCACACTTTTGGTGTTTAGTGTACTGCCACCTATATGGTAATTCACGGGAACATGTTTTTTCCCAAAGGGGATAACTATACATTTATTGGCATTGAGCTTGAGCCCATGGCTCTGGCACCAAGCATCTGTTTCTGTAAGGCCCTTTTATAGAGTATCCACATCATTTGGGTATTCAATAATGGCTCAGTCATCTGTGAACTTTGTTAGCCAGAGTCCCTTAGTGTTGGCCTGTACTTCAGAGAAGTAGATGCCAAACAAGAGAGGTCCCAGGACTGAACCCTGATGTACTCCACTTGTCACTTGTCTGGAGCTGGATTTGGAGTCAGCTACTTTTATAGTGTGGGTTCTGTCAGTAAGCCAGTTGGCAACCCATCGAGTGATGTAGGGATTAATGGCCAGCTTAGTAAATTTATCATTGATTCCAGAGTGGAGGATGGTGTCGAAGGCCTTGGTGAGGTCCAGATAGGCTGTCTGGACTGCTTTACCCTTGTCCACAGCTCTGGAGACTGATACAAAGAAGTCAATCAGGTTCAGGAGACAAGAACGGCCCTTCACAAACCCAAACTAGGTGGGGTCCAGTGTTTCAAGGTTGACAATGTCTTTATTTATAAGCTCCATGGCCTTGCAGATCAGGCTCGTCAGATTGATGGGGCGGTAGTTCCCGGGATCCAAGGTGGATCCCCCTTTGTGGAGTGGGATAACTGTAGTTATGCACCACTCAGTGGGCACGAAGCCAGAGGTGAGGGTATGATTAAACATGACACTTAGATGAGGTGCCAGTTCATTTTATAGTTCATGTAGTACGCAGCCCGGGATGTCATCTGGTCCTACAGATGCAGTATTCTTTGCTTTGGAGAGTGCATTTTATACCTGCGTGGCAGTTATTGCTGGAATTTGGCAATCTTCTGGTATTGAGATGGGCCATTTAGGGGGTGAGAGGGGAGTGAAGTTGGCACTTAATCGATCTGCCAGGATACTGGCAATATCCTTGGGAGCAGTATATTTAATGCCATTCTGTTGTAGCTCAGAGCAGATCTGAGCATTGCCATTTAGATTTTTGACATAGTTATAGAATGCCTTGTGGTTGTCTTTGGAATCTTTGGCAATTTTATTTTTGTAACTAGCTTTGGAGGATGTTATGAGAGATCTTAGCTTCTTACTGAGGCTGGTAAGTGAGTTTTTTGCATCCTGGAATTTTCCTCTTTTCTGCAACAGTTTCTTCCTTTTGTTGTAAAGTTTGTTTATGGCAGAGGACCACCAGATTGGCTTCCTTTTTTGGAGGAGAGCATCTTGGTTCTATTTGGGATGGCACGATTCATGCATGAGTGGATGTGCTCCTACAGTGCCTTAGTGTAGGACTCAGCAGTCGAACTTTCAGTTCCCACCTGTGTGGGTGTCATGAAGTTTGTAACTTCTGACTTGAATAGCATGAAGTGTGCTTTGGAGAAGTTTTTTTATGGAGGTTTCCTTACTGGGGGGGTGGGGGTGGATGTGGATATTAAGGGTGATTAGCTTATGGTCTGACCTGACCAATGAAGGGGTGACCATATGTGTGGAGGATTGATTTCCCATGTTGATAATGACCAGGTCTAGGATATTGGAGCCCCTCATGGGACTATGAGTTAGTTGATCCAGGGCATTGGAATTTATGAATTCCAAGAACCGTTGGTCAAAGGTGTTGGTACATGAGTAGTTTTTCCAGTTAATGGCAGGGTAGTTGAAATCACCCAGTATTAGGGTGTTTGGTTGTATATTAATATTTTCCAGTATGTTTAGAAAGGTGTAGTGAGAATCTTGGGACATGGTGGGGGATCCGTAGCAAGCTATAATTTGGATTGCAGTCTTACCTAGTGTTAGTTTCACCTGGAGAATTTCAGAAGCATTGTGTTGGGCAACTAACCTGGTGGTGTGAATATCCTTGGTGAATATGGACACACCTCCAACTTTAGTTGAGGTGTACATTGCTGTCTGTATACACAGACATATATACACAATACAGTAATATATTCCAATGTGGGTTCCAACATGTCCTGTGATTCTCTAAGTGTAGTAGCATGCCCATTGTGACCTTCTATAGTTAGGGTGGGACTCCATTACAGAGATAGGTGTACTCCAGTCCAGGGTTTTGTGTGCTACAGCCATACCTCTCAGGAGTACACAGCACTTTCCTCCGGGTACATGTTTTGTTTAGCAGACATTTTCTGACATATCTGTAGTCTGAAACTGCAATGTATTGTGTCATCACCTTGTGCCAGACATCCTCAGATCATCACAGTGCTTTACCAGAGGAATACTAGTTGTATGATGCATAAAGCAATATTATGAGGGCAGCTATGTAAATTCTTGCCCAACAAGGCCATTTGTGAGGTGTGGCTACAGCAACTGTAGTAATGACACACAGCTGTGTAAACAGTCCGGCAAACTTGTGATATAGTGGCTGGGGATCTCCTCCTTGTGTGGTATCTTTCTAAGCTGACATGTCATATCCTTGTGTGTGGATACGTCTGACCTGTACATTTTTTGGCAGGATGTCCAGGTGTCTGCCTAGAGGTTTTATCCTTTCTATGTACACTTGTGTTTTTATGGCAAGTTAGTTACATATAATTGAAGTGTGATGTTACAAAATAATACAGACATTACTGTTTCAGAATACATAACCTTCAGACCATTCCCACTACTGGAAATCCCTCACTCTATCAACTTTCTCAGTATGTAAGGGTGATATTTACAATACATGGCTATTATTGCGCCTTTGTTCCACTTTTATTTCTGCCCTTGTCCAGACATCTTGCTGTCAGAGGTTGGGAGTTATGGGTGTGGGTATAGAGTCCATTCATCTGTGTATGCATGCTCATTATTTGTAAAAGCAAACATAATAAAAAGGATTATTGACAATGACCACTGGCAACAGTACCACAAAGCACTTATATTCACAAAAGCCTTGGCACCTCTGCTACACATCCTTCAAGATGTCACTAATATGTGTAGTACATTCCACATAGCACTGTGGCTTCAAGGTATGTCAGTGGAAGAACAGTGGGTGTCACTGACATGCATAACACTTGGCACTGCAGTTATCTGCACATGGCCCTTGCAAAGGCAGCACTGTATCTAGGGCAGTACAAGACAACTGCCAGGAGAATGTACTGGCCAGATCCAGACAGTATTAACCACACATACACATAGCTCATTGAACCCTGCATATTGTGGACAGGCAACTTGTTTTCATGTGTATTGGTACAGCCCTGCCAATGTGTGCTATGCTGCTATTTCCATGCAAACATATATGATACTGCATTTGTGTGGGTATATGGGGGGGGGGCACACCTGTCAACTGTACACATTTGCACAGACTGTGCTGATATTTGCTTTACATTTTGGTTCTAGTTACCATACTATTGTTCCCTGTCTTGGGGACTGGAGGCATATCAATAAAGAGCCCAGGTCAGATTGTACTGGCATACATTTGAGGTTCAGACTTCTTACCCTTCATAGCCTTAGTGCAACTGTGGGTCCTGCTGTGCTATCACTGTGTGAGTCTGTAGGGGGTTAACATTGCCACCATTTGTGTGCTGTTACCAGGCATTTCTCTGTGGTTTTCTATAGCTGACTTGCTGTGTGAGTGTGAGAGATGGTTATGGGACCCCCACCCTGACATCTATGCCTGTGTCCTATGACCCGCCAGTTAGTTGTCCTCACACCTATACTGCAGTGGGACTTGCCACCTTGGGTACTACTGCATAATGTGTGGAGGCCAGTTTTGGCCAACATTTCCTGGTGTCCTACATAGCTGTCAGTTGTGTGCTGCTATCTGAGTAGGCCACCCCATTCCCCTGCATGCATGCAGCATTATCATAGATATGTTAGCAGAACATACTATTCCATTCATTTATTAAGAAGACTGACTTACCTTGTGCTTGCAGCACATGTGAGAACAGTGCTTGAGGGCCGCCTGTGTTGGATGCACACAGTACACTGCCTATACATGGTAAGTTACAGGTAATGTGATGTGTGTGTCATCCATTTTACTGTGTGTGCAAGTCAGAGAGAGGTGTCATTCCCTGGGTTCCCTACAGTGTCAGTGAGTGTGTTATGCGTTGCCTCTTTGCCAAGGTGTGAGCATACTGGGCACACCTCCATCTGCCTACAGGAACAGGCTTAGGGACCTCCTGCTGTGAGTCCCTCTGTGCCTGTGAGAACCTTGGCAATGGTGGTGAGCTGTGTGGCCCTTTCCTGTGCTGTTCCTGCTGCAGCTGTTTCCGGAGGATCATATTGTGTAGCATGGCACTATGAACATGTGTGCACATGTGGCTGGAGAGTACTGCAAGACTCCACCAGATATGTCAAGGCAGCAGAACCATGACTTAAGCATCCCAAACACATGCTCTATTATGATCCTGGTTTGTGCATGTACCTCATTATAGCATTCTTGTGTGGGTGTGTGTGTGTGTGTGCATTTCTGATGGGTGTCATCATCCACGGCTCCAGTGCATAGCCAGCATCCCCCACCAGATGGCCATATGGGATGCCCCCACTGGCAAATCCCTGGTACAGTTGTGATGAATGCCAGATGTGGAAGTCGTGATAGCTTCCAGGGCTGTCAGCACACACATTCATGATAATGCCCTGGGCATTGCTCATGACCTGGCAGTTGATGGAGGGGAAGCCCTTGCAGTTTATGTAGGCCCTACCCTGTTCACTGGGTGGTGCTTTGATGTGGATGTGCCTGCAGTCTATGGCACCCAGTACTTCCAGGTGTTCTGCTACATGGTGGAAGAGAAGCATATTGCTGGTCCTCTAATTACAGGTGATGGGGAAGTAAATGTGCTCACTGGCATGTGGTAGCTTGGCATCCAGGAATTGGAGGAGTACCCTGGATGCAGATGCCTTTGAGACCCCCATGATGTCCCCAGTAGGCCTTTGGAAAGTACCTGTAGCTAGAATTCTTAAGGCTACACATACCTTGGTATCCACTGGGATGGGTTCCCCTCTGTTGGTTCTAGCTCTGAGATGAAGCCAGAACAGCTCAGTGATTTGCTGAAATATGTCTCTGTTCACCCTGTAGTGCTCTACTATCTCCAGATCAAGTAGCCCCTGGTAGGTTACCCTGGGTCTAAACATTCTTCTCCTCCTCTTTGGTCTGTGGCATTTGTTAGCATTATCATCCTCTCTGCCCTCAGCCTCTAGCACATACTGATGGATCAAAGCAATGGCAGCCCCTAACATTTTCCAGTTAAAATTCCCCCACAAGTATACACCAATGGTGCAGAGTTTGTGGAAAAAACAGAGTGTAAGGTGTTTGCATAGTTTATACTGTTGTGCTGCAGATGCTGCCTGTATGATTGGCTGACTATGATACATTCAGGCTGCCACTTATATTACTCATGGCTTTGCTATGGCCCCTGTGAGTGTCAGAGGCATTAGTGGTAATATGTGCATGATTGCCTTTATTCTGCTGTTGCACTTTTTTTTAATTATTTTTTACTTACATCTCCTCTCATTTTCAGCTATGCAGCCACCTGCCAGCTGTATTATTCCGTGCTGTGCATGGCCTATTGTGAGTTGCAAGAGTCCCATATTAGTGATTTCTACTTCATTTCTCCTTTATTGTGCTGTTGTCCTTTATTTCTTTTTTGACATCACCTCCCATTTTCAGCTATATAGCCACCTTCCAGCTGTATTAGTGTGTGCTTTGCATGGCCCATTGTGAGTTGCAAGAGTCGCATATTAGTGATTTCTACTTCATTTCTCCTTTATTGTGCTGTTGCCCTTTATTTTATTTTTTTTACATCTCCTCCCATTTTCTGCTATGCAGCCACCTGCCAGCTGTATTATTGTGTGCTTTGCATGGGCCATTGTGAGTTGCAAGAGTCCCATATTAGTGATTTCTACTTCATTTCGCCTTTATTGTGCTGTTGCCCTTTATTTTATTTTTTTTACATCTCCTCCCATTTTCTGCTATGCAGCCACCTGCCAGCTGTATTATTGTGTGCTTTGCATGGGCCATTGTGAGTTGCAAGAGTCCCATATTAGTGATTTCTGCTTCATTTCTCCTTTATTGTGCTGTTGCCCTTTATTTTTTTTTTTGAGATCACCTCCCATTTTCAGCTATGCAGCCACCTGCCAGCTGTATTATTGTGTGCTTTGCATGGCCCATTGTGAGATGCAAGAGTCCCATATTAGTGATTTCTACTTAATTTCTCCTTTATTGTGTTGTTGCCCTTTAAATTTTTTTACATCTCCTCCCATTTTCTGCTATGCAGCCACCTGCCAGCTGTATTATTGAGTGCTTTCAATGGCCCATTGTGAGTTGCTGAATCCCATATTGCTGATTGTACTACATTTCCCTTGTTCTATTTCCTTTTTTTCCTATATCCTTCCTGTTTAAGCCCCAGAATGCTGCCCAGGCACATTTAGCTAGTATAAGCAGAAAGAAATGGCCCTTCCCTGGCCATGAACATGCTCCTCAGTTCATGGAATAAGTTTATACAGCCTCAGACACACCCCTTCACTTAGCTGTGCTTAGCTAAGCACAAACCCAGGCAACAGAGCTCCAACATGCTTACAGCAAGCATGATACTCCCCCTTTTCATGTTAGTTTCTCCTCCTGTCTATACAATAGTGTTACAGCATCTACACGGTTAGGTGCAGTGTGGCACTTGGAAGAATTTTGTGTTTCAGTATAAATCCTCTGATTAACATACCCCACTGTCTTTATCCATAGTTACTGCACTACACAAGAGCCTTCCCCCTTAGCAGCCACGGTTCCCTGCCATTGTTTTGATTCTGCTTGCCATTGACTATAATGGCAAAATGCAGCTTTCCCCTAAAATGGACTTTTCATATTTATTGTTTTATTTTCCCCATGATCCTGTTTGCGAGGTGCTTCCCTACGCTTAAACAGCCGAGATTGGCTAAAAAATAATAAACTTTAATTTTTGTTAAAATTAAAAAGTTTAACATGCCAATGGCCATATATTTGGCCATTGGCAGGCCTACAGGTTAGAGTACATGCTTTTATTGGAGCTGTCATGGCTCTATTTTTCATTTTTGCAGAAATGTATTCAGCTTGTAGCCGAATATATTTCTGCAGCTTACACTGTTCTTGCACGACTAGCTACCTACCTGCTTCCTGGATCACTATTTTACCTCATTTGCATGGTTTTCACCAGCAAATGAGGTAATTAGCATCCCGCTTGGTTTCCATGGAGGAACAGTGTTGGCTCACTTGTGTATGTCAGCCATATTCCATGCAGGAGTGGTTACACTACTCCTGCATGGACTTTTTGCATTCATGAGTCCCGGGAATAGTGTTTGTCATGAGACTAGCAGTCAGTACATAATAGTT
This sequence comes from Protopterus annectens, assembly GCF_019279795.1. Taxonomy (NCBI): domain Eukaryota; kingdom Metazoa; phylum Chordata; order Ceratodontiformes; family Protopteridae; genus Protopterus; species Protopterus annectens. The sequence goes on from NC_056729.1 coordinate 1,375,276,740, forward strand.
TCAATGGATGATACAAGAGTCAAACCGACTGCATAATAAAGCTTTAGAAACAGCCAGAATATGGTCATGTGAATCAAGCCTGAATGAATATATTTAAGGTATACATTAATAAATCCCATGTGACCCCTATCTTAACATGATACATGGCTATAATATCAAAGCTCATTCATTTTTAGGTTTGCTAATTTTTTGAATTTTCTGCATTTTTATAGGTTTCCTTGTATATGTTCTTGCAGAGTTGATTTAATAAATTAATGAAATGTTTTACATTAGCAAGGTTTGACAAATGAAATCTTATGCACGAGTAATTAGTTTAACATGCTGACTAACATTAAATTTCAGATAGCTAGTATGAAATTCAGCCCTGTGTCACAGATTTTAAATATGCCTGCCTAAGTGGAAGCATATGGATGAAGTCTAAATTTGATCCTTTGACATCAAGACTTCATCTGTAGCAGATTTCATAATTATAGTCATGTGAATGATTTTCCAC